>NW_027187465.1:2697946-2730319 GCF_028583685.1 Petaurus breviceps papuanus | reverse complement strand
GCACGCATAGGGCACAGCCTGTGCAAAGACCTGGAGAGGGGAAACGGAATATTGTATACAAGTAGGAGAAAAAAGCAGTTTGGCTAGAACGTAGTTTGTGGAGGGGAAGGACTTTAAATGCCAGACAGTTTGTATTTTATCCTATTGTAATAGGGAGCCATTGAAACTTCTTGAGCAAGAGAGTGACAAGCACCTGTGCTTTAGGAGTTAAGCTCTTGGAGAAATATGCTATCTGTCGCGAAGGATCCTCTGGTTGGGGGACCAGGGAAGGGGCACTGCTGGAGCTCCCGGAGAAGTATCCAGAGGCCAGGAAAATGGGCAAGTGTGTGGTCCCGGGCATAAACACTGGAGGAACTGGGGGGTGGGGTGGGGGTGAGTGACCAGGGGAGCATTAACAGAGCTTGAAGGAGTTGAGCTGAGCCTCACAGGATGGGGATATATGGAGAGGGGGGAAAAGGAATGGATGTTAGCTGGAAGAACCATGCGATTCAGACATAGGCAGTCCTTTCAAGAGTATCTAGTCCAAAAGCTGGCTTTATAGACAAGGAAACTGGACTCAGAAAGGGGAAGCAATTTGCCCAAGGTCACACAGGATGTAAAGGCAAAACCAGGATTTGAACCATTCTCCCTCCATAGTGCACAGGCCTCTGGGCCTGTAGTCAGGAAGGCTCATGTGTTCAAATCTGACCTGATACTTACCGCTGTGTGACCCTGGGCAAGTCACATACCTCCAATTGCCTCCACAAAAAGAAAGAAAGAAATCAGGGGTTCTGGCAAGTCACTTCCCTTCTTTGGCCTTGACTTTTTTTTTTTTTTTTGCTTTCTGGAGGGCAATCGGGGTTAAGTGACTTGCCCAAGGTCACGGGCTGGTTTTTGTGCTAAGTGTCTGAGGCTAGATTCGAACTCAGGTCCTCCTGACTCCAGGGTCAGTGCTCTATTCACTGTGCCACCTAGCTGCCCCATGGCCTTGACTTTCTAAGGCTGGAGGGCCTAGTGTGGAAATACCCTGTAGTATAGCATCTAGGGTCAAAGGACCTGAGTTCAAATCCTGCCTCTGCCCAAGTGACCCTGGGCAAATCACTTTCCTTCCTCAGGCTTCAGTTTCTTCTTCTGTTTCCAGACCCTTCCCCCCATTTTACAGAGAAGGAAACTGAGATCCATTGAGACAGAGCACTAGTGTCAGAGTTAAGACCTGAACCTGGGTCTTCCTAACCCCAGCCTAGCACTCAAGTCCTGATTCCTGAGCTGGTTCTACCAGAGCTCTGTAAAATGAGCGCCTTGGACACTCTACCCTCCAAGGCCCCTCCAAGCTTTAATCTATGGCCTGTGACAGTGATCTGTGAAATGAGGGGTCTCTGCCAACACTAAATTATCCGATCCTCCCCTTCCCACACATAACAGGCTGACAGCTGATCCATCTCAGCACCAAAGGACAGGGAGAGGAGATAGCCAGACCCCATCCATCACAGCCTTGCTTGATTATCCGGTCCTTGCTTCCTAGAGGCTGGAGGAGAGAGGACCAGACACAGGCCCCAGGACTGCACTGAGGGCCGAGGGGGACGGCTGGGCTTGGCCGTGTGACCTTGAGCATGGCATTCACACTCTAGGTGTACTGTCTCCCTTGACCTTCCCGGTAGCTGGGAGAGTCACGTTGTAGCAGGGGCCCCCCATCTACCCAGAGGCAGCCTAGCAAAGGAGCTGGGACCTTGTGAAAGTCTTCTCAGGGAGGGAAAGACCAGATCAGGCGGCCTCTGAGGGCCCTTCCTGCTATGATCCCATTATTCTTGAGCCCAGGACCCAGTCCAGACCTGAGGCTTCTTCAGTTGGCCTTCTCCTTCCCTAAGCCTCATGGAGCACCAGGCTGACTCCTGTGCTCTCTCAGGGCCTTTCACAGACACTGATTTCCCTCCCTCCTGGACTCTGGATCAGACACAAGACAGGAGGCTGCTGGTGCAGCTGAGAATGACTCAGGAGCATGGGATTTTATAGCCTCGAACACCATCTATCTGCCTCATCCTTTTATTGTATGATGGGCCACTAGGTGGAGCTGTGGGACGAGCTCTGGGCCTGGGGACCAGAAGACTCCTCTTTGTGGGTTCGAATCTGACCTCAGAGACCCCAGACAGGTCATTTCACCCTGTTGGCCTCAGTTTCCTCATCTGTAAAATGAGATGGAGAAGGATCAGGCAGACCCCTGCAGTGTCTTTGCCAAGAAAACTCCAGACAGGACCATGGCGAGTCAGACAAGGCTGAAAAGGGAGATGAAGTAACACCCACGGCAAGCAGGTAGCAAGCAGCAGGTCCTCAGATGCTAGAGGCAGGCTTCCTTCCACCACAGCACACAGGGAACCCTGACCATCCGTCCGTCTGTCTCCTCTGGCTGGCCAAAGCTGGGTCCTGGCTCATAAGTCATAGGCTAAAACATGGAGAGCTAGAAAGGACCTCCAGGACCATTGAATCCAGCCCTCCGCTCCCCATTTTACAGAGGGGGAAACTGAGGGAAAGTCAATTCAAGTTGGCAAAGACTTGCCCAAGGTCACCCAGTGTCAGAGGCAGAGGTTGAACCCAGGTTTTCCTGACTCCGAGTTTAGCACTTAAACCTTCATTCCTGTGCTTTTCTACCCAAGCTAGTAAGTAGCGATTGAACCACACACACACATATGTATATATCTCCCCACAAATATATATCTTTCCCCATCCTAGAAGGAAATGGGTCTCCTTTATCAGGACTAGGCTGATGAGGCTGTCAGTGACATGAAAGGGGACATTTGTCTTCCAGGTGAGTAATCAGAGTCCACTATGGGAAGAGAAAAGGGTGGAAATTAGCCTCAGGGGAAGGTCAGGATCCAGTATGGGCAGGATAGACTAGATAGAATTCCTTCTGGGGATTCAGGGCCCCTGGCTGGGGAAAGTGTTTAGGTGTTAAGAGGAAAGGAAGGAGCCCAACTCCACCCACCCTCCCTCACCCACAGTCACTGCCAGACAGGGAGGAGGAAGGGAATTAGGATGGAGGGGGAAGAGCCCCAGGTACTGCCTCTGCCTACCTGTGTGACCCCAGGTGTGTCACCTTATCTTGCTGGGCCTTGGTTTCCTCCTTTGTAAAATGAGGGAATTAGATTAGATGATTGTCAAGGTCTCATCCAGCTTTAAATCCACCAACCCATGACCCTTTCTGGGTGGAGAAATTGAGGCCCGGTGACCTTAAGTGACTCTCCCAAGGTCACACAGCAAGGTGGTAGCAAAATAGGAAGCAAGGCCGGAGAGTCCAGACTTCTTGCTTTGTTCATTGCTGTTGCTTTAAAGTTTCTGCAAAGCACTTTACCGTGTCCTCTCATTTAATTCTCACAGCAGTTCTGGGATCGAGGGGCTGTTATTAGCCCATTTTACAGTTGAGGACACTGAGGCAGAGAGAGGTAAAGTGATTTGTCCAAGATTTATACAGGGAGGGAGTAAAATTTGAACTTGGGTCTTCCTGCTTCCAGGTCCAGCACTCTGCCCACTGTGGCACTTAGCTGCCACAAGAGCTCACTGGCATTGGTCAGAAAAAGTGACCTGAGTTACAATCAGTTCTTCCTCATACACCTCTTGTGCCATTTGACAGAGGTCAGGCCAGAATCATTCCTCTCCCAGGTATCCCCCTCCAGCTTTGGGCTGGTGCTCCTCACAAAACTAGGATCTGGGTTCAAATGCCTCAGTTTCCCCATCTGCACAATGAGAAGGCTGGACCCCATGGCTTTTGAGGTCCTTTCCAGCTCTAGGATCCAGTCACTGGTCAGTCTGGGCCTCCAGGGAAGGTAGGGAGGTCCTTGTGAATGGCTTGGGGGGGCAGGACCCATAGTCACGCTGAGCCTTCCTGTGCCAGATGAAAGTGGGACAAGCAGCCAAGGGCAGGGAAAGTCACAGGATCTGGGTTCAAATCTTCCCGCCTGGGTGACCTTGAGCCAGTGCCATCCCCACTCTGGGCCTCAGTTTCCTCCCACTCACAGCAAGTGATGTGTTTGGACCTGATGGTCTCTGGGGCTCCCCCTAGTGGTAGGACTCTGATCCCTCTATAATTCACCTGAGACGTTGGGAGCCAAATTCAATTCAATTCAATTTAGCAAGAACTATTAAGCACCTACTATCTACCAGGTCATGTGTTGCAGGGGTGGGGAAGCTGCAGCCTCGAGGTCACATGTGGCCCTCTAGGTCCTCAAGTGTGCCCCTTTGACTGAATCCAAACTTCACAGAACAAATCTCCTTCATAAAAGGGTTTGTTTTAGAAAACCTGCACTGGAGGACCTAGAAGGCCACATGTGGCTCTGAGGCCATGGGTTCCCCATCCCTGAGTCTAGGGGGAAGGTAATGCTAATGTAAATGAATGAGTACAGTGGCCAAGTGCCTGGTGTGGAGAGTAGAGTTTTGTGGGGCAAATTCTTCCTAGGAGCCCTGGACCCGGCCACCCCACCACCCAGGCATGAGGACCCTAAGGCTCAGGGAGGGGAGTTGGGAGCCTCAGAGCTCCTGCTTTCACGTCTCAAGCACTCTGGCACATTAGATATCAGGGTAGTTCCCCTTGAGGGTGTGGGTGGGCAAAGGCAAATGCATGGGGATCCTGTCTTACCTGGTCTGCCTTGGGGAGCCTTCAGAGGCCTGGGGGGGCGGGGGCAGCATCTTTGCCCTGGAAGCAGTCAGCCTCGACTCAGGAATTGACCTGGGGCTGGATGATAAAAGGTGAGGGCTTGGGGTGGTATGATGGAGTGGTTGTGAAGAATGGGGGCCCTCGTCATTCTGGCCCCAGCACTACAGGGGTTACAGGGAAGGCCTTGCTGTGTAAGCCTCAGAAGAGGAGCCACTTCCCAGAAAGCTCATGGAGAATTCTTATTGATAAAATTTATAGTGACGGAAATGGTAATCCTGGGGAATGATGACCAGGTTGGCCAGTGGAACCCTCGTTTGCCAGGCTGGGGAAGGGGGAGCCCTGAAATCTGGCACCAGCCCCTTTATCCCTCCCTCTTATGTCCCACCCCCAACCTCTCAATGTCCTTGGGAATAAACTGGCTGATAGGCAGCCCAGAGTCCTCTGAGCAGACTCAAGATGGGGAGTGGAGGGCAAAGAACATTGGCCCAAGAAACCCCGGCACCCCACCAGGCTTAGCTCCACTGTTCTCAGAGCTCACCATGTGACCTTGGACAAATCTCTCCCCCTCAGTGGGCTTCTGTTTCCTCCTTTGTAAAGGAGATTGGACTGGATGGTCACTTCTAGGGAAGAGGGAAAGGCAAGGAGTTGGGGACCTGGGTTCCTGTCCCTACTGTGCAACTTGTCACCTAGGGGTTGTTGAGCAATCACCTTCCTCTCTGTGGACCTCAGTTTCCTCCTCTGTAGAAAAAGGGACTCAGCCAATCTCTGGATCACTAAGGGAGGAGGGGGGAGGAGGTCCATTAGTATTTCCTGTGCCAGACTTGAAGCCATTCTCTTGGAAGGATTCTCAGTCCTTGAGAGCTCCAGAGTTGGCTCAGAAAAGATGATCTATGGACAGCTGTCAGACTGGGGGACCATCTCTCCAGGGCCAGCTGCCCCCCTTCCCCCGAAGAGAGCCACTTAAAGAGATTACATCCTGTTGGATGATGGGGTAGGAGAGAGAAGACAAGAAGGAGGCTGGCTGGGCGACAAGGCTGCAGGGACGCTGTCTCTGCCCCTTCTTTGGGGGCAGTCATATCTCCTGTCCAGTATCAGAGAGGCAGCATCTTGTGCTAGACAGAACCCTAGCTGGGGAGTTTGGAAACCTGACGTCTTTGCTAATAATGTTTTCAGTGAGTCTGGGCCAAGTAATTTCCCTTCTCTGGGTCTCAATGATCTCAACTATAAAATGGGGGTATTAATGGGCCCCAAGTAATGCCTCATCTCTCCTCTCCTGGGGCTGTGGTGAGTGGGTTTGGCCACTGTGAGAATGTGAGAGGGGGCAAGCTTGTCCCCAGTGGACCAGCCTAGCAATCCTGACCAAGAAGGAAATGAGGTGAGTCTGGCACGACCCATTCTGGGTGGGGCCAGGCTCACCCTTGGAAATTTTTCGAGCTCCAAGACCTAAGATTTCTCTGAACTCTTCGGTTCTTTGTAGGCTTCTCTCTTCACTGTCCATCCAGTCCAGCCTGGCCATCTTGATTACTGAAGAGATGTAGTCCAAACAGGCCAGTGTCCTCAGCCATTCCTTCACCCCCTTACAAACATGTAGGCTATGCCCGTTCACACCTCAGACCCGATGTTCTTGCCCCTTCCTCCAATGGATTTCTTCCTCTTCTCTACTTGACCCTAATCCTTCCAGCTTGAATGCCCCTTGACCCATGGAGCCTTCCCTCACCAGCCACTCGTGTTCTCTCTGAACCCAAGGTTAGTACCCAACATTTGAGCACAATACTATGCTCTGTCTCTGTCTATCTGTCTGTCTCTCTCCTGCTATATGCAAGTCATTAGCCCATGTGAGGCCGGTCTCCCCAGCTAGACTGACCCAACAGATGGGCTATGCCATCTAATGCCTCTTCATCTCTTTCACCCCACCCAGCAGGGCTAGGTACACAGGAGGCACAAGGGAAAGCATACCAAGCTCAGAGTCATAAGACCTCACTTCAAATTCTACCTCACATTCTTCCTTACCATGTGACCTTATGCAAGTCATTTTCCATCGAAAAGGCTGAGTTTCCTTATCAGTGAAATGGAAAGAATGATTCTTCCCCCCTCTCCTTCCCAGGGTTCTTGTGAGGGGAAAAATACTTCATAAACACAGTAGCACAATGCTTGGCTCATAGTGTTTAAAAAATAAATGTTTGGTTTTTTTTTTTAAACAAGTTTTTATTGCTATTTTCTGTTTCTTACATCACCATAGTATACCATGTATCCCTTCCTCTCTCCCTCCCATAGAGCCATCCCATATGACAAATAGTATTTTTTGGAGAGGAAAAAGTCAGTGCAACTGATTGACACATTGAAAAAGTACAAAAATGTGTGTCATGTGTCACACCTGTAGGTTGGGACTGTCTTCTCATCTCTTCATTCAAGTCCCATTCACTCTTTATGATTTTGTTACATTCACTTCTAATTTTTTGGTATGCTGTTATTCTTTCTATATACATTGTTGCACTCACTGTTTATGTTGTTTCCTTGGCTCTGCTGACTTCTCTCTGTATCATGTTCATGTAACTCAGTCCAGGCTTCTCTGTATTCATCACAAATCTCATTTCTTACAGCTTAATCATGTTCCCTTACATTCACGTACCACAATTTGTTTAGCCATTCCCCAGTCTGTGAGCATTTACTTTGTTTCTAATTCTTAGCTTTCACAAAAAAATATAGCTATAAATATTTTGGAGCAGATGGGGACTTTTTTTTTTATCAATGGCTTCCTTGGAGTATAAGTTCAGTAATGAAATTTCTGGTTCCAAAGGTAGAGATGTTTTAATTCCTTTATTTGAAGAATTCCAAATTGCTTTTCAAAATAGTTGTAGTATTTCACAGTTCCACCAACAATGTATTAGTGTGCCTATCCAATCCCTCCAACATTATCATTTTTGGTCATCTTTGCCAATTTGCCAGATGTGAAGTAAAACCTCCACATTGTCTTGATTTGCATTTCTCATTATTATTATTCTTTTAGTATATTATCTATTATTCTCCTATTGTAATTAGACATTATTCTCTAATTATTAGTGATCTGGAGCATTTTTCTTTTTCTGTCTTTCATTCAAACTTTGGTCAGCTTAGTACATTTTTCTTAAGTGTTTCTGTATTTCATACAAGCTTGAATCACTTGCACTCTAATATTCCTAAAACACAAGGGTAGAAAACCTTAGTAACTGTCATTTTACAGATATAAAAATTGCTGGGCACTTCAGGTTGAACATCACTGATGAGGTTGTAAGAGGAACTGTGTTTAGTGCCCATCACAGCCCTGTCCATGTGAAGATCTTAGAACGTTCACAGGGCTCTGTCTTCAGTGGATTTTAGCAACTGTTTAAAAAGAAGAGAGAGAAATAAAAAAGGAAGAAAAGAGAGAGAGAGAGAGGAGACAGGAAGAGTGGAAAAGAGGAAATAGGAAGAAAGGACTGGAAAAGGGGGAACATAGGAAGGGGAAGAGAAAGGGGAATGAAAGACCATCTATGTCTATGTTCTTTTAAAAAATATTAATTAAGTTACTTATTTTTAGTTTTCAACATTCACTTCCATAAGATTTTTGAGTTCCAAATTTTCTCCCCTCCTTCTCCTCCCCCCACCCCAAGATGGCATGCAATCTGATATAGGCTCTACAGGTACGTTAATATTAAACCTATTTTCACATTAGTTATGTTGTAAAGAAGAATTAGAACTAATGGGAGAAACCGTGAGAAAAAGGAAATAAACAAAACAAAAGAGCAAATAGCCGGCTTCGTTCTGCATTCAGACTCCATAGTGCTTTCTCTGGATGTGAACGGCATTGTCCATCACAAGTCTTTTGGAATTGTCTTGGATCATTGGTCTGCTGAGAGGAGCTAAGTCCATCAAACCTGATCATCACACAATGTTGCTGTTACAGTGTACAGTGTTCTCCTGGTTCTGCTCCCCTCACTCAGCATCAGTTCATGTAAGTCTTTCCAGATTTTTCTGAAGTCTGCCTGCTCATCATTTCTTATAGCACAATAGTATTCCATTACATTCATATACCACAACTTATTCAGTCATTCCCCAACTGGGCATCTCCTCAATTTCCAATTCTTGGCCACTGCAAAAAGAGCTACTATAAATATTTTTGTACATGTGGGTCCTTTCTCCATTTTTATGATCTCTTTGGGATATAGACCTAGTTGTGATATTGCTGGGTCAAAGGGTAGGCACAATTTTAGAAACCTTTGGGCATAATTTTTATCATTAAAAAATTTTTTTTTTTGCTTTTTGGAGGGCAATTGGGGTTAAGTGACTTGCCCAAGGTCACATGGTTAGTTTTTGTGTTAAGTGTCTGAGTCCAGATTTGAACTCAGGTCCTCCTGACTCCAGGGCCAGTGCTCTACTCACTATACCACCTAACTGCCCCTGGATCATTTTTCTTCCATGTGATTGTGAATACTTTGCAGTTCTCTTGAGAATTATTTATTCATATCCTTTGATCATCCATCTATTGGTTTTATAGCTATTGGTTTATTTCTATATGTATATATGTGTACACACACATACATGTACATGCATGCATACATGCACATTGTTTATATATATTGGATACCAAACCCTTATCAGAGAAATGTGATACAAAGATGTTTTTTTTTCCCATTCAACAACTTCGCTTTTCATGCTCAGTACATTAATGTTATCTGTGCATAAGCTTTTCAGGTTTGTGTTCCCTCTTCTAATGCTCCTTCAGTTACTTGACTTAGTCTTTGTTTAAGGTGGCCCTGTTCCCCCAGATCTCTTCCCCTCTTCCCATCCCCTATTCTCATTTGCTATTATCCCTCCTCTCTCCCCTCTTCAGCTAGTCTTCTTCCTTAGTTTTACATTTTCATTCTTTTGTACCACTTCCCAAAAACGATTTCTCTGATTCTGCATTATCCCATCTTCTCCTGCTTACTCTAGACCCTCCTCTAATTCATAACTCCTATAATTATCCATCTTTCTCTTCTCCCTGTCTTCTTCATGCTTTCAAAGCTTCCAAGGTATCCATTCTAGGCTCTCCCCCCCTAGGCACTTTCTGCCAGTGCCGAAATCAATGCTTTTTCAATGTAAACCTTAAAGTAATCTAGATATTGGAGCAATGCCTAGTCTTACCCGCTGGCTTAGTGAAATGGGTGACTATCGTTGGGTAAGGGTGGTCCTCTAAGTCTGATCTGCTGGAGATTCCTGGGCATGTATGCCTGGTTCTTTTCCCTTTAGAGTGCTTCCTCCAGACCTACCATCCCAACACTCTGCCCTCTCACCCTAGGATGCCACATGTGGGCTCCTGCCTTCAGAATCTGGAAGGAATATGAAAGGGGGTGAAGGGGCCCTTATTAATTGGGAACATCCGTCCCCTGAGCCTGCTCAGTGTTTCTAGAGCAGAAACCTCTCACACTAGCAATTAGGCATTCACTAAGTACTTAAAATCCAAGGGCAAATGAGAAGAGGAGGAAGGAAGGGAAGGATTGGAGAGAAGACAGAGACAGTATGGGACAGTGAACAAAATTTTTCAGAAGGAGGCAAAAGGCCTAGGTTCCAGGCCTCCCTCTGACACAAACTCAGAGCCTTCATTACAAATTCTAGCACATAGGGTAAGTTCATTTGAGGGTGAGGGAGAGTGAGCAATGAGCAGTGTTCCCACCCTTTGTGGGAGCAGTCTCACTAGGGGAGGGAAGGGCCTGTTCCCCCCCAGACAGCCTATGACCCCATGGCACCACTGACCACCTCTAGGAAGAGATGGGGAGTGAGATCATGGGATAGAAGGGTATGTTGGTTACAGGACCCTCAAGGGTAGCAGGCTGCAGCTGGGTCAGGATGCTGGGTTATTTGGGGGAAGTAGGAGACCTCAGGTTGAAAGTGTAGCCCTGGATGTCAGTGCCCTAGGAAAAAGATCTCACTGTGTGCTAATTATGGCCCTAGACCAACCTACTATGGGATAAGTCCTATTTTTGGTCAGCATATATTGGTCCCCTGCTGTGGGCAAGGCCCTAGGTTGATCATTCTGGGGGTAGAGAGATGGATGAGACCTGGTCTCAGGAGTTCACAGAATCTTTAGAATTATAAGGACCCTTAGTGGTCTCTTGAGCCCATCTCAGGGAGGCAAGGAATGTACTTGGTCAGTCAACTAGCATTTTTAAAAGCACCTACTATGTGCCAGGTGCTGTACACTGGGGATACAAAGAAGACAAAAGATAGTCCACAACGACGTATAAATGAGTTCTGCATGGGGGAAGATAGAAGGCAATCTCAGATAACAGTGGGGATGGGCCATGAAAGGCATCTTACAGAAAGTGAGATTTGTCCTGAGATTGGAGGGAAGCCAGGGAAGCCAGGAGGTGGGATAAGCAGTCCTGGCAGGGGGCACAGCCAGGGCAAATGCTTGGAGTTGGGAGATGGAATGTTTTGTGTGAGGAGTAGCAAGGAATCCAGTGTGCTTGAATTTTATATTCAATCTCGGAAGTAATAAAGAGCTGGGTAGGGGAATGACATGGTCAGACCTGGGTTCTGGGAAGACAGGTTTGGTAACTGAGTGAATCCATACAGATCAGGGTCAGATGTAATGTGCCATTAAGAAAGGCACAGCCAGAATATTGTGGAGGTCCACTCTTCCTTCTGGGTCTCAGTTTATCCATCTGTATAATATAACTGGATGATCTCTGAGGTCAGTCAACCAGAATTTATTGAGTGCCTACTGTGTGCCAGGCACCCCTGCTGTGGGTTTCAAAGACAAAAGCAAGACATTCCCTGCTTTCAAGAAGCTGGAATTCTTCTGGGGAAACAGCATGTTCCCAGAGAAGTGATTCAGACAAACGCTAGCTACAATCACATGACTGGAAGGTTTAGCTCATTTGCTTGTATGGAAGGAGCTCTGGCCTGAAATCAGATTATTGTGGGGGGCCAGCTGGAAGGGACCTTGGAGGCCATCCAATAGAACCTCTGATTTTACAGAAGAGGAAACTGAGGCCCAGTAGCTTGCCCAAAGTCACTCAAGTAGGACAAAGCAAAATGGGCCTCTGGGGTCCTCTGACTCCTCCCTCAATCCAGGGCTCTTGCCCCTACATCTTTTCCTCATGAGCTGGGTTAGAATCCTTGATCTGCCACTAACTCCTTGTATGACTCTGGCTACATATTTCATATGCCTGTTCTGGGGTCCAGTTTCCTTGTCTATGAAATGAGAGGGTCCAAGCTGATGATCTCAACTATAGCAGTACAGTGAGGGGAGAGTTCCTGGGTTCCAGCACCCACCACTTTCTCACATGTCTACCCTTGGGTAACTTACCCTCCTCTCTGTGACTCAGTTTCCTTCTCTGTAAAATGAGAGGGGTAAACTAAATGATCTCTAAGGTCTAAGGCCAATAGGGGGCACCATAGTGCACAGAGCGCCAGACCTGGAGTCAGGAAGACTGGTCTTCATGAGTTTAGATCTGGTCTCAGACACTTACAAGCTGTGTGACCCTGGATAAGTCACTTCATCCTGTTGGCTTCAGTTTCCTCATCTGTAAATTGAGAGGGATAGACTAAATGATTTCTAAGGACCCTCCAGCTTCCAATCTGAAAAGAAATTTAACAAAAATCAGCTTGGAAACACTATGACATCTTTGTTCTGTTTGGATTTCATCTAAAGAATATTCTGGTGTTCAAATTCTGTAGTTCTTCGTCTCTTTCTGCCTCTGTCTCTCTGTCTCCGAGTCTCTGTCTCTCTGTAAAAATGTATTCAGACATGATAATGTTCAAGTCCCGCCTGTGACACACACACACTGTGACCCTGGGCAAGTCACATGCCCTCAGTGCCTTCAGGAAGCTCTCCAAGACTATCTTAAGTTGCAAAGGACGGATTATCTGCATTGATAGAGGGAGTTTCCTCATCTGGGAGAATCTTATTCCAACGAAATCATAAATCCAGTTTTTAAAATTGACAGTATTGGTTAATACCATTGGACAATCCCGTCCAACTCCATTAACGAAGTATTCAAAGAATGTCCAGTAAGTAGACATGAGGAGAGGAGGAAGAACGCAGTGGGAGGGCGATTAGGCTCAATGGAAAGAAAACTGTCTCACCAGGGGAGCTGTCCAACAGTGGGAGGTGCTGCCTCAGGAAGAAAGGAGTTCCCCATCACGGGAGGTCTTGCCCTGTAAAGATGAGTCTTATTTGGGTCTGGGTTGTGCTCAATGTCCTCGAGCGAGCCCTCTTCCAATTCTGGAATCTGTCATTCAGTGTCTTTCGAACTGGAGAGATCAGAATTGCCGAGCCTCGAAGGAGAAGTGGGATTTAGAGAGAGAGAGGAGAGAGAAGGGGAGAGGACCCAGGGAATGGGCAGAGCAAAGGGGTGGGGACACTGACGCAGTCAGCCTGGCTGGAGCAGAGGGCTTCTGGAGGAAGCAGCAGGAGGGGAGCATGGAAGCACACTGAGTCATTGCAATTGAACAGATTTTAAAATTCCTCTTGGAGCCTGCTCTTCCCAGTGTTTGAGGTTTCTGGTCAGTGTCTTCCTTCAATGCCTCATTGGAGTGTGGGAGGACCCTGGCTCCCCAAGCCATCCAAGCTCTCCAAGGATCCCGGGTTCTAACAGAGCCCATAAAGCTCTAGACACTCTGAGTGTGTCTGGTAACTTGCTGGGTGCCTCTTATTTCGTTCTTGTGGGGAGGGTAGAGAGATGTGGGTTAGACGCTGATATAATCATTAATAATAACAATAATGACTAGCATTTGTCACACGTTAAAGTTTGCAGATTACCTCCCAACAGCCCTGGAAGCCAGGTGCTGTTACCCCAATTTTACACTTGCAGAGACTGAGATGGACAGTGGCAAGAAGACTTGTCCAGAGTCACATAGCTACAGGTTAGATTTGAACTCGGGTCTTTCTGACTCCAGTCCCAGAACTCTTACCTGGCTGGCTGGCCAGTGCAGTTGTTAATGGGGCAGGGTCATTGTGACGGGAGATCTATGGTGGAGTACCCCAGGGATCTGTGCTTGGCTTCTTGACGTTCAGCAAATCTTAATCAATGATGTGGGTAAAGTCAGGGGTGGCAGGCTTATCAAATTTACAGGTGACGCTAAGTTAGGAGGGAATGCTAACACTCTGGGTGACAGTTGGGAGCCAAATGGACCTTGCCAGGTTGGGCTGAGTCTAGTAAGATGAAATTCAGTAGGAGTAAATAGAAAGTCTTGCACTTGATTTCAAAAAATCAATTCCACCATAGAAGGCGGAGCTGTTCTGAAAAGGGTCTGAGGGTCTTAGTGGATACCAAGCTCCCTCAGGTCAGCAGAATGATGTTGCTGGCATAAAATCTAACTTGATCTTGACTACATCAGAGGGGTAGAGCCTCCAGGGCTAGGGTGGTGATGGTCCCACAGGGTTCTGCTCTCCTATGCCCTTACCTGGAGTCCTGGGTTTGGTTCTGGGCACCATGGACATGGAGAGTGACCAAGATGGCAAAGAGCCAGAGGAGGATGGACTGAAGGAAGTGGGCATAGTTAATTGGCAGGACTTGAGATCTGTCTTCAAGGCTGCAAAGGGCTGCTCCAGGGAGGGGGTGATTAGCTTTATCCTGCCGGCCCCCCAGGGCAGAGCCAGGAACGAGGGATGGAAATGACTGCGGAAGCAAATGAAAGCTCAGGCTTCAGAAGAACACTTCCTACTCAGGAGAGATGCCCCAAAGCAGAGAGGTGGTGGGCTCCCCAGTAGAGGCTGGGTGACCCCTTGGGAGATGTGTCATAGGTGAAATTCCCTCATGTATAAGTTGGACTAGATGAGGCAGCTAGGTAGAAAGAGTGCTGGGCTTGGAGTCCGGAAGCCCTGAGTTCAAATCCAGCCTCAGATGCGTACTTATGTTTGACCTTGGGCATGTCACTTTCTCAGCCTGTTTTTCAGCTGTAAAATGGGAGTGAGCAACTCCACAGAGCTGTCATGTCACATATCACACATATGTGTGAAGGGCTTTCAAAGCCTTCAATTGCTCTCCAAATGCCCATTGTTATGGTTGTAGCCAGGAGAATCCCTCCCAGCTCTCAGATTCTCTGTGATTCCATTGCCTGAAGACCAGCCCAGCGGTGCACAGAGAGGCTTGTCATGAGGCTAGCTGCAGCTTAGCAGCAATCAGGCTAGAGGGGTTGGGGTGGAATTGTAGGCAAGAGTGCTGGAAGGGGAGCCACAGGATCTGAATTCAAATCCTGCCTCTGCTGCTTACCAGTCATGTGACCAAGTTGCTGCCTCCTCCAGAAAATGAGAGGGTTAGAATCAGTGACTTTCTGCTTTTAAATCTCTGATCTTCAATCTCCCAGGACTTCGGATATTGAGGAAGTTTGGGTTTGTCTGGTGTTGTTTTTTTTTTAATGCTTGGTTGGGTTTGTAATGAGGGAGGGTCAAGCGCTCCAGCAGGTGCAGCAGGTCAGTGCTCATCCCTCAGACACAGACCCCAATGTGGTGGGTGGGGGGCTGTGGGGAAGGGAGCTGAGAGCAGAGCCTAGGCCAAGAAGGGCTGAGGCAAGGGTCTCTGGGCCTCCGTGAGCCAGGCTCCTTCTCCCCACAGAAATCCGTGAGGCCTTCAAAGTGTTTGACAGAGACGGTAATGGGTTCATCTCCAAGCAGGAGCTGGGCACTGCCATGCGCTCCCTGGGTTACATGCCCAACGAGGTGGAATTGGAGGTTATCATTCAGCGGCTGGACATGGACGGTAACCCCCTCCCCCGCCCCCACGGCCCCCCAGGGAGTCATCTACTCCCACTTCCCAAGTTTCCTCTTCCTTGGTGGGGCCAGAAGACCCTGCGTCCCATCCTCCCTCTGAGCTTGCTGCCCGTAGGACCGTGGCCCAGTCACTTCCTGCTTTTCTCATTATTCTCCACTGAATTTCTCATGTTTCCTCTTCCTTTCCCTCTATCTCTTTGTGTTCATCCCCCTTAGGACCCCTCCCTCCAGCCAGGGCTGCACCCCCTTTGCCCTCGAGTGTCTCCCCTTCCATCCTCACCTTGTCATTGTCCTGGCCCCCTGCCCTGGACATCACTCCCCCATGCCATCCCTTCCAGGAAGACCTAGCTAAGGGGAGCTCCTGGCAGGGAATGTGCCCTGGCCGGTGCCAGGCTGGGCCTCCGAGGAGAAGGCTAGGCTGGGGAGGGGACTGCGGCCTCACTTATTTCTCTCCTCCTCCCCAGTTTCCCCTGCTCTGCCTCTCGTCTTCAGTGAACAAGGGCAGATCTTTGAGTTTCTCTCTGCCTCCGCCCCGTGCCCCTGACAATGCGTGACCTTGGGTGGGTCATTTCCCTCATAAAATGAAGCAGTTGCCACAGATGACCCCCAAGTCTCCTTCTCGTGCTCAGTCCTACAATCCTATGCTCCTAGAAGAGGCATCAGGGTGTGGCAGAGAGCCCTAGCTGTAGCATCAGGACACCTGGGGCTGAATCCTAGCTCAGACACTTTTCCATCCCTGGACCTAGGAAGGGTAAATCCCTTCTGCTTCCTGGGCCTGCATCTGCTCCTCTAATAAAACCTCACCCTCCCTACCTCAGTTGGACGTTCTGAGGGTCACCGAGTGCCAGAGCACCTGACTGTGTGACCTTGGGCAAGTCTCTGACCTTGGTTTACGTTATATGTGAACGGGGGTGGAAGAGCCAGCCAGTGAGGTTCACTTGTGCTGAGATGGTATAACCACAGGAATACCAAAGACCCCCATTTCTAGAGCCCTGCCCTCTGACCTGAGGAGTGTGTGTGTGTGTGTGTGTGTGTGTGTGTGTGTGTGTGACTATCCCCATTTTATGGATGAGAAAACTGAGGCCCTGGGAGGGGAAGTGGCAAGTAAGTCTCAGAGTAGGACGGGTCTCCCAGTAGGACAGGTCTCCCAGCTCCTGGGTCATCAACTCTTTCTGTTGCAATGAAAACTGATGTGAGGACACTGAGTCACACAGCGTTAAAGCATTCCAGCTGGCTCCTTTCACGTGGCCTTCTGAGGGAAGGGATGCCAGTGCAGTTATCCCCGTTCTGCAGGTGGGGAGACAGAGAGACAGGGAGTTAATGATAATAATGCATGTGTGTGTTTATTTGTGGCTCTCAAAGTGTTTGGTGGATTTTCTCCTATTTGATCCTCATGTGAGAATATTTTTGTCACCATTTTACTGACAAGGAAACTGAGGCTCAGTTACTCTCATACAGTTTCTCTCGCCAGCCTGGTGTCACATCTCAGGGGGCAGAGGGTGGCCAGGGGCTGGCCCTGACATGGCCCAGGACTCTGCTCAGACACAGAGTTCCTCTGTGGCCCGCCTGTCAGCTCTCCATGGCCCCCTCATCTTCCCCCTCCCCGTTTGCCTCTGTCTCATCTCCTCTTCCCCTTGGCCCCCTCTCTCTGCCCACAGCAGCTCCCACACACTGGACAGCTGTGCAAGGCAGCATATGTAATTAAGTGGCAGGACGTCTGGCCTGGCCCCGGCTCACCCACCAGGACTCTTTAATATGCCTCATCATTAACTCAGCCTCCTCCCCACTGTTTGCTGAGGAGCCCCCTGGCACAAGATGCCCCAGGCAGCCCTGGTGATGAGATGATCAGAGCTGCTCATCTCCGCAGTCCATCCTGGAGCCGGGCCTGGGGGTGGGGGGACAGATGTCAGGAGGGGGAGGATGAATTTGGGACACTAGAGGAATATGTGCCAGGCAGTGGGCAGGTGGATGGGCCCAGGAGAGCTGAATCTAGATAGGAGAGAAGGAAGGAAGGGAGGAATGGAGAAAGGGAAGAAAGGAAGAAGGGAAGGAGGGAAGGAAGGAAGGAAGAAGAAGAGGAGGAGGGAGGAAAGGAAGGAGGAAGAGAGGGAGGGAGGAAAGAGGGAAGGAAGGAAAGAAAGGAAGGAAGAAGAAGAGGAGGGAGGAAAGGAAGGAGGAAGAGAGGGAGGGAGGGAGGAAGGAAGGAAAGAAAGGAAGAAGGGAAGAGAGGGAGAAGGGAAGAAATGGAGGAAAAGAAGGAAGGGAGGGAAAGATAGAAGGAAGGAAGAAGAAGAGAAAGAGGGAGGAAGGAAGGAAGAGAGGGAGGAAGGAGGGAGGAAAGAAAAGAAGGTAGGAGGGAGGAAGGATGGAAGTGAGTGAGGAGGAAAGGGGGAGGTAGGAAGGAAGAAAGGAAGGAGAGAAGGCGGGAAGGGGAAAAGGGAGGGATGAAAAAGGAAGAAAGACTGCCAGCCTGGGCAGCTGAGGACCAGAACTATTAGGCCAGGAATGAAGCAGAAGGACCATGGGGCAGGAGGAGTCCCTGAGAGATCTGGCGTCTACTCACAGGCTTAGTTTCTCCTCTGAGCTGCCAAGGCGTATTCTGGGCAGAGTGCTGGATTGAGAGCCAGGGGCCCTGGGTTTGAATCCCCCTGGACTCTTGCTGACCATGTGATCACTGGTCAGTTCCTTCCTCTCCCTGGGCCTCAGTTTCCTCCTTTGTAAAATGAGAGTTGGGCTCAGTCTGCAGGGTCCCTCTGGCTCTAGATCTCTGACCCCTCATTTAGTCATTCCACAGGCATTCACTAGGTTCCTGATACTGAGTCCAAGGCCAGAAGAGGCAAAGACAAGGAAGGAGATGGCCCCTGCCCTCGGGGAGCTCCCTTTCCCCCAGCTCTCCCTTCCCTTCTCAGTTGTCTAAATCTTCCAGGCTCTTCTTGGCCTCCATCCAGGCTCCTCCTTCCTGGCCCATTTGGTCCCTAGAGCCCCGACTGTCCCCAAACTGTGCTCAGGGCTGACCACAAACAACCAAGAGGGTTGACTTTTGTCCAGTTCAGGCCCTATCTTCCCACCTCCCCCACAGTAGGACCTCCAAGGGCTCCCCAACACCCGCCCCCTCAGAAACCTTCTCGCCAACAGCGATGATACTGCCCTCCCGGGGAAGCCTGACCCCTTGCTTTCCCCTCTCTTCCCTCAGCCTCTTTGGCCCCACGATGCCGGGCCTCGTGATGGCTCTCGGGAAGTGCTTCTGATGTTTAACTAACGCCCCGCCACGCTGCAGCTGAGGCCACTTCTGACTATCTCTTCTCCCTCTCCCTTGGTGGTCAGAGCGGTCATCAGTCAGCTTTGTCAGCAGCAGGAGAGGATCATGGCCCTTAAAGCTGGCCTTCGAGATGACCTGAGAGGTGATCTGATCCCACACCTTTGGGAACCGAGGCCCAAGGTCTCACAATAACTGGGAGAGTCAGAGCAAGTGCTGGTTTTGCTCTTTAAGATGGTGAATGGCAACCAACTAATCAATAAGCAAGCATTTATTAAGACCCTACTATGTGCAAGTAGGTGGAGGGAGCGCCTAGAGTCAGGAAGACCTGAGTTCAAATCCAGCCTCAGACATTTCCAACTGTGTGACCCTGGGAAAGTCACTTCACCCTGTTGGCCTCAGTTTCCTCATCTGTAAAAAATGAGCTGGAGAAGGAAATGGTGAACCATTCCAGTGTCTTTGCCAAGAAAACCCCCAATGGGGTCAGAAAGAGTCAGGATGACTGGAACAACTCAACCACAACATGTGCTAATCACTATACTGAGTGATTGGGATACAACAGTAAGGCAAGGAGGGATCCCTGCCCTCAGGGAGTTTACATTCTATTTTCCCAGAATGATTCATACACACAAATAATTATTAAAAGTAAGCAAAGGAAGGGGCACCTAGGTGGCACAGTGAATAGAGCGCCGGCCCTGGAGTCAGGAGGACCTGAGTTCAAATCCGGCCTCAGACTCTTAGCACAAAAACTAGATGTGTTTCCTTGGGCAAGTCACTTAATCCCGATTGCCCTCCAAAAAGCAAAAAAAAAAAGTAATCAAAGAAAATCTTCAATACATACACAAACAATAAATATTGAAAGCAGATATACTTGGTAGAACAGCAGCCTTGGGGGGGAGGTGCAAATCAGGGAAGACATCCAGGAGGAAGCAGCTTGAGCTGAGCTTTGAAGGGAGCCAGGGAACCCTAAGAGGTTGGGCTGAAGAGGGAGAGCGTCCCAGGCCCAGGAAGCACAGGGCCCAGTGCTTGACCACGACAGCAGTCACATGCCTTTCTGTGACTTCGGGTGCATCCCCCATCGGTGAGTTCTTCCCAGGGCCCCCCGGAAGGAAGCTTCCTCCTCTGGTTCTGCTTCTGATCCCCCTGTTTCCCTTTTGGTCCTCGTCTTCCCCCATTAGAATGTAAACTCTCTGAGGGAAGGGACCATCTTTCTTTTTGCTTGCATTTGTAGCCCTAGAGCTTAGCACAGTGTCTGACATACAGTAAGCACTTAATAAATGCTTGTTGACTGACTTATACAACACTTGAAAATGTGCAAAGTAGATAAACTATAGTGGCCTTGGGAGGAAAATAGACAACTCCTGAATAGAGCTTCGTTTGGTGGACAAGCTGAAGTCTCTGGTATGTTAACATCGGTAAATCTGACTCCTGACCTCCCTCTATCCCTCTCTTCCTCCCTTCATCAATCTATCTATTCATCCATCCATCCATCCATCCATCCATCCATCCATCCATCCATCCATCCGTCCATCTGTCCATCCATCCATCTCCATCCCTCCATCTATCCATCCATCTGTCCATCTGTCCATCCGTCCATCCATCCATCCATATAACCATTGGGCCCCTACAGTGTCCAAGGCCACACATTCGAATCTCTGACTTTTCCAAAGTTTTTAATCCCATCTATTATCTCATTTAGTGCTAGAAGAGATCTGGTGGTATTCTGTGTGCCCATTTTATAGATGACAGACACTGGGGTCTAGAGAAGGGAAGCCACTTGTCCAAGGCTGACAGGCAAGAAGAGAACCCAGATCTGCTGGCACCTTCACGACTTCCCCCCAGGGCCCAGCTGGAGCTGGTGCTCACTCCCTCTCTGTGTGGTTAGGTGATGGCCAAGTGGACTTTGAAGAATTTGTGACATTACTGGGGCCCAAGCTGTCCACCTCGGGGATTCCTGAAAAGTTCCATGGGACTGACTTCGACACCGTGTTCTGGAAGGTAGGAACTCTCCACCCTCCCCTGCGCCTTGGGCCTGTGGGGAGGAGACACCTCCCTGAGGGGTCAGGTGCCCTGGAGGTCAGGGATGTCAGGATCAGGCTCCAATCTGGACTTAAGAAGGTAACTGAGAGGCCCATTGAGTGGCCTTGTGAAGGGCCATAGGGAAGCATCAGTGGTCAGATAAGGCTGTTCCCACGGTAATTCCCAGAGCTCAGCTCTTTTATCTGGAATGTTGAGCCTAGTACAGCCAGACCTTATGGTCCAGAGCAAGGGGATGGAGGAGGCTAAGGACCGTCTTCCTCATCCCCTCCCCATACTGACTTTGTGGCTGGGGACGAGCAGATACAGGACCTAAGGCCTTGAATGCTGTGTTTACCCAGCCCAGGGAAGCGGGCCTGGCTTGTACCGAGCCTCACAGGTGCACGAGATGCCCATAAGAGTCCTGCACATGACCAGTGTCCTTGGGGAACCTTGGCTGGTGTGATGGACCGCTCCCTCTGGGGAAATCCACAAGGCCCACGCAGGCCTTGGCCTCTGGGGAGGCCAGGACTTTGGCCTCCCAGCAGGAGGCCCTGCTGGGCTGACCCTTGACCTGGCCCCACAGTGTGATATGCAGAAGCTGACGGTGGATGAGCTGAAACGACTGCTGTACGACACCTTCTGTGAGCATCTTTCCATGAAGGACATAGAGAACATCATCATGACAGAGGAGGAGAGTCACCTGGGCACTCCCGAGGAGTGTCCCGTTGATGTGGAGAGTGAGTGTCCCCCACGCCCACAGGCAGGGCCGCCAGGGGCAGGGCACCGGTGGCCTGCCCAGAGAGAGCCTGGAGCCCCAGGGGCCAGGCCTGGGGCTGGCATGGGCACCAGTGGCCTGCCCAAAGAGCGCCTGGAGCCCCAGGGGCAGCATAGAAAGCCCCTGGAGCCCCCTGCACAACAGGCCTCCCTCGAGGATGTCCAAAGGAGAGGGAGGCGGGCCAGGAACATGGCCACCAGGGCACCCCGAGACAGAAAGTAGCCTCTAAAAGGTCTTGCAGTGACCCCCACTCAGACACCAAGGTCCTGTTAGGGGGTGGGGAGAAGGCTGCTGTCCCCGGCTGATAGGCCAGGGGACCGCCTGTGTCCGATTGTCCCCCTGATGCTTCGTTCTTCTCTCCTCCCTGTCTCCTGGCCCCCAGCCTGCTCCAACCAGCAGATCCGCCAGACGTGTGTCCGCAAGAGTCTCATCTGCGCCTTCGCCATCGCCTTCATCATTAGCGTCATGTTGATCGCAGCCAACCAGGTCCTGCGGAGTGGCATGAAGTAGCTGATGGGTGGGGGCTGGGGATGGTGTGGCTGCTGTGGCCATGCCCCCACCCCCCACCGAGCCAGCTTCACAGTGGCTGGGGCCTCCTTCCAAGCCCCGGGAACAGGACAGTGCTGGGGGCTGTCTGGGGTCACGGCTGGCCAGAGCATGTGGCCCTGGCCCTGGGGGCCACGCATGGCTGTGGTGCCCAGCGCATGTCAATGCATGGGGGGGCCCCTCCCCGGTGTAACTCTGAGTGATGCAATCCTGTGTGCCAATAGGGTATATCCTACCATAAAATATAATCTCTCTCTATATATCTATTTATGATAAAAAGAAAACACCAAAACCATCTGTGAAGCAATACAAGCCCCCTTCCCTCCCCTTCTTTAACCCGTGGGCCTTGCATGGACCAAGGGTGAGGGCTACAGGCAGATCCTCACCCTGGCCTGTGGAACAGACCCCCTGGCCCTCCTCCAAAGCCCTGCTAAGGGGCCTAGGAGAGGGCTCAGAGAAGGCACGTGGGCAGGGAATGGCTGTGGTAAGGGGGGGCACTGGGCCCTGTACTGGAGGGGCTGAGCAGGGTCAGACCGCCCTGAAGTCCTCCTCCGTCGCACCTCCAGGGATGGCGCCCTTGAGGCTGGGGGGGATTCCGGGAGAGGAACCATGCCTGCACCCACCCCCTCCCCTGTCTTGTACCTGCCCCCTTCTTCCTGTATGTCTGTCTCCTGATGTGATTGCCAGGTCTCTAGCCTGTATGTAGCATCACCTTGTTCCTGTCCGTTTGGGGGTGTTCAATCTCAATAAAGATGGAATTTCTATATGGCTTCAGTAGCCCCAGAGATAGGAGATGGCTGTCCTTTCTGCCTTCCTGAGCTATTAGCCAAGCAGCCCTTCTGGAACATCAGGGATGTCCAGTGTGATCTCCATCGGGCCTAGGGGCCTGAGACTTGGGTCTGTTAGCTCCAGAACGGCCCCAGCAGGCTTAACCTCACTCCTTGCTAGTGGCATAGACACATTGACCAACCCTGGGCTCGACTACGGGTGATACTAGGATTTATTTGCTCCGGGGCAAATATTGGTCTTCATTTCACTTCAACTCACAGGGGGTCAATTGATCCCCTGGTCATGAAACAGTCCCCTCCTCCCAGGCAGCTTGCATCACACTCACCAGGCTGTACCAGGTGCCCAGAGACTGCCCAGGAGGATGCCAGTCAGAAGGAGGAGGCAGGGGACAGACAGGTGGTACAATGGGGATGAGGGGACTGCTGAGCCAAAGCCTTGGGGGAAGAAGGATTTCTGCTGTCCCCTTCCTTTCTCCATGACAGTCACAGCATTTTTGTGGCTGTCAGGATGGGCCCCCCAATCCTGCCCTGTGATTAGGAAACCATCCAGCACTTTCAGCTGGGCCAGGGCTGGGCCAAGGAACCCCGGGGCTTCAGAGTTCATCTCCTCTGTTAGAGACAGTCCAAAGTCATGTCACAGGAGGTATGAAGTCACACATCTCTAGAAGGGGTTCTCTCTGAAGAGGAAGAATGATAAGATGAGAGGTCTAGACTAGGAAGGGACCTCAGAGGCTGTCAGTTCCAAGCCCCTCATTTTACAGGAGAGGAAACTGAGTCCCAGAGACAGGAAGTGACTTGACCAGGGTCATACAGTTAGGAAGTGACTGAGGGCAGGTTAGAACCTGCCTTCCTGACTCCCATTCAAGGGCTCTATCTCAATGCTAGGACAGAGCCTTTGAGGTGGGGAGGGGGACAGGACAGCCATTTGTTCTCCAAGGAGGGAAGATTTGCCTGGATGGCCTGCTCATTGGGAGAGATCAGAGGACAGAGAAACAGCACAGTCCCACTTTAGTTAAGGCTTGCTACCTGATTGGTGAGTTGGTTGATGACTCCCTGTTGAGGTGTCCTCTTTCCCTGGCATTCTCAAGAAAGGTCCCCTGGTTTGTGGGGTTACCACTCAAAACTGCTGTCCGCCACCCACACTGCCAGAAGGAACCTAGAAAGCTTTGCCGAGGATTACAGACTCCAGCAATTGGGTCCTGGGTGGTGTATTCATCACTGCTACTGGGGGAAGGCAGGGTCTTTGGACAAGAAAGGCAGATCAGGCAAATGAAAGGCCAGTTAGGACACTAGGGTCTGAGCACAAGTCTTGGGTTTCTGGGCCCTCAGTCAGGATGGAGTGCACCCAACAAGGGCTAGATACAATATGTTTGCTGACGTCTTGCAATCAGAATGGTTTCATGTGATCAGTTCTTAACCTGGGGCCCATGAACTTGCTTTGTTTTTTTCTATTTTGATAATTCTGTTTTAAGATAATTAACTCCCTTTGTAATCCTATGTATTTATTATTATTATTATTATTATTATTTTGCTAATCCTATGTATTTAGAAATGTTATTCTAAGAGAAGAGGCCAGGAACTTTTCTAAATCACCAAAGTTTGTTTTTTACAGTCTCTGGTGGAGTGCCCCGGGGATCTGCCCTTGACCACTTACTGTTAAACACTTTTTTTTTTGGAGGGCAATTGGGGTTAAGTGACTTGCCCAACATTACACGGCTAGTTTTTTTGTGTTAAGTGTCTGAGGTCGGATTTGAACTCAGGTCCTCCTGACTTCAGGACCATTGCTCTATTCACTGCACCACCTAGCCACCCCTGTTAAACACTTTTTTAGTCAGTATCTCAGATAAAGCTTTTGATGGCCTACATATCATATTTACAGATGGCATAAGACTTGAAGTGATTAAGGATGCATTGGACAGCCGAGTCCAGATCCAAGAAGATTCTGATAGGGTAAAACACTGGGTCAGACCTAATTAGATTAAATTTAAAAGGGACAAAGGTAAAGAGTCTCATACTTGAAAATTTTTACAGCTTCCCAGTTACAAGATGGCAGAGGTGTGGGTGGACAGAATTTGGAGATTTGGGGGTTTAGTTGACTACAAGCTCAATGGGTCAATAGTATGATAAAAATGGTGCCAAGAAACCTGGTCCAAGCATTGGCTACATCAAGAGAGGCCTCTGCCTCTAGTCCATACCCAGGGAGGTGAAAGACCTTTTGCTTTCTGGTCAGTCCATAATCTAGGGTATGCTATTTATTTCTGTGGGCAGCTAGGGGGTACAGTGGTTAGAGCACTGAGCCTGGAGTCAGGAAGACCTGCACTCAAATCCAGCCTCAGATACTCACTAGCTGTGGGACTCTAGGCAGGTCATTTAACTGTTTGCCTCAGTTTCCTCATCTATAAAATGGGTCAAAGTGGGCAAACCACTTCAGTATCTTTGCCAAGAAAGTCCCAGATGAGGTCACAGAGTCAGACATGACTGAACAACAGCCACCATTTAGTTCTGGGTGCCGTATTTTTAGGAAGGACACTGGTAAATTGAAGAGAATTCAAAGAATGACAACCAGGGTGGTAAGGAGGCTTGAGATCATACCCCATGGAGACCAGTTAGGCTGCTCAATGGACAGAGGGTGAGTCTTGGAGTCAGAATGGCCTGAGTTTGAATCCTGACTCAGACACTTACTAGTTGTGTTGTGTAACTCTGGACAAGTTCAACATGTTATCGTGGGGCACTCTGAGGTCTCACCTTAAGATACTGTGATTTGGTGCAATAGCTGCATTTTATAAAAGAGTAAACAAGGTCCACAGAGGGGGAGTGATTTTACCCAAGGTCTCGCAGCCAGTCAGCAAGCATTCATTAGACACCTGCTGTGTACCGGGCACTGAGCTAAGCACCAGTGATACAAAGAAAGATAAAAGACAGCCCCTGACCTCAAGGAGCTCCCAGTCACGGGGGAGACAATAGGCAAATGACCATGTACAGACGAGCCAGAGACAGGATGGTGGGCCTGAAGGGAGGCTGGGAAGTTCTTCCTGTAGAAGGTGAGATTTTAGCTAAGACTTGAAGGAAGCCAGAAAGGACAGGAGATGGAGAACAGGAGGGAGAGCACTTCAGACACGGGGCGGCCCAGAGCTGAGAGATGCAGGGTCTTGCTTGTGGAACAGCCAGGAGGCTGGTGCCACTGGATCCAAGGGTGGATGAGGGGGGAGTGAGGGACAAGGCGAGGCTATGAAGGGCTCTGAATGTCAAACAGAGCATTTTGTGTTTGCTCCTGGAGGGGACAGGGAACCACAGGAGTTTACTGAGTGGGAGGTGACCTGATTAGATCTTCAGCTTAGGAAAATCGTGTTGATGTCTGCCTGGAGGGTGGATTGGAGTGGGGAGAGACCTGAGACAGCAGACCCCCCAGCAGCCACCGCAGGTGTCCAGGTGTGAAGGGAGGAGGCCTGTACCAGGGTGGGCTTGACGTCAGGGGAGGGAAGGGAGTGTATTTGAGAGATGCTGCAGAGGGGAAATCGACAGGCCTTGGCGCCATATTGGATTTGGGGGCTAAGAGATAGCAAGAAGTCCAGAATGACCCCTAGGTTGGGAGCCTGAGGGACTGGGGGATTGGTGGTACCCTTGACATCAATAGGAAAACGGGGGAGGGTTTAGGGAGAAAGATAATGAGCTCTGTTTTGGATATGTTGAGTTTAAGATGTGTATTGGACATACAGGTCTGTGAGTGACTGAGGTGGCCCTAAAACCCAAATGGTCAGACTCCTGCCACTCTACACAAAGCCCCTCAGCGCACCCCCGGCCTCTGTTCTGGCCTCCCCTGGGTGGCCCTGCCCAGTGCCAGCTGCTTGTGAGACCCAGGCCAAATGGTCCCAATGGGCGTCCTCCCAGCTAACTCCCACCTGTGCATTGTCAGGGCCCGCCGTGGGCATTTACTGAGGTTTCCTATGGGAGAGAAAGCCGGCTCCATGCTCTCAGGACGCTCACAGCCAAGTAAAGGGCCAAGGATCAGTTATGGAAAGGTGACATAGCCCTGCCAAGTGAGAGGTGTAGACAGACAGGGGCCTGGTATAAAGGGAGGCGTCCTAAATGGAGGGCCAAGAAACCTGCCTCCTCACCACTTCCATGCGCCCCCTGGGTCTTTCCGAGATTCAGTTTTCTTCTTTGTAAAATGAAAGTATTTGAGTGAAAGGGTCTCAAAGGCCCCTCCTAAGGTCTCTTCACAGCAGCACAGCAAATATCTTCAGGAAGCCCAGGGGTGGCTCCTCCTAAAGCCTGGGGGAAGGTGGGGAAGGTAGGGAAGCCCCAGGAGGGAAGAAGGTGTCATGGTCGCCAAAGGCCCTCTGAGGCCAGCCTCCCCATGGAATCAGGTCTGCTGGGCATTGAATGCCAACACCACCTCTCCCTAGAGTCTGGAAGTCAGAGAGGAGGGCTTTGGGGGCTTCCTGAGGCAAGAGGAAGAGATAAGGCTGGGTCCTCAGGGAGCTGACACTCTGGCTTGGGTCCAGGGCATATACATGAATGAAGTAGGAGAGGCCAGTGAGGCTGAGGGAGTTGGGGGCACACAGAAGTCAGAGCAGGAATCCTCAGGTGAGCCAAAAGGGAGGAGGGGCACCCATGCTGAGCTGTGCCCAGGTGAAGGAAAGAAGAGAGGCAGCTAATTGTGTTAGCTGGTACCCTCTGGGGATGGAGAAGGAAAAGAGGTCTGGGGCCTCTGAACCCCACTTCAGGCTGGAGTGGGAGCTGGGCCCCTGTGCCCACCTACCACCCCCCCACACACACACACTTGCTTCCATCAAAGACCTGTGACTAGGATTCCCCCAGCCTGTGGGGCCAGTGGGAGCCCAGACACCAGGAGAGCAGAGATGGAAACCCTTGGCACCCGGCCCATTCTCTCACTGCCAGGAAAGACCAAGAATGGAGTAAATCAAACCCCATCACTGGAGACAGAAGGATGAGAGTTGGAGAGCAGAGGGGAAAGAGGAGGAGAGAGAAAGAGAAGGAAACCCTGCAAAGGCAGGGAAGAAAAGAAAGGAAGAGAAGGAAAAGGGAGAGAGGGCAGAGAGGAGAAGAAAGCAGGAGGGAGAGAGAGGGAAGGAGAATGGGAGGGAAAGGGAGAAAGGGAAGGGAGAGACAGAGACAGAGAGAGAGACAGAGAGCAGGAGAGGGAGAGAGAAGAATGAGGGAAGGGGGATAGGAAAAGAGGGCAGGAGGGAGAGAGAGGGAAGGAGGGTGGTGGGGAAAGAGACAGAGAAAGATGAATGGGGAAGAAGAGGAAAAGTGGGCAGGAGTGAGAGAGAAGGGCTAAGAATGAGGGGAAGGAAAGGAAAGGAGGAAGAGGAAAGAAGACCTAAAAAAGAAGGCTGGGGGACAGGAAGAGGGGAAGCCAGGAAGGGGCCTGACCCAGAGGGTCCTGCCCTCACTTCTGGAGCTGCCCCCAGGCTCAGCTCTCCTTGAAAAGCAGGGCAGGAGCCAACGCAGCCAGCTCAGGATGTCTGCAGTGACAAACAAGCTCACTCAGCTGCTGCATCAAGCTGGCACCGCCGGGCAGGAACTGAGGCTTCCTCCCTGCCTCAGCCCTCCCCACCTGCCACACCACCCAGGCTTTCCTGAGGACTGAGGAAGGCAATGCTGATCTCAGCCCTCAAACTGAACGAGGCCCAGAAAGACTCCTCATCCAGCAAACCAGGGGTAAAATGGGCCCTGAAGCCAGGCTGTCTCCCAGTCCCGGCAGAGCTTTAGGGCTGGGCAAAGTGTGTCCTGGCTTTCAAAAAAGGGAATAAAGTAGAATCTGGCGGTGACATAGTCCAGCCAACTTGACTTCAATTCCGACAAAACTTTGGACCACAGTAGTAAAGGGATGGTTAGTGGAGATTTAGGAAAGAGGCAGCACTTAGCACAAAGAAACAGCAGGGCTTCACCCAGCCGACCTCATCGCCTTCTCTGACTAGAACAGATCAGGAGAACCCTGAAGACCGGGTGCCTTGATCTGACCAGGGAATTCGACACCGTTTTTCTAATATTCTTGCAGACAAAATGGAGGGATGTGGGCCAGTAGAGGGAGGTAGATTTGGGATTTCCTGAGTGGCTGAGCCCAAGCATTTATGAAGCATCCACTGTGTCAGGCACTGTGCTAGGCACTGGGGGCAGCATGAATCATAGTGTGAAGGTCTCTAGGTCTCATCTGTCCTTGGCCATGTGCTGTTTAATCAGTGACCTGCACTAAACGGCAGGCTGAACAAATTTGCGGGGGGGGAGCTAGGACAGATCACCAACACACTGAAGAAAAGCTTGACAGAACATTGGGTCAAATCTAATATGATGAAATCCAATAGACATAAATGTTTTCTCACACTTGGCTTATTTTTTAAATCAATAATCACTTAGAAAGGGCAGCCAGAATAGTGCTCTGGGCCTGGAGTAAGGAAGACCCTTTTCATGATTCAAATTCAATCCCAGACACTAGCTGTGTGACCCTGGGCAAGTCATTTCACTTTGCCTGCTTCAGTGTCCTTATCTGTAAAATGAGCTGAAGAAGGAAATGGCAAAGCACTCCTATATCTCTGCCAAGAAAACCCCAAATGGGATCGTGGAGGGTTGTGATAACAACAAAAAATCACTTGGAACATGGTAGAGGGAGTTTGTCTGAGAAGGATCTGGGGTTTTCCATGCCTTCGATGTGGACTCGCCTCCAGTGGAGTCACCCCGAGCTGCCACCCAAGCTAACGTGATCTCAGGTAGTATTAAGCGAAGAGCCAGCATTTCTGCAGCCTTTCAAGCACTTTACAAATATTACTCATTTGGTGATCACAGCAACCCTGGGAGGTAGAAGCTGTTATAATCTCCATTTTACAGATGAGGAAACTGAGCCAGAAAGGTGAAGTGACTTGGGCAGGGTCACACAGTTAGTAAGTATGGGGGGGGGGCTAGATTTGAACTCAAGTCTTCCTGACTCCAAGCCCAGTGATCCATTCACTCCTAGCTGCCTATAAGAGCTCCCATTAAGAGAAAGAGTGTCCGTCCTAGGGAGGTGAAGAAACGGGCCCAGTGGGGCAGGAAATTGGCCAGGACAATAGAATTCAAGAGTATGACTCAAGTCCCTTAAGATAGAAACTCTTGAAGGAAATCCTGCTGCGGCTCCCTCCTTCTGAGGAACAAAGCCTCCTTTGGCCCAATGAATAATGGATGCAGCTTCAGCCTCCCCTTTCAGGCCCTCTCCCCACCAGCTGAGGCCGGAGAGGGCTGGGGATGTGGCTGGGCTTTTCCCTTTGAGGCCCCCTTCTCCTCCAGGTTGCCTGCTTTCCTCCCCCCATTAATGTACCTGGGCTCTGGACTGCCCCTCCTTCTCTTGTGTCCCTCTCCATTTCCAAGAAAACATAGGCTCTTCTGGGCCCCGATAGGTTAATCAGATCCCTGATGGTCGCAGGTACTAGGAGTGAAGAGTCTTTGGACACCATCTCCCCTCATTTTAAAGAGAAGCAATAACAGGCCTAAGATCACGGAGGGAGGAAAGAGCAGGACTGGGATTTGAACCCAGAGCCTCCGATTCCTCCAGCTCACTTAATGGAGTCCAAAGACTGATGTCATCAAACAGACTTTAAGGAAGGGGACACATGGTAGACATCTGAAGTAGGATGGCAGTCCAGGATGGGAGGAATTTAGGGCACCCTCCCATTCCATTCCACTGAACAATTATTCATGTAGCTCCTATGAATGTGCAGACATCTCAGTAGGCCAGTGACCGGTCAGAGGCTCTGGGATTGTGGACAAGCCACGCCATTTCTCTGGGCCTCAGTTTCCTTATCTGAAGACCTCAGATCTCTTCCAGTCCTGGGTCTAAGTTCCCATGAACCCACCTGGGCCAACTCTTGGTCACCAAGGAATGCATAGAAACATACAAAATGTCAACAGGACCTTGGATATAGGCCCTTCTCTCAAGGCACTGCCATTCTGCTGGGTGGATCTCACAGGCCTGGGGAGTTGGGGAGAGGGGTCCAGCTCCCCCACACCCAGGCCCTCCCAAGGAGATGTGTCCTGGAGCTGGCCAGTGGATCAGCAGCCCAAAGCTCCCTGGTGGGGAAGCCTGCGGCCCACCCTCCTGAGGAGGGAGCAGAGGGAGACATTGTTCAAACCCTAATCACTCAGCAGACGTGTGGCTGGTCCTCTGGGCAGCTCAGGAGGCAGGGAGTCAGGGGCCTGCTGCTCAGCTACCCCCTGTACTGAGGGCCGCATCTGGTGCTCTGCTCTATTCAGAATGGTGTGATGGATGGAAGGCTTAATTTGGATGAAGTGTGGGAGATGGGTTCAGATTCTACCTTGGATGGTAAGCCCATCAGCTTCCTCATTCATTAAACAGGGAGGAGGATCCTAAGGGCTCCCCCCTCCTCACTGGGCTGTTACAAGGCCTGGCTGAGATCCCAGATGCAAAGTTATAGAAATCCCAGGATCTTCCCACTTGGGGCTGGAGAGAAAGGGCTAGCAAGCCCCCCAAGCACCATCCACAACAATCACTGAAATTCTGACCCTTGGGCTAAGTCTTGTCCTCTCTTGGAGCTCCCCTTGGGGGAAGGGACTCCTGCAGTTGCTTCTGCAAGGCCCAGTTTAAAGCTTTAAGGGGTCACAAACCTGTTTTAGAGCTTCAAGTCATTGAGTCATTTTACAGTCCTGAGGTGAAGAAGTAACATCCCCAGTCACAAGGACTCGAACCCAGGAAGGGTCTGTCCACTGTACCACACTACCTCTGAGAGAGGTCTGAGCACCTAAGGAGGGCTGAAAGAGGCCCAAACTGCACGGAGATATGAATGGAGCAGTACTTAGGGTGGGGCCATGAGGGCTTTGTCCCAGGGCAGAAAGTTTTAGAGGGCTGCCCCCTCCTCAGTTCTTTGGATCATGGGAGATCGATGCATTTGGGATGAGCTTTCTCTCCTGCCCTACACGGCCAGTAAGGAGAGGTGCTTAGTCAAGGGTGCAGCTCCAGGTGAGCCCCACCCCAGTACAGGTACAAAAATTGCTAGTTACCTTTTTTGATAGAAAGACAAAAACAAACCCTAAAACCTTCATAATCTGACTGAGAGCCAGCTCTTCCTATCCTAACCTGTGTGGAGCTATGTGATTCAGGATTGGTTTTGTTTTTTGGGGTTTTTTTTGGTGTTTTTTTTTTTCCGTTTCCAATTGCCCACCAGCAGGGAAGCCAGGGAGATGAAGGACTTGTGCACTGAAGCAGAGGAGAGAGGGTTTTGGAGGCCATCCCATCCTTTGCCTTCCCTCTCTTCCTTCCCAGAGCCCCAGTATCCACCATCCCCCTCTCCTAGCCCCTCTGCTGGTCCTTGCTAGTGAGAGCTGGGGACAGCAGAAGTGGAACGTGAATGGATTTCATTTCTTTTCTCTGAAACCAGGAATGAGGAGAACTTTGATTAAGGTTGTTCCAGCTGATGGTTCTGGGGAGAAAAGCGGAGAAAGGGGAGATGAGGACCTGGCCTAGTTGTGAGCATGTGTGCGCGTGTGTCCTTGGTTTCAGAATCACAGAGGTAGAGTCCCTGCTGTGTATGAGCCCTCAGCCCCAGTCCTGCAGGTGTGGGGGCCCCTGCTGTGTACGAGTAAGAGCACTCTGCCCAGTCCTGCAGGTGTGGGGGCCCCTGCTGTGTATGAGTGAGAGCC
>NW_027187465.1:2669711-2697936 GCF_028583685.1 Petaurus breviceps papuanus | reverse complement strand
CCTGCAGGTGTGGGGGCCCCTGCTGTGTATGAGTGAGAGCCCTCAGCTGCAGCACTGTAAAGATGGGCTCTTGCCCAGTTCACTGTGTAAAAGCCCTGTATCCCCAGCATTGGGGGCATAAGATCCTTGCTAGGTTGGCTAGGCTCCCATCAGGCCCCCACCGCTGGCCATGGGAAATGTCCCAGGATGATCATGGGTTGTGAAGCGAGACAAGGAGACAGAAAAGAATCCATTGTCTTTTGAGTTGAAGAGACTACAGACCACCTAGTCTTGAACTGGGGGTTGGGGGGGAGAGTGAGGGGCTCTCTCTCACCTCCACTCCTTTTCAGGTTTTGCTGAGCTGTAGGGAAGCCACCCTTCCTTCTACTGTTGGCCCCAGAACATACTGTTCCTGCCCCTCACCCAGGACCATCAGCAACAAAGGCAGGCAACAGCTGAACAAGGCCCTACCCCCAAAGGATGCCCCCTAGGGCTTCCCGGCTCAAAGCCAGCCACACAGTGGGGGCATACCCTCTGCCTCCCCCTGCTCAGACTGCCCACAGCACTCACTGACTGTACCACTCACTTGGGCACCAGATCAAACACAAGCAGCCTTTCATCTTTAACTGGTTCACATATGAGAAGCTTGCCTCAGCAGTCTCTGACTCTCAAGGGCAGAGATGGCATCTTCCCCTCCTTTAGGGCACCTGGAGCATACAAGTCCTACAACAGGCACATGCTTTGCCCACAGAGGCATTTGTGGTTATAGATTCAGAGCTGAAAGGGACTATAACAGTGACCCTCTGGTCTGAGATCCCTAGAGCCCCCTCTTTGGGCCACCTAGGCTAAGGTAGCTGGGATTAGAACCCAGACTCCCTGACTCCCCATCTAGTGTTTTTTCTGCTATGAATGAATGATGCTTGGATGAACGAATCCAAGCACAGCTTAGAAAGGCCTCAGGAGGGCAATAGATGGGTCATTTAGCTGTTAGTGTGGACATCTGCAAATGACAGTACAACCTGAGGCCAGACATGTCTCCTTGCCAGGCTGGCACCCTTTATTGCAATTTAGGAAACAGGATGGATCCCCCACCCTCCACCCCTCCCACCCCCGAGAAGTCTAGAGGGCCTTCTGTGGCAGGAATGGGGTGAGTCTTCTTCTCAGCCCCACTGGACGTTGGGTTGCTGGGGCCACCCCCCAGGAGGTGGGGCCCGCAGGGATGGCGGCAGGTCCTGGATGGGCGGCCAGCCTGGTGGGTACTGGAAGACCACAGGTTTGGTTGACAGTGTGCTAGGAGAAAGGAGTAAAGAATTAGCCTGGAGGCTTGGACCCTGTGTCTCCTCCATCACTAAAGCCACCCAGGCTACTTGGGGCGCCCCCATCTTAGGAGTCCTTCCCCCATCCCCCATAGAGTTCCCCCTATATACTCCAGCCCTTGGACTGAGTCAGCCAAACTAGACCCTCTATCGCATGGTCTTCCATTGCCCACTTTACACACGCACATTTCATTTGCCCAATCAGACTATGCCGGGCTCCTCTTATCTACCCACCTAGAGGGCAAGCCCCCTGAGAGCAGGGGCTGCCTCTTGGATTTCTCTTGTGTTTCTACCACCCCCAAACACTCCTTGCTCAGCTCTCCTTCCCTCTGCAGCTGAAGTAACCGAAAGGAGGCAAGGAGGAGGGTGGCAAGGTCTACGGCTGTCCTCCCTGGGACTGGTCCCCGGGGAAGTCTGGCCCGGCCGGGAAGGCCAGAGACACTCCCTGGCTCCAGCTGGCTCTGGCTTCTTGGGACACAAGCCTGGGGAGAATCCTGGGTGGCTGGCTGGGGCCCCTTAAGTCATTTGCTGAAAGCTCTTTCCCCTGGGTGGGGCGGGGTGGGGGACCGGGGAAGCCCCCAGCTCAGCTTTGTGAGCTTCTAGATGAAAGGCTGCCCAGGAAGCAGCTGGGAAGGCCGGGAGGCTGGGCCGCAAAGAGCATGGATGGTCCCCCCACAAAGCCACCACAGCTCCAGGAGCTTCATGATTAGCAGCTCTCCTCTGTACCATGCTTTAAGGCTTGCAAAGCACTTTCTTCATAGCAACCTTGGGAGATAGGAAAGGAATGAAAGTCTCTTCTTCCTTATTTTACAGGAAACTGAGCTCAGAGAGGGGAGACCGCTGACCAAGGGTCACATAGCTAAGTCTGGGAGTGAGGATTTCTATTAGGGCTTCCAGCTTCAAGTCCAGGGCTCCTTCCACTCCCCTGCCTCAGTTTCCCCATGTGGAAAATGAGGGGGGTGGCTATCCTGTCTAGCTCTGATATCCCTGGATATCTGTCCAGCTCTGCCAGGGCCTGGCTTCTCCCCACTGCCCCGCTTCATGCCTGCTCCTCTCCCTGCCTCCTCTCCAGGCTCTTACTGCCGCAATTCAGGCTGGACAATGCGGGGATTCTGCCGATACAACATTAGGCTGTAAAGTGGTTTATGGATGTGATTTACGCTGCTGAAGAGGCTTCCTAGGCTTTGTGCCTGGGGAGAGGGGGCTCCTAAGGAAGGAAGCTTCCCTAGGGCCTCTCAAACCACAGCGCAGAAGGTGGGGCTGGCCGCCCAGCCTGGGTCTGCACCCTGAGAGCTGATGAGCTGGGAGCTCGGGGAAGGGAGAAAGGGAAGCTTCCCCCATCCTCAGAGGTAGCTGGCTAGTCTGTAGGAAGCAAGGGTTTGAGCTTTCTCTTCCTTTGCAATGGAGTTGCCAATGTCCAGCCAGGTGCTGGCTCAGTGCCCACAGCCAAGCCCCAGCAGGCATCTAAATGGCCACCAAGCCCCCCTGGGTGCCTCTGCCCATATCCCAACCGCCTCCTCGCCAGGCCAGGGCATGGAATCCCCATCTAGGGGAGGCCATCTCACAACAAACGAAGCTTCTCCATAATTCGGTCCCTCCACTCTGCTTGGATTGGATCCAAGGCAGACTGCTGCGGAGAGCAGAATTCAGCTCTCTGGTTAATGGTGGTGCTGGGGGTGGGTGCTGAAGCCAGATGTCCTGATAAGGGTAGGGAGACACAAGCAGGGAATGCTCCGGGAAGGAGGGGCAAGGCAGACACTCGGGTCATGTTCAAGGTCAGGGGAGGTCAGAAAGGACCTAAGACTTTCAGAGGAACAGCGTGGTCAGTCCAGGAGTCAGAAGTGGAGCAGGGGGCTGGCTCTGTGCCCTTGGGCACTGACTCTCTGGGAGACTTCATTTCCTCACCTGTAAAGCCTAAAGATTCCTCTCGACTCCATTCCAGCTGCGTTATTCTCTTACAGTCTCTCGGGGGCCCAGAACTGAGCTTGTACAGACTGTCTTCTCTGAACCTCCCAAATGCTCCTTGCCCTCTCCCGGCCCCCCCAACTCCCCAGCCTTCAGATCTGAGACCAGGAGGGCAGAAATGAGGGGGAGAACAGAACGAGAATGGCAAGCCAGTGCAAGGGAGGCTAACAGAAAGGAATGCAGCTGTGACAGAAAAGAAGAGGGACACTGGGAGGACCGAAGAAGAAATCTGAAGGACCAAGCAAAGCAAGGCAAGTCGGGGCACGGCCATGTCACAGGCCACACCAGCTCTTCATTCATTAGAAAAATACTGACCATGATCCAAGCAGGTGTGTGTTTAGGGGCAGGGGGAAGGAGGACAGCAAGGAGACGGGACAGGGGAGAGGCCTCAGTGTGGGCCTGAGACAGGGTCGCCCTAAAGGCTGTGAACCCCTTCTACACCCATCCCGGTGCTGACAACCAGGCTGAAAACTCACCTGTGCTCTAGACCCCAAGAGAGGCTGGTGCTGGGGCCACTCAAACCTGGAACACCCCTTCGAACCCTCCCCTCTGCACAGGCACACTGCCATCAGTACGATGCCTCAGGGTCAGATGGGACCGACTCCCCATTTTATAGGAAAGGAAACTGACGTCCAGAAAGGTCAAGTAACTTGTATAAAGTCACACAGTTAGTGACAACTGCAGGGCCCTGACCCTTGGTCCTGCACTCCATGTGCTCTGAGGTCAAGGGCCCAGACATGCCTCCTAGGGGTTCTACATACACACACACACACACACACACACACACACACACACACACACACACACACACCCAAGACCGATACAAGCACCACACACACACACACATACACACACACGCCTTCTAGGGGTTCTACACACACACACACACACACACACACACACACACGGCCAAGACCGAAACAAGCACCACACACACACACACATGCACACACTCACATACATGCACACACACACACCCACACACCCAAGGCCAAGACCGATACAAGCACCACACACACACACACACACACACACACGGCCAAGACCGATACAAGCAGCCCTGGCACCCCCCACTGCAGTACTGATGGAGAACTGCCCAACTCCTATGAGAAGCAGCTGCAGTTTAGAGTGGCTATTTGCTGCTGGGACCAGGGGCAGGACCAGAGTTCACTGGATCAAGTTACAGAACCCTTTCTTGGGGATGGGGGAGCCTTGCCATTCCCTGAAAACACAGGCTGCATCATTAATGAAACCGCAGGCAGGGCTGTGTTTGGGAGAGGATGAGGAACAAAAATGGCCAGGACTCCCAAGACACACATGGCATTCATCTATCACGAGAATGAGCCCCCCCCGGAGAACGCTGGCTGGCGAGGGGCCAATCCTCCCCATCACCATCGCTATCATCATCAAAGTAATAGCTTCCCACTCAGTAGTCCAGTTTTCTAAGATGGAACAGACCTTTAAAAACAGGAATTAATTCTGGCTTCCAGCCCCCTGGGGAGGCAGGCAAAGGAAGTGCTGGTGGTTGCCACTGGCAGCTGAGAAAATGGGGCACCCAGGGAGAAAGTACCCAGATTACTCAAGGTCAGGAGGCATGAGGGGCTGCAGAAGAAACCCAAGAGTTCTCCACACCCAGAGGCTGCTCTCAATAGTAAGCCATCCTGAAGAGAAGAAAAACGGGACTGATCACTGGAGTCTAGATTTACGAGCTGAAAGAAACCTCAGAGGTCATTGTGTCTAAGATCACACACCTCAGGGCTAGAAGGGACCTCAGAGGTCAGCTGGCCCAAAGCCCAAACTGCATGAGGCCATAGAGCTGAAGGGTATTACCCAAGGTCATACAAGTCAGAAGTGGCAAGGTCAAGATTTGAATAGAGGGCTTTTGGCTCAGCTGATTCCTTTCCTCCTGTTGAGGTCATGTTTAAGCAAGAGTTGACAGGCCTGGGAATTGATCCTTAATAAGTAACATGAAAAGCTGTGGGAAACATGAATGTCTAGCCCAGGGAGGAAAAGACTTAGGGGGAAATAGTGAGCACCTCCAGATGCCTGAAGGGCCACGTCCTGCAGGAGGATTTGCTCATTCTGCCTTGGGAGCAGTGGGCAGCGGTTACAGGAGGGCAGACCCGCTAACTGGTAAACAACAGTGGAATAAGCATGTTCAGGCCAACGGAAGTGTCTGAGCAGAGGCTGGGGGACCGTGTGCCTTGGAGGTATCATGCAGGGAACTCGCTGCCTGGACACGGAGCTGGCCTAAGCCATCCTTGGGCCCTTCCAGCCCCAAGGGTTCTATGATTTCCCAATGCCAAGTCCTGTCCCCTCCAAGGGCTTCCATTTCTCATCTCCTTTCCCTCTAGACCATCCCCCGTGGCTGTCACAGGCCTTGTACCCAGTTATAGCTGCTCAGGACAAGGGAAGCTGCCGGCTCTCTGACAAGCGTACCCCTGCCCCAGTGCCTTCTGGGTAGGAGCCCCTCCCGGAAGGACTGGAGTCCTCAGTGCTCTCTCCCCAGGACTGGGGAGGGGACCAGACCAGACCCTGCATTCTTGGAGACTGGAGGCACAAGGGGACTGCTGGGATGGGGGCCTGGCCTTGCTCCAGACAGCCAGGTTTTAAACTCAGACCACCAGCCCCCTCCATTCAGACAGGATCACTTGTACTGGGACCCAGACAAAGCCTGGATTCCCGGGCACTTAGTCCCCTGCTCAGATCAAGAGCTTTCGATAGCCAGGACTCTCCTGCTTCTCTGGGCCCACAGAATCATCTCCATTGTGCTCTCGATGCCCGGCCTTTACATGAGGGAGCTGGCAGCTGGCCTGGGGAGGCCGCCTCGTCCTCTCCCCCTGGCTCATCCCTTAGAGCAGGCTGACTCATAGAAAGGAGCCCAGGACTGGGAGGCCGAGGACCTGGGCTCAGACGTCTGCCCCACAGCTCAGCACCTTGGGCTAGTCACCCACAAAGGGCTAGACTAAATGACCTTGGCATCCTCAGCGGTGGACATGGCATGAAAGAAGAGGAGTCACCATCTGCTTTGCCACCAACCCCATGGGACCTTTCCCTCTGACTTGTGGCTGGGCCTTTCCCCGTGAGCTCCTGGAGACGAGGGGCCACGTCACCTCCTACATGGATCCCCAGGCCTCAGCACAGTGCCTTGGACACAGTCAGCATTTACTAAATGCTTCATTCATTCATTCATTTCCATCTCTAAATCTAGGTATCCAAGTGGACAGAGTGCGAACCCTGGAGTCACGAAGACCTGAGTTCAAATCTAGCCCCAGACAGTTAATGGCTGTGTGGCCCTAAGGCAAGCCCCTTAACCTCTGCCTGTCTCAGTTTCCTCATCAGTAAAATGGGTAAAATCATAGCCCCCCTTCCTCCCCCCCCCCAGGTTATGAGGACCAAAGCACTTTGTTCAACACCAGATATTTAATCTGAACCCGTGATCATTGCCCTTTTGTGAGGGTCCCCAGGCCCCGAGTGGCAGGGACAGAAGAAGGGATGAGGGGTTGGAGGGAGGGCCTGCAGGTACTTGATTCACCCAGATGAGAGCCAGGGCTGGGACAGCCCAGCCCAGCAACCCTGAGGCTCCCGCCAGCCAGGGGCACAGACCTGCCACCCATGGCTTTCTGCTAGGCTGGAGAACAGCCCTCTTGGCACCCCAGCTCTGCTTCCCCTGCCCATAATTCATTTCAGCCTCCATTTATCAGCCCCCCACCGTGGAACAGAACAGAGGGCCGCCTGCAGCAGGGGGCCCAGTGGGAAGAAGCCAGTGTCTCCTTGGGGCTGGTTTGGAAAGCAAAGCATAGGGAGGCTGACCCAAAAAGGCTTGGCCGCTGGTACAGGATAGCAAAGCCAGGCCTGGGCCTGCTTGTACGGGGGGCTCAAGCCCTGCCTGGTCACAGCAGCTGACACCTTCACTGGGAGGTAGGGATGTTCTCAAGGGGAGGAGGGGAGGGCCCCCTGCCCCGGGCTGGGTACCTGCTGCTCTGGGCAGAGCTCCGTCGCTTGGCTCGCTTTTCTAGCCAGTCTTCGATGCCCCCCTCTGGCACTTCCACAATCTCCTGCTCTCTGGACAGTCTCTCCTCTGGGTCAGGGGAAAGAGAGAAGACAAGGTGAGCAAAGGTCCAGCCTTGGCCCAGCCTGGCAATCCTTCCGCCCCAAGAAGACCCTGGCCCTTCTCTGAGAGCCACTGACAGCTTCTCGGGGGCTCTTCCGCTCAGGGCACCATGCCCACTCCCAGCCACCTGTGTGGCCGGCTCTTCAACACAGCCCTGGCACAAGGGCCAGCGCGCCAGCTGCACTGCTGGGGAAGAAGGTCAGACACTGGCCAGGAGGTTGGTGATGTTGCTGAGATGGGCAACCAGCCTCCCCCCTCCACCAAGACAGAGTCCAGCCTCAACCCCTGCTCCCTGCCCAGCCACAGGGAGGGGTCATCTGAGGAAGGCCCGGAGCCCTGGCTCAAGAGCTCAGAGCCCCCTCATTTTATAGGAGAGGAAACTGAGGCAGCCAGTGGTGACATGACTTGTCCAAGGTCATACTGCTAGGGCGTGTCTGGGGTGGGGTTTTTGCCTTCTTTCTTTTTTTTTTTTGGAGGGCAATTGGGGTTAAGTGACTTGTCCAAGGTCACATGGCTAGTTTCTTGTTAAGTATCTGAGGCTGGATCTGAACCCAGGTGCTCCTGACTCCAGGGCCGGTGCTCTATTCACTGCTCCACCTAGCCGCCCCTCGCCCCCTTTCTGACTCTGGGTCCAGGAAGCCTGTATTCACTGTCCCAGTTCTGTGCCAGGCTGGGCCAAGACTGGGCCTCTGCTCATCCTGCCCCGTTCGGTGGCCCTCAAGAGGCTAACGGTGGGCAAGTCACTCCCCAGTTCTCTCCCTGAGAAGACTGAAAGAAACTGGGTGACTGGCTGGCCCCAAAGAGGGGCCGTGAGGGGTCGAATATCAGTTTGGAAGGAGGTCTCCAGGGGGCAGCCTGGGGATTTGTGCACGGCCCGGCCACACTCAACATTCTGACCAGTCTGGATGAAGGCATGGACAGCATGCTCCTCACATGTGCAGAGACCCCAAGGAAAGGGGGAAAGCCAGCATGGGGAGGAGAACTGTGACGGGCCAGAAAGTTAGCAAAATCTAAGATGAATCCAGCAGGGACTTGTATAAAGCCTTAATTTCACAAGTGCAGGGTGGAGGAGGCAGGGCTGGACAGCAGTTTGACAAAGATCTAGGGGTCTGGGTGGACTGCAAGTTCCATGAGTCAACTGCATGTTGGGGCTGGCACAAGAGCTAACCCAGGGCTACAGGAGGGACGGTGTGGACTCCAAGGAGGTGAGAGCCCCCCAGAGAGAGGACTGTGCTCAGTTCTGCAGGCTGTGGCTGAACAAGGGCCTTGCAAACTGGAGTGGCCAGAGGGGGACCAGGCTGGGAAAGCACCTTGAGAATTCACACCCTCTGAAGGGCTGAAAGAACCCAGAGAAGACTGGGGAGGTGAGAATGGGGTGAGGGAACGGCTGTGTCTGGGCTGGGCGGGGGCTCTGGGGGCCTGGCAGGGGAGGGGGAGCGGACCCCGAGTCTGGTTCTATTGCAGGCCGGCCAGCAGGCAGGCAGGCACACACGCGCAGCTCTGGGAAAGGCGCCGGAAGCAGCACCCTGCCTCCTGCCCTGCTGCCAGCCAAACACCATCTGGCTACCAGAGGAAGAGAGTCATGGAAAGCTGGCACTTCAAGGGGCCTCCGAGAGCCCCATGTGCCCAACACGGCTCCATTTTCTGGATCAGGAGGGCAGAGGCCGAGGGGCTAGGAGGGGATCTATGGGAGCTGGGCCCTCAGCCCTGGGCGCCCCACATCTCCCACTTCCCATGGGGTGATGGAGTCTCTGCCAAGGGGCTCATGATATTCAGAGGAGGGGGGTCTGACTTGCCAGCAGATCTCGTGGGGTGATCACTGTCGGGGAAGAGTCACAGACTTTTGGAGTGAGAGGGGATGTCCAAGCTGGCGGGTCCCATACATCCTTGAACAATAGTCCCCAGCCCAGCTTAGGAAGCCCAAAGCCACCCCCAGAGAGCAGCTGAGGGGGAGCCCCAGCCCCAAAGTATGAGGTGGTCGAGGCTTGCTCCTCCCTGGCTGCCGGGGGCCTCCCTCCCCTCTGGCATTCCCCTTCCTCCACATACTGCATCCAGGCCAGACAGCCTGGGACAGGCCCAAGGATGCTGCCCAGCTGGGCACGTTAGGCCAGCAGAGGGAGCTGTCACACTGACCTCCTCAGGGCTGCTAGGCTCTAGCCCGGGAGAACTTTGGAAAGGCACAGGGATGGGCAGGGCGCCCACGTGCACCCATCGGGGGGCACTCCTGGCCCCCACCCCCTTTACTTAGAGCTGTGACCCAGTGGGCAAGGCACCACAACATGGTCAAGACCTGTTACTATGGAGCAGGCACAGAAGGCTCCCCGTTCCTCAGTTTCCTGACCCCCAAAACACGATAACACCACCTACGTGTCCTGCCTTGCACGGCTGTATCAGAGGAGCTTTGTGAACGTGAAGGATGATGGTTCAGCCTCCCGGTCAATCCCAGGGCAGAGAAGATGGAAGGGGAGGAGGGTGGCAGCCAGGAGCCTGCCCAGGGGTGGGAGGCACTGGTATGGGGGTTGGTATGGATCCCTCCCTGCTTGTCCCCTCCGGTCACTTCCCCCAGAGTCACCACTGACCCCAGCAGGGAAGGAGCCCCTCCCTCTTCCTACTGCCCTCAGCGCCCAGGAAGCAGGGACCAGGGTCACAGAGGACCCCTCAACCTTTCCACCAACCACCACAGACCTGGGTTCAAGTCTGGCCTCCCGAGCTTCACAGCCTGTGTGTCCTGCCTACACCACTTCTCCACCCGCAGTCTCAGTTTCCCAGCCATAAAATGGGCACAATAACACTGCCACTCTTTCCTTCTCAGGGTAACAGTGAGGAAAGCCCCCATGAAGCCCCAAGTCCTCCTAAAATGGGAGTTGCTCTGATCATGCACAGCAGGACACTCACCGTGTACCTGGGCCGCCAGCTGCTCTAGGTCCCCCGATGTCATATGTGAGAATCGGCAGTTGGAGTCAAAGTCACACTGACCTACGATGGATGAAAGAAGGAGGGGCCCCTCAGGGAAGGAGGGAGAGACTGGGGGTCCCCAGGGGCTGGAGGGAGAGGGAGGGAGGGAGCAGAGCCCTCCAGGAGGCAGGAGAAGGGGGAGGAGGGAGGGAGCAGGGCCCCCCATAGGAGACAGGAAAAAAGGGGAGGGAGGGAGCAGGGGCCCCCATAGGAGACAGGAGAAGGGAGGGAGCAGGGCCCTCCAGGAGACAGGAGAAGGGGGAGGGAGCAGGGCCCCCCAGGAGGCAGGAGAAGGGGGAGGGAGGGAGCAGGGGTCCCCATAGGAGACAGGAGAAAGGGGAGGGAGGGAGCAGGGCCCTCCCAGGAGGCAGGAGGAGGAGGGAGGAGGGCCCCAAGTAACAATCAACCCCCCACCCCATCCCAACCCCAGGGGGGAGGGGAGCTGTCCCCAGAAAGGTCTCCCCTCAGGGGCAGTGGCTGCTCTGAGAAGTCTAGGTAAGGAAGCTGAGGCCTCCTAGAAGGGGATGGGTGAGGAAGGAAGGGAGGGAGGTGTCCTGGTGTCCCCAAGCCCTAGGTCAGAGGCTCAGATGTGGCTGTCCCAGCCTTCTCTCTGGACCCAAGGGGCTCTGGGGCAGCATCCTCACCTGTCTCCAGAAACTTCCTACAGGGCCTCTTGTTCTGTTCCTCCATCAGAATGGCTGCAGCATCTGCCCAAAGAAGGAGCCCATTAGGAGGAGGCAGTAGGGGAGGCACCGGGGGGGGGGGGGGGGGCCACCAGAGCAGGCCAGCTAGCTCCCAACATCAGCACCTGGGACAGCAAGAGGAGCTTTGGCTCAGCCCTCAGCCCCTTCTAGGAGAGACGCCCTCCAGCTGAGACCCATCCAGAGGCTGGCACTTAGGACAGGGAGAGGACTCCACACATGGGGGGACTCCAGCTCTGGCAGAGGCTGCTGGGCTCCCTTGGGGCTCCACAGAAAGATTCTGTCCTCAGTGTCAGCCAGGACAGCCTCTGGCTGCCCCCTGGGCAGAAGCCAAGAGGCATCGGGCAATCTTTTCCTGTCTCCAGGTGGGTCTCCCTGAAGTCCCCAAGGGCAGGAAGGGTCCTTGATGTCCCCCAAACTTGCCATCTCCCGGCCTGCCCCTAATGATCCCCCACAACGTTCTCTTCCAGGCTTTCTGCCTGTGCAGATCCCATAAATCTCCAAGGCCAGGCTCTGGCTGGCAGGCTCTCAGGTAACTGCTCCCTAGTATGGCATACACGTGATCTTGACCTCTCAGAAAGCCCCACATCTAAAGGCAGGGACACCGACTTCTTTTTGTGTCCTCCTGCCCTGGTGCAGGACCCCAGGGACCTCCCACAGGGCCCGGGCCAAAGCAGGACCCCAGGGGCCTCACAGGGCCAGGCCCAGGCCCAGAGTAGGACCCCACAGGCCTCCCACAGGGCCAGGGCCAGAGCAGGACCCCAGGGGCCTCACAGGGTCAGGTCCAGAGCAGGACCCTAGGGGCCTCACAGGGCCAGGGCCAGAGCAGGACCCCAGGGGCCTCACAGGGTCAGGTCCAGAGCAGGACCCTAGGGGCCTCACAGGGCCAGGCCCAGGCCCAGAGTAGGACCCCAAGGGCCTCCCACAGGGCCAGGCCCAGAGCAGGACACCACAGGGGCCTCACAGGGTCAGGTCCAGAGCAGGACCCCAGGGGTTCATGGGGCCAGGCCCAGAGTAGAACTGTCTGTTCTTAAGATGCCTCTCCTTTCACCAACTTCCCACTGACAAGACAGGTGGTGACATTCCTCTAATGGGGTGGGGCAGATGCCCATTCTCTTCAGCCAGGAGTCACCCAGGTGAAGATGCCGTCATCTCTCACCGTGGGGGTGGCTCAGTGGCAAGCCTGGGTGGAGGCAGGCTCATGGGATCTACCCACGCAGCTGGCACCAGCAGGTGCCTGCCTTCCTGGGGATTATGTGTCTGAATAAGGGAAGCGATGCGCAAATGCCACTTGGTTTTGGATGTCCTCCCGGCCCTCTTACCCCTTCCTCCCTCCCTGCAGTGACACTGGCCTCCTGGCTGTTCCCACACAGGACACTCCATCTCCAGACTCCAGGCACTTTTCTCTGGCTATGTCCCCTGCCAGGAGCACCAGCCCTCCTCACCTCTGCTCTAAACCCCACCTTCTACAGGAAGCTTTTCCCCCTCAATGCCAATGCCCACCCTATGCCGTGTATCCCGTAAGAGCTGAAAGCACTCTTCTCCCTCCCTAGACTGGGAGCCCCGGAGGGCAGGGACTGGCTTTTGCCTTTCTTTGTGCCCCCAGCACTCAGCCCAGTGTTTGGCACACAGTAGGCCTGGCTGCAGCAGCCAATCAGAGACAGTGAGCCCTGTTCAGTCCTATCTGACCCTTCGTGACTGTGGACTGGACTGTCTGTCCATGGCGTTTTCTTGGCAAAGAAAGTGGTTAAACATTTCCTTCTTCAGGGTAAACAGGGTGAAGTGACTTGCCCAAGGTCACACAACTAGTAAGTGTCTGAGGCCACATTTGAACTCAGGTCCACCTGACTCCAGGCCCAGCGTTCTAGCCCCTTGCTGCCTCCAGCCAGGCCCAGAAATTTGTCTTGAATCCCTTGGCTGACTCATCAGCTCCTCTCGTCCACACCCACAGCCTGACCTGGAGCTCAGCTCTGGCTGGCTCAGAAACAATGGCAACACCAGCTCCCGCAAATGGGATTTTACAAAGGATCTTTCCAACAGCGTGTCCCGGCACCTAAGCAGGGATCAGAGCTGGCCTTGAAGCCAGAGAAACCTGGGCTGGGGTCCTATCTCTGCCACATGCTGGCAGTCTGACCCGGGGCAACCTCTCAGAAAACTCTTCAAGATAAAGCCAAAAAGACGGTTTGGTAGAGGGACTTTCCTCCCCCAGGACTTCCCAATTCCAGAGAAATCAAATCTTTCCCTATCAGTTTGCAGCTCACGGGCTGGGCCAGGAAAGGACCCCTGCAGAGCATAGCCTTATTCTTCTGAAGCCCATGTCCTGCAGTCAGGGGCCAGCAGTTGCATGTTCTTTCCAAGGGTAGCACAAGGTATGTTTTTTTGAGGCAGGGGGAGGACTAGGGAGCCCTGGCAAGGATTTTCCCAAAGGAGAAAGACACCCCAAGGCTAAGTGAGGTGCACCAGGGTGGCTCGGGCCTGAAAAGAAATAGAAGCGGGCCTTCTGGAGACAGCGGCCCTCCTCAGCCTACATGAGGGCCTTAGCACCCAATGGAGACTTGGCCTCTCCCTCCTCAAGGCTGAGCAAAGCCATATAACAGAAATGGAGTGGCCTTTCGGGCCCTGACCAGAGGAGAGACACCCAAAGAAACGACTGGGTCTCATCTGGGCAGAGCCGAAGAGCCTCAGTTTGAGGGGCGGGACAATCTCCCTCTGAGTAAACTCTGCTGTGTACCAGGAAAGTCAAGGTGTGGAGGGGATATGTCCGGCAGGAACGTGCCCCGAGGACAGAGACACACAAAATGCCTCAGGTTCTCTCTGCCCCCCTGCTCTTCTTCCCTAGTATGAAGGCACTTTCCTCAGGCTCTGGTCACCAGTCACTCTCCCATGTACCCCCAAGATCAGGCCAACAGCTCCCCATTCCCCAGAGCACTCCCTCTTGCATCTTCTAGCTCTGACATGGCTGGGACCCCAGCTCCCTGAGAGCTCTGCCCCTGCCTGGGCTGCACACCATCCCACCAGCTTTTAAAAGCCCTGTCCTAAGATCCTCTGGCTCATCTCCTCTGGGCACTGTCCTCCATGCTGGGCAGGAGCTCCGAGGGCTCTCGAGACCATGAACCTTTACAAAGACCCCTTAGAACTGTCACACACACACTCACGCACACTTGCTCTCACACATGCACACACTCTCACACCCACACATGTGTACACACATCCTCACACCCACACATACATCCATGTACACCCACACACACACTCACACACCCTTGCTCTCACACATGCACACTCACACACATACCCCCCCCACTCTCACACACATGCACATACACTCTCACACCCACACACACACTCACACACAGATGTCCCACTCAGGTCTGTTTCCATGACCCCGCTGGCATGTGGCAGCTTCTGTGGACATCAGGGCCTTGCCGCCCACGTCCCAAGGGCACCCACCTCGGAAGAGGTCATACCAGACCTTCTTGGCCCTCAGATGCTGGACTCCGTTCAGATGCTTCTTCCGATTGTGAAGGTTGTCTTGGAAGGAGCGGTCACAGTAATCACAGAAGTATCTCTTTCCCATGGCTCCTGTGGTAGCCCTGGGGAGGGGCTGCTCAGACTCTGGGAGACAAGAAGAGACATCATCCAGGGGCCTCTGGGCACGGTCCACCTTTGGGGAGGCCTGGAGCTGGGGATAGAGTTCTCTCAAGGTCCAGTTTAGTTCAGAGAGTTTGTGTTCTCACCTACATTTATTCACAACAGGGAAACTGAGGCACAAGGGAAGATGCCTGACGTCCAAGTCACCATGGCAAGAATTGGAAGGGGCCCATGGGACTGTCTGCAGGTCACCCCTTTTTATACTGGACGGGGCCAGAGAGAAGCCCCTTAGTTTGGCAAACATGGCCTCCAGCACACAATCTGGGGCCAGCTTTCCCTTCTGGCCTCCCTGACATTCTTCCTGGGCCTGGCTGCCTGCCTCCCATGTTGGGGCCCCTTCCCAGGCTGGGGCCCAGGCCTGGAACTCTCTCTTCATCTCATCTGTCTGATCCTCCTTTTTCTCCACAGTTCAGGACCCCCCCCCCTTCATGAAGCTCTCCCTGATTCCCCTTCTCTCCCTCCCACCCACCACCTACAAGTGACCTTCTCATCTCCTTGGGCCATTTCCCCTGTACCCTCCCCTGACCCTGTTTCAGGCTTATCTGTGTACCTGAGGTCAAACCCCCCTCAGACTCTTACTGGCTGGGTGACCCTAGCCAAGTCACTTACACTCAGTTTCCTCATCTGTAAAATGGGAATGATAACAGCCCCCACCTTCCAGATGTTGTCAGGGGGTCAAATGAGATAATAATTGTACAGCATTTTGCAAATGCTACACAAAGCCAGCAATCCTTTTTGTAATGGTCACTCTCCTTAGCTGTGTGCCTGCCCCGGCATACCCATGAAGACACAGAATCCCCCAGGCAGGCACCTGTCCCTTTCGTCCCTCAGTGTACACCCAGCATCGAGTCAGAAAGGCAGAGGTCAGTCTACAAAACCGGGAAAGGGCTGAAGGAGGAGAACAAGGGGCCTGTCTGGCTCGCCAAACCCAGGCACCCCTGGAAGACTCAAGCGGTAAATTTAGGCCTGACAAAACAAGTCCTCCTTTACCCAGCAGGCTCACGGAACAGAAGTGCACCCCGCTAAAAATATCAATAGGTTCAAAAGCGGTTTGGTGGAACACAGGGATCAGAGGCCCAGAATGCGTTAGTGAAGGTGGAGAGGATGCGAGGGGCCCGCTGCCATCCTATGGGCCTGCTGCAGTCACCTGTCAGAGACCCACTGGTCGGCCTACAGGGGAGCCACTCATGCCCAGGGGCACGAATGCCGGGAACAAGGCCTGCCCTACGGTCTGCATAGTCTGGGGTCCAGACGGCAAAGACACAACCAGGAGCTGCAGGTGAGGAGGGGAGGGGATGCCCTCAGCTCCTCCCTGAGCAGGTACCCCCACCCCCTCATCCTGAGGACAGCCAGGGAGCACAGTGGCAGAGTTCTGAGCCCCCAGTTCAAATCCAGCCTCAGATGCGTACCAGCTGTGTGACCCTGGGCAAGTCACCTCATTGCCAGCCTCAGTTTTTTCAACTGTAAAATGGGGATCATGACAGCATCTAGTTCCCAGGGATGTCTAGAGGATCAAGTGAGAGGTATCTGTAAAGTGATCAGCACAGTGCTTGACACATCCTTCCCTCAGCTCTTTCCTTCCTTCCTGTTCTAGGATCCCTGGCTTGTGTTCCGTCTGGGAATCCCAAGACCTGGCTTCAGATTCCTGCCCTCCCGCTTGGCCACATGGCCCTGGGTAAGTCACTTCTTTTTCTGCCTTTCTAAACTGAGGGGTGGAGACATGGCCACCACTGCTGAGGTCCTGCCCAACTGTAACTTTCTCTGAGTCTCAGATCTTCTACGAGGCTTAAGTATTCTTTTTTGTAAATAGGATTTTATTTTTTCCAATTAGTTTTCAACACTCAATTTTTGTAAGATCGAGTTGCCAATTTTTTTCTCCCTCCCTCTTTCCCGTTGGACGGCAAGCAATCCGCCACAGGTCATCCCTGCGCAATCATGTAAACCTATTTCCACATTAGTCATATTATGAAAAAGAAACAGAACAAAAGGGAAAAGTGAGAGGCCTAATTACGAAAACATACAGTCGTGCTTTTAACAGAGATCTCTCAACATTCTCCCAAACTTCTCAAGAAATAAATCTCTAATGGTGGAATTCTGGGCACCATGCACAGGCTGGTCAGGGGCACACTGGGGGCCAGCAGCTCTGCCAACAGGCAGGGCCTGCTCGAGGCACAGACTTGAAGGGTCTCCGCTCAAAAACAGGGGAGGCAAGAACGGTTCCCATCTTTAATTTCAGGGTAGTGAGAAAAGCAGCAGCAGAAATGTCCAGAATGCCGTCCAGGTGCAGTATTTTGTTTCTGACTCAAATCTACCCTGTCAGGGAAGTCCAACAGACATTGCCCTCCCATTTGGCAGATGAGGAAATAATTGCAGGAGGTGGTAAGCTTTGATACCAAGTGTCTCCTGGCTGGAGTCGCAGGATCAGAGGTCCTTAAGGTCAGAGCCAGCAGCCCGGTGATGGGGCCACCAGCCTCCCATGCTGCTGTTGAGCTGAGCCCAAGGGAGGGAGCCCAGAAAGGGGGGGAGCCCACCGAGGTGGGGAGCCCGGGGGGGGAGACCACCGAGGCAGGGAGCCCAGAGAGTGGGGGAGACCACCGAGGCAGGGAGCACCCCTTGGCCTTCGGGGAGGATAATGGCGGGGCCCTAGAGCTCACCTTGGTCGCCTCCACTCCTGCCTTTAGGCCCAGCTTGGGCCCTCCTCCCTCCCATAGGCCCCCCTTCAGAAACCTCTCCCAGAAGCCCTGATTCTCTCAGACCTTTCATGCTCAGTATCCAGGATATGGAGTGACATCCCCTTTGTACGCTGCTTTCTGAGGGCGCTCAAAGCCTGCCTCCCATCTCCCTACCTACACAAGAGACAGCACCTCCTTTTCACTCTGTACCTTTCACAGCAAACCTTTAATCACTCTCCATGGCCTACCGAACGCGTCTCAAGGCCTCAGCTGGGCACGGAAGGTTCTCCACATTCCAGCTCCCAACCCCTACCTACTGACTTGCCAACTTGGGTGTGTGGATTAAAAATCTGGGGCCAGGGGGCCAGTGACCAGAGACAGGCAGAGTTCCAAGAAGGGTCTTCCCGGTCCTGCCCACCCTGAACCATTCCCAACAGCCCTAATGCCCAAGTCCCATTCTAGCGGGGCCTTCCAATGGCTTGTCAAGGTGGACATGGCACTGACTTTTCCTGCTTGTACCCCAAGGGCAGGTGATGCAGGGAGAGTCGATTTCAGCGCCATGCCAACCATGTGGAGATGCCGCCAGATGGAGTGGGCTGCCTTAGCATACCCAGTGACGGTCCCTGCTCAGGAATCAGGGCCAGGGGATTTCTGAGGTCAGGCAGAGGTAGCTAAACTGCCAATTCGAGAGACTGGGGAGTCCCTTCTTTCCCCAGTCCACTGACAGCCACGCCCCTCTTCCCCTTGCCCTTCTCACAAGCCTCCAGGACTTACTCCCTTGGCTATTCACTCAAACCCTCCCTGCCTCATACTTCAGGGAGCTTTGGCTTGGTCAGTCTTGTTGCCCCCCATGGGGGGCAGGGACCGTGTCATCCCAGCCCCATCAGCATCCAGCACAGCTTGAGAGAGATCTGAGTGAGCAAACAAACAGCTGGCAGCAAGCCCTCTATCTGCAGTACAAACACACTGACTGGGCTCCATGGGGGGACAACAATGGGAAAGTGCCTCAGGCCATTTTGGGGAAAAATCAAGGTGGCATTTGGAGTGTGGGCGGCAGCCAGAGGGTTTGATGCTCTGGGAAAGCTGTTCCTGACCAGGCAGAAAGAGACAAGCATTACCTTAAAGGCCATAATGGGATCAGAAGTAGACAGTCATTCGAAATGAAAACATATAAAACCTCTCCCCCATTACCGCTGCAAAGCCCCATCCCAGACACTGGGACTTGATTTATTAAATTTGGCAGCACTAATCTCACAGTCTTGCCAATAAACTTATTAGAACTGAATTGAAATTGTAAAAGATGAACGTTTAACAGATGAGTGGTTAGCCAAGCCATTCACAGGGGCTCATGGCGTTCATTAGAAACCTCACGGAGAAGGGGGTGTCCCTCCCAGGGCTCTGGGAAGCTTCAGGAGATTGGCTGTCCACATACCCCATCAAGCACCAGGAACGAGGTATGGCCCTCAGGAGGAGAGGGGGCCTTCTGCCGAAGCTATCCATTATGCAGGACTGCCAAGGACTCCAAACTTAGGGCAGCCGAGGTGACATGAGGCAGATGACCTACGGCTGCCCACTGGCTCCCCTTCTCCCACCTGAGCTGAGAGAGGGCCCACCCTCGGAGTTCTGCCTGAGTCTGCGCTGGGCCTCTCTGCACCAGACTTTTAACATGCACACAGATCCAGGGCAAATTGGGCCCACGATTCTGTTCACGTCCTCACATCCATCAGCTCCCGAGGCAGGTCCTGGACAATGGCTGAGTGGCCTGCTCTGGCCAGCTCCCAGAGGCCACCACATCACCCACCAAAGACCCTTCACTAGCACACCGCAGAGCACCACGGGCAGGACACGGACTCCAGCGCCTGGAGTTCAGGTCACTCCTCCCCCGTCCCTCCCAGATACCGGCACTAGAACAGGGCAATGGCCTTGGCCCTCAGCCTCTGCTTCACATGCCCCACGGGCCCATCTGTCTGAAGTTCAGTTTTGGCTCCCAGCTCCATTCCAGGCTGTCCCTGAGAAACAGGTCAAGCGCGGGGCCCAAAGTGTCAAGGCCGCCTCATAATATGTGGTTACAACCAGGGTGTGGATGAGAGGCCAGAAATCGGGATGGAGCGGACACTCTGTGAAGTGCCCACTGGGCAGTGCCCTCCAGCTCCTTCTAATCATACAAGCATTTACTGAGCACTGTCAAGGAGTAACTACCCCTACTCTACCCTCCTACTACCACAACCATCACTACTGCAGCCTACTACCACCACCTATTACCACAACGCCTACTAGCTGCTGCTGCTGCTGCTGCTACAGCTAGCTAGACGGCTAGGATTCAGATCCGCCTCATGAAGGCCCTTCCTCCGGGGCCAGGCCCCGCTTCTGCATTTCAGTGATCCGTCCTGCGGATCTTGTGAAGCACACACAGGCCCAGACAGAGGGAGGCCATCCTGCTTCTGGGTCTGCTGCCTTCTCTAATCCGCCTTAGCAATCCCTCTCCTCACTGCCCCACTCCACCCTCTGGAGGCATTCACCCCGCTCCCCCGCCGCCCCGTGGCCAGAAGCAGCTGCTGTGACCAGACATGCCAGGCTGCCCCACCCTGGCTGCATCTGTGAGGCACCCTGACTGCCCAGGCTGTCGTGACCCCCACAGGTGTGTTTGAAAGCTTCCCTGCCCCCAGGCTCCCAAAGACATGCAGGTTTGGCTCCGAGGGGCTCCCCACTGAATGCCCCATGCTCATGGCCCTGGCATTCGGTGTCTGTTGAAGGGACACCATGAGGAGGTATCTGGCTCTGACCATTTTTTCCCAAGCCTGGCATGCAGTAGCCTCAGCCAAGGAGCCAGCAGCCTTGAAGAGGCTGGGGGGGGGGGGGCCAGGAAGGATGGCCAGCACCCCTGCTGTGTGACCCTGGGCTGACTCTATTCACCACTCTCCACTGTCCCAGCCTCTGCAGGGAACACAAAGGAGGGACAGAGGGATCCCTGTGCCACTGGAGAATCCCAAAGGAATCCAGGCCTGGACAGAGGTGGGCCCAGGCACCTGGGGCCTCCCCAACACACCAGGGGGCACCAGACTCTCAATGGAAGCAGCCAGCCCTTGCTAGCAGCCTCCCGGGGAGGCACCTGCCCCAATGGGAGGACATTTGTTCTTCCTTTGGGTCCTGGGCCCATTTCTGTTACAAGATTGCATGCTAGCCATACCCCTGCTCTGAAACCTGGTGATGCAGTGGAGAGAGCCCTGGGCCTAAGTTCAAATGTGACCTCTGGCACTTCCTATCTGTATGACTTGGGACAGGTCACTTAACTTCTGCTGTCTTAGTTTCCTCATCTGTGACTTGGTGATGCTGTCAGCACCCACCTCCCAGGGCTGTTGTAAAACCAAATGATATCTTAGTACAGCACTAAGCACCGAGCCCGGCACACAGTAGGCACTTAATAAATGCTTATTTCCTTCCTTCCTTGTGAATCACGAGATCTAGGTCCGTTAAAACATAACCTCTCGTGGACAGGGACTTTTTTGCCTTTCTTTGTACCTCCAGACTTCAGCCAAATCCACAAGCATTTATCAAACGTCTACTGTGTGCCAGGCATGGGGCTAAGCTTCACATGGTGCCCCACACATAGTGAGTACTTAGCAAATAGATGCTTTCAGACCAGTATCTACCTGGCTCTGGCCCTCACAGACTTGGGGCGAGCCACACATCCCACCTCTCAAGAAAATCACTTTGGAGACCATGGCCACTTATGGACACAGAGCTCATTTTGAATACGGGGCAGGTTTGGGCTGAAGGAGAGACTGAATCACGAGAGCCTGAATTTTTACTTTACCCACAGCCCCTGCGCCTCCCCCCACCCAACACATCTGCCTTGTTCTCTGGCTACCTAAGAATAAACAGGCATTGCCGGTTCTGGCCGTGGGACCAGGAGCCCCACTTCAATTACACAGGCCCCTCAACCACAGAACGGCCAATCTGCCGAAGGCTCTTCCTTCCAATGACCTTCTCTCCAAGCAGGGGGAAGCTGCGGTCATCCAGGGACGCAGAATCCCAAAGTGGGGCAGCGCCCTGAGTTCTTTGGCCCAGATCAGAGCCCTGGTGGAGGCTCCTCTGGAGGGTATGGCTGGCCATGCTCTCAGGAGCTTCAAAAGGGCAGGGAGGTCCCCAAAACATGCTAGTTGAGGGGGGAAAGTCCTGCAGGCACCTGGAGCCTTGAGAAACCTGCCTCTGACCCTGAGTGGCTGGGAGAGCCTGAGCTCCCTCATCTGTAAAATGGGCATTATCCTGTGTGCTTCCCTCAGCAGGTTTCTGGAACATCAAATGAAATCATTCGAGTCCGGCTTTTTAATTATTTTGTGGTGTCACTAACTTGCCCATGAAAACTCACACAAGTCACTTCTCTGGGGGCCTGTACCTCCTCATTTGTAAAACTGGAGGGTTCAAAAAGAACAGGGATTCCTGACTTGGGCCCGGTGAACTTGTTTTTAAAATGATTTTGAGAACTGAACTGCAACAGAATTGGGTGCCTTTGGAATCTAGGTATTTAAGCATGTGATTCTGAGGAGGGAGCCCTGGGCATCCTCAGACTGCCAGAGGGGGCCAAGGCACCTTTAAGAACCCATGGTCTCTGAAGACCCACTGCCCCTGCCCCCCAGGCTAACATTCCAGGCTCTCTGTTCTCTCACTGGCCCCACCACAGCTCCGGCCCTATCATGCATGAATTCTCCTTGAGCCCGTGTCTTTGGGTAAAGAGTTCTGTAAGCCTGCTCCCCACTGGGTGAAGAAACAGATGGCAGACTGAAGAACAGAGAGGTCGGGGGACTTGTCCAGACACACAGGATATGTCTGACTCAAGCCGACCTCTTGTAAACAAAAACCACAGGCGAATTCCAGACTGCACGGATAGCTCTCTGTGCAGAGGCAATGGCCAAGATGAATTCGTTTTGGATCACCTAGAGAAGGAATGGGAAAATTACTGGCCCCTCACCCCACTGGGTTCAGGGCTTGGGCCTGCTGCCGACCACAGAGCCTCGGTGCTTCTGAGAACAATGATTCTTTTCATGATTGAGGGCCCCTGGGGAGTGAGGGAAAGGTGTCAGTGTGAGGATCTGGTGTGGCCCAGAAAAGCCCCTGGACAAAGAATGGAAGGAAGAAGAGACTCAGGTCTGTCTATTCACCACTTACCAGTTTAACTGGAGACAGAGAGCATGTGTGAGTGTGTGTTTGTGTCTGAGTGTGTATGTGTGTGTGTGTGCACATGTATGTGTATGAGTGTGTGTGTGTGTGTGTGTGTGTGTGTGTGTGTGTAAGTACATCAGATTACAACTTAAGACGCCTGGGTCTGGTCTCGGCTCTGCCACTGAGAGCTGGGGGGAAATCCTTTCCTCTCTCTCGAGAGGCCTCGGTTTCCCTGTCTTGGACATGTCCTCGCTCAGCTACCTCCCCACTTTAGCTTGGGACAATTCTCTCTCATCTCTGGCAGGAAGCTATGTGCCTGGAGCACTTCTGTGGGGGCAGGAGTGAGTCACGGCTCCCCAAGCTACAGCAGAGGTGACCTTGGCTCTGCGTCTGCAGCATGGAGGAGGCAGACTAGGGTCAGAAGGGCCTTCCGGCCCAACTATCTAAAAACTGTGAACTCAGTCCTACACAAAGGTAAACTGTTAGTCATCATTCCTGCTGTTCAGAGCACAGCAAGTGGAGAGAGGACTGGATTTAGAAAGAGGAAGACTTGGGTTCAGATCCTGCCCCAGACACTTGCTAGCTGTGTGATGTTGACAAGTCACTTATCTTCCTGGGCCTTGGTTTTCTTGTCTGTAAAATGAGAGGGCCGGACTCCATGCCTCGGGGGTTCCAATGAACTCTAGATTTGCAATCCTACAACCCCAGGGTGAGAGGACCTTGTGCAGACACTCTGGGAGGACTGGACAGGGTGGACCAGGCAGGGCTGGGGTGCTATCTGCACTGCCGCAGGGAGTCACAACTCCACTGGAATATTCCTGCTCTCATCATCACCGTCATTGTCATTTAAGCCTTGAATGGGGGAAAACTGGAAAGCTCATCTGTCAAATGGGCTGGAGAAAGAAACGGCAAAAGCACTCCAGGATCTCTGCCAAGAAAACCCCTGCTGGGGTCACAGAGAGTCAGACGAGACCGATGGACTAAAGGTCAACAGCAAGGTACAGACCAGCATCTCACGCCACGTATCAAGATAAAGGCTCACAGTGCGTGACTTAGATGTGACGGTGTTGTCATGAGCGATCAGCGGAGTAAGGAATGGCTTTGTGCCTATCAGACCTACAGAGAAGGGAAGAGTCTGGAAGACCAAACAATAGACAGCCAGCATCGCGATCATTCTGATGACATGAAATCAAAGTCTTTGCACAAACAAAAGCAATGCAGTCAAGATTAGAAGGAAAGCAGAAAACTGGGGGGAATTTTTTACAGCAAGTTTCTCTAATAAAGGCCTCATTTGTCAAATTTATAGAGAAATCAGTCAAATTTGTAAGAAGACAAGTCATTCCCCAATTGAAAAATGGTCAAAGGTTATGAATAGATAGTTTTCAGATGAAGATATCAAAGCTATCTATAACCATATGAAAAATGCTTTAAATCACTATTGATCAGAGAAATGCATATTAAAATAAGTGAGGTACCACTTCATACCTATCAGACTGATTAGTATGACAGAAAAGGAAAATGGCAAATGTTGGAGGGGATGTAAAAATTGGGGCACTAATGCACTGTTGGTGGAGTTGTGAACTGATCCAACCATTCTGGAGACCAATTTGGAATTATGCCCAAAGGGCTATAAAACTGTGCATACCTCTTGATCCAATAATACCATTACTAGATCTGAATACCAAAAAAATTAAAAAAGAAAAGGACTTCTATGTACAAAAATATTTATAGCAGCTCTTTTTGTGGTAGCAAAGAATTGGAAATTGAGGGGATGCCCATCAACTGGGGAACAGCTGGAAAGTTGTGGTATATGATTGTGATGGAATACTGCTGTGCTATAAGAAATGACAAGCAGGATACTTTCAGAAAAACCTGAGAAATCTTATATGAACTGATACAAAGTAAAATGATCAGAACCAAGAGAACATTATGCACAGTAACAGCAACATTGTAATGATGATCAATTGTGAAAGACTTAGCTATTCTCAGCAATATAACGGTCCAAGACAATTCCAAAGGACTCATGGTAGAAAATGCTATCTGTCTCCAGAAAAAGAACTGGTGGGGTCTAAATGCATATTGAAGCATACTTAAAAAAAAAAAAAAAGCTTTCTTTATTCTTGAGGGTTTTTTGGGTCTGTTTTCTTTTACAACATGAATAATATGGAAATGTTTTGCATAACTGCACATTTATAACCTATATGCTTGCCATCTCAAGGAAGGGGGAGGGAATTTGGAACTCAACATTTTTTTTAAATGAATGTTCTATACATGAAATTAGAAAAAAAAAATTTAATTAAATAAAATGGTTTAAAAAAAGAATTTGAATGGGGATCTTTTGATTGGAAGTGATGAATGCTCTCTCCAATCCCCCAAGCCCAGTCCAGCCCCTTCACTTGTCTGATAGTTTTGAAGGCCATGGGAAACACCTCCTCCTGGAAGCCTTCCCTGATATGCAATCCCCCTCTCACCCTGGTTCATAACCAGGAAACCTCATTTTGTACTTTACAATCTGCATGGTGCCTACTTTAGTTAGCTGGGTTGGGGTCCTAGGAACTGGAGCTGGAAGGGCTGTCACAGGTCACGCAGGTAAGTGGTTTTCAAACTTCTGGTCTCAGGACTCCACACTCTTCACAATGACTGATAACCTCCCCACCAAAGCTTTTTTCTCTATGGTTCTATCCAGTGATATTTACCATATCAGAAATGAAAACAGATCAATTTTTAAAATATTTAATTCGCTAGAAATCACAAGGATAAACGTGTAACCTGTTAACATAGATTACGTATTTTTATGGAAACAACTCTATTTTCCCCAAAATAATTCAGCAGGAAGAGTGGCATCGTGGTACGTATTTCTGCAACTCTTCCCACTATCTGGCTGACCAGAAGGCCATTGGGCCCCCCCTGTCGCTGTCTGTATTCAATCTCCTAGACCCGCTGTTCTGGCTGAAGTCTATGAAGAAATTCTGATTGGTCTCATAGAGACACGTAGTTGGCCAAGGGAGTTTGGGGGTGGGGAGTAGACAAATGAAGGCTTAGAACCATTAGGAAAATTGTTTTGACTCTGTGGATGCCCTTGAAAGGGTCTCAAGGACCCCAGGGATCTGAGGGCCCCATTTTGAGAACCACTGATTCATGCTGACCCCTTTGTTCCATAAAGAAGGGAGATTAAGCCCAGTGAGGGGAAATGCACTAAGGTCACAGAGGCAACAGGCAGCAAAGCCCAAAGGGTCACTGGCTCAGGGCTAGCAGGGACCTTAGGGCCCCCCTTGTTTAGAGAAGAATAAACTACAGTCTGATGAGCAGAAGGGCCTTGGTCAAGGTCACACTGGTGACAAGTAACACAGGTGGGAATCCCGTGGGGGTCCCCAGCCTCCCACTTCAGTGGCCCTTTCCAGCACTTTCCCTTATTCCCCCACTGAATGATGGGCCCCTTAAAGGAGCACAAACCTTGTTTTAGCTCCTATTTCTAACAAGCCCCCACTCCCGGGCATCGGGCTGTGAATAAAGCAGGAGCTTAATAAGTGTTTGTAGCTGTTCTGGAGAATTATGTCCAGTTCTGAGCCCCACATTTGGGGAGGGAATCAACAAACAGGATGGATTCTGATGAGGCAGCATGGACATGAGGTGACATGAGGAGAAGATGTCACAGACAGAAGACAACTCAGGGAGAGTCTGGGAACTGTCTCCAAGTATCTGGACGGCTGTCTTGGGGCAGAAGAATTTGCTTCTCTGCTTGGCCTCAGAGAGCAGAACTGTGAATGATGAGGGGACTGACAGATGGCTTCAGTGAGATGTCCAACAAGGCCTGGGGCTCCCTGGGGGGGGGGGGGCTCACCCCTCCCTTAAAGTTCTTTGCTAACCTTGAAGGTGCTATGTGCATGCTAACTCTTATCATCATCATGGGATCACAGACGTACAACTGTCATGCCCTCCTCTCTCCCCCAGGTCATCTGATCCAACTTCCTCAGTTCACAGATAAGGAAACTGAGGCTAGAGAGCTAAGTGACATATTCAGGGTCACACAGTTACTAAGGATCTCAGGTGGGATCTGAACCTAGGTATCTGGAGAAAAGGGGCCAGACATCCCCATGCATGGGGCAGGCAAGCCAGACCAAGTGAGGCAAGAAGCACCATGTGCCAGGCAGATCAAAGCCCCTTCACAACTCTGACACCCCCTCAGACCCTGATGGAGACAGCCTAGGAGCCCAAGCCCTTGGGAGAACCAGCCCAGCACCCTCCAGCAGCATCCTGGGAAAGTGCCCGGGGAGATACAGCCTGGACCAGCTCCTGCAGCTCCTGAAGACCCGGGGCACTGTCCTTGGTGCTGTCAGACTGCCCAACATCAGAGCTCATCAGATTCTATCCTTGGGGATGCTGTCAAGGGAGCGGCTCACTCTCTGCTAGCGGAAACCCTTCTTGAGCCATCCTCCTCATCAGGAAGTGAGCTCCTGGAGAGCCGGGGCTGCCTTATTTGTACCCCCACCATTTAGCAGCATGCTTTGTAGACAGCAAGTGCTTCTTCCTTCCTGACTCCCCATGTAGGGCCCTATTCAGTGCTTGGGAGAGGGAGTACAGGAGAGGGAATCCTACCATTACAGGTTGGTTTGGATGGCTTCTGAGGTCGTGGCCAAACCGGACTCCAAGTCCAGGTTCTTTCCGCTAGAACTCATGGCCTCCTTCTAGACGAAGACCCTCATTTTTATATAGAGTGCTAGGCTCAGAGTTTGGACAGACTTGGATTCAAATCCTGCCTCAGATCTCCAACGCGTACCAAACCTGAACTATTCACATAACCTATCCCAGCTTCAGTTTTCCCATCTATAAAAATGGGGTAACAACCATCCACCTTCCAGGGCTGTTGTGAGGATGAGAGGAGATCGTTCCTGGGGAAGAGGCTTTGTAAACATTAAAGAATTATGGAGCTGACAGCTTTCATTACCATGAGTCATCTAAAATAGCGTGGAGACGGCAATGCCAGCATTTTCCCAGGGACGTCCTGGGTCTTAGAAAACCACAAGCTTCAAAAGAGTCACGTTGTGAGTGACCCCAGGGGTGCTGGAGGCTCGCACTGGGGGCAAGTGACTGAAGAAAGAGCACCCAGGAAAGGTGGAAGCAGAACTGAAGTGGGGCCAGACATGTCCCCAGGGGAAGGGATTGCAGATGGGCTTGTGACTGACCTTTACAAGTCTCAGAGAGATGCTCTGAGGAGGACGGGAGGGAGAAAGTTGGCAAGAATCACCCCTGAAGAGAGAAGGCACGAGGGAGGTGCCATCAGCCCTGGGCCTCCTCATCCCTTCCAGCTCCACGGCAGAATGTCTGCTCCAAAAGACTCATTGGGCCCTAGATTTAGGGCTGGGAGGTCCCTCAAAGCACATCCAGGCCAAATGTCTTACTTTACAGAAGAGGAAACTGAGAGTTCTAAGGAGGTCTGCCTGAGGTCACATGGGAAGTGAGCAGCAAAGCCCGGATTGCCGTCCAAGCCCAGGACTTATAGGAATCGGGATTGCCATCCAAGCCCGGGACTTACAGGAATCGGGATTGCCATCCAAGCCCGGGACTTACAGGAGTCGGGATTCCCATCCAAGCCCGGGACTTACAGGAGTCGGGATTCCCATCCAAGCCCGGGACTTACAGGAGTCGGGATTGCCATCCAAGCCCGGGACTTACAGGAGTCGGGATTCCCATCCAAGCCCGGGACTTACAGGA
>NW_027187465.1:2657184-2669611 GCF_028583685.1 Petaurus breviceps papuanus | reverse complement strand
GACTGGAGAATGCAGGGAACAAAGAGCAGAGGCCCAGGACAGCCCCTTGGGGATCAGGAGAGGGATGACGATCTGAGGGTCAAGGTGGAGCGCCAAAGGAGAGTAGCGTCTGCCCCAAAGCTGGGAAAGATGGAAAGCACAGGGGAGAGGACGGAGAAAAGGACATCCTACCCAGCGTCACCAGGTCACAGAAGGCCTCTGGAGAGACTCCAGTTTCAGCTGAGCCGGGGCAGGAAGGGTTTGAGAAGTGACCAGGGTGGGGAGGAAGAGAGACAACAGGGGCAGATGGATCTTTCTAGAGCTTTGTAGGGGAGAGAGGGGCCTCACTCAACCCAAGGGCAGCAACACGCTCCAAAACCAGGAAGTCTGACAGAGGGGCAAGGGCATGGGGATGGGTGTTTCCTTTCTGAGGACTCCTGAGAGAGGTCAGGGCTGGAGATGTATGCAGAGATGTAGCAGTGCACGTGGATGTGGCCACAGACACAGACAGGAGCCGGCCACGGGCGGGCTCAGAAGCCGTGGGATCGCTCATTTCACGGAGCAGGAGTCAGTCTCAGAGCACGCATCTGAACCCAGGGCCTCTGCCTCCCGTCCAGGAGCTCACATCTCGCCTCGGACTCTTCCACGTGGATCCCGGTCGGCCAGCCTTGGCCCAGCCGCCTCGGTCAGTGTGCCCGGACAGGGCACGTCAGCCCTGGAGAGCCACCTTTCCCCAGTGACGTAGTGAGAATGGAAGCTGCTAGAGGGCAGGCACTGCCTTTGCTTTCGGAGCACCCAGGAAGCGCTTATTCATTCACCCGCGCCCTCTCTGTGCCTCGGTCTGCCCCTCTGTCAGATGGGCTACAGGCCCCCCAGCCCCCAACCCGCGCTCTGCCGCCCATAAAGGGGCCCCGGCTCGTCTTACCTCCCTTGAGGGCACTCGAGCTTCCGCTCCAGAGCGCTCCGGGAGCGCGCCCCTTTCCGGCGAGATGGTTTGCCCCGCGTCCCGGCCCGGGACCAGGGAGGACGAGCCCAAGTACCCGCTGAGAGAGGGGGGAAGGGGAGACCAACTCTCCAGTCGCGCGCCCCCGCGTCGGTAGCTTACCTGGTATCACGACCCCGCCCGCTCCTCGCGCGGTGCTCTCTGGGAATCGTAGTCCGTCCCTCGTCTTCAGCCTGGGGCCAAACCGTCGATCCCAGAAGACTTTGGGTCCAGGAATAACGTGAATCTGCGGGGGAAGGGAGAAATGGCGTCCTGAAGGAGCGCGTTGCCCTCGGGGAGATGTAGTTCAAGCGCTCCGTTTTGCGAGCTTGTGCAGGCGAATAAAAAAGATTTCAAATCTATACTCGGATTGATATGCCTAAAGCTGATGGGACAGGACTCTCTGGTGAAATTTGAGACCAAAAGAACAGTGGGGAGAAAGTTCAGGAGACTCCAAACTTCTGGGGAAACTACAAGTCCCGTGAAGCATCTCGCGAGGAAGCTGCTCCTCCCCGTGAGGAGAAGGCTGAGGCGCAGGCGCGAGCAAGGCCGGGCCGGCGAAAGATGGCGTCCCCGTCGATGCTCGGGCGAGTGTACTCGCTCTTCTTCCGCAGGACGTCCACCTTCGCGCTCACCATCGCCGTGGGCGCCTTGTTCTTCGAGCGCGCCTTCGACCAAGGCGGCGACGCCATCTACGACAGCATCAACCACGGGGTGAGGGCGGGGCTGAGGCCTGGTGGCGCCTGACCTTGGGCCTCCGGGGTGGGGGGCTGACTGACTGACCCCCTGGGCCATGCCGGGCAGGAGGCCGAGGCCTGGAGTGGGGCTTGGGGGACCTCTGTCCGCCCCCCACCCCGGCCTTCTGGCTTTGCGGAAGAGGAAACTGAGACACGGAGCGACACGTGTCTTTGTTCGAGGTCAGAGGGTCCCCAGGCCCCTCACCTTTGTTTTACGGAGGGGGAAACTGAGGCACGTCGTCGGAAGTGGCCCCGGACCTCGGCCTGGTGTCTGGAGCAAGAAGGACGTTGGGATTTGGGCCAGCCGCTGTTTTACAGCGGGGGAAACTGAGGCAGAGTGGGGGGGGTGTCATAAGGAGAGATCCCTCCCCTGCCCATGTGCAGAGTGAGTGGGGGAGGGGAGGACCCCTGGACAGATGTCCCTCCCCCTGGCCTCAGTTTTCCCCATCTGTAAAAGGGCCCGGGTTGGGGTTGGGAAGACCTGAATTCGAATCCTGCCTTAGCCGGCGCTGGTGACCCTAGAAAAGCAGCCTCATTCCCCTTTGTAAAATGGGGCAGCCCTGTGACCCCAGGTCGGGCCAGGTCTTCATCCCCAAGGAAGAAACTGGGGCCAAAGAGGCTGTGACTCGAACCCAGGCCATTGCGCCCCAAGCATCTGAGCTGAGCCTTATGGAAGATGGAGACGGGGTTGAGGGGGGGGGCACCTGCCTGGGCAAAGGCTCGGAGGGAGGAGATGGGATGGACAGAGGAGCCTGGGGGAGGGGGCAGGCCCAGGACTCTTGCATGCCCAGCCCTCAGAGCCCCCGCTGGCCTCTTGGACGGTCCCAGGCTGCCCAGGGCACCAGCACAGCAGCATCACCTCCAAGGGCCTTTGAGCCCCTGCCTCCAGCGTCTCCTTGACCAGGACGAGGTCACCTTTGGTAGAGTGATGAGAAAAACCTCCCAGGCTGGTCCACTGCCCGGCCCCCTTCTCTGGCCCAGACCTGGGGCTGCGGCTCCAACCTGGGCTGGGACGGGGAATTCAGCCCAGACCCCCTGGGAAGGGGCCCAGATGCACCCACTACTGCCCCCAGGCCCCCTGCTTTGCTGGGACACAGCATGTCAGCAGTGGGGTTGGGGGGGGGGTCGCATCCTGAAAGGGCTGCCTCCTAGGGAAGGCTCAGACTGCGGCCTTTCTGTCCAATACAGAAGCTGTGGAAGCACATTAAGCACAAGTATGAGGAGGAGTAGCTGCTGGCGCCAGCGTGAGTGCAGGCCACAAGGGGACCCCGCGTGCTCCGGGGAGGATGCCCAACCAGACGCTGCATGGACCGGTCCTGGCCTTTGTTACTGCTCGTGCTCCTTCTGTCCAAGAACCTACAAATAAATAGGATGTGAATTCTCTGTGACCCCGCGTTGGGTTCAGCTCTGCCACTGCTTCCGGGTGTCCTGGGCTGGGGGCTCACCAGGCTGGGGCATCATCTGGCACCGTGAATCCCACCCAGAGTCCAGGGCGACTTCTCCTACATTATCCCTTGTAACAAGTGGGAGAGCACGTGGGTGAAGCAGCTCTCGGTGGGCTCCTGTCCAGGGGCGCTCAGTGATCCCCACGTAGAGCAGGGAGTCCAGTGGGGTCTGAGAAGGCCTAGCCCGATGCAAGGGCCCCAGCTCAGGACCAGCCTGGGCCTTTGGGGGGGGGGGTCCTGGCTCAGCAGTCAGTCAGCAAGCATTTATAAGGGGGCGGGATACCCAGAAAAGGCAGATCCAGGACCTGCCCTCAAGGAGCTACTATTCTGTTGAGGCAAACTACATGCACATACACATAGCTGCATTCCGAAGGTATCTGGAAGAGACCGAAGGTCACCTTAGAGGAAAGGTGTGGGTGGGGAAAGTGTCAGACATGGCATCAGAAAACCTGGGTTCAAATCCTGGCTCAGTTCCTGATAGTCTGTGTGACCAGTCACTTGAACCAGTCACTTCTCTGGGCCTCAGTTTCCTCATCTGTAAAATGACCGCTGAGCTAGAAGTTTACTTTTTGCTCAAAATGAATTCTCTTAAAGTCCTAACTCTGCCACTGACTTGCTGGGTGACCTCAAGCAAGTTACTTCTAGTCTCCAATTCCTCACTGGCATTTCTGTTCCATTCCGTTGGCCAACAGGATAATTCCCTATGTAAATATAGTAGATTGTAAATTATATGTATATGTATATATATTTACATATAAAACTATGTAAGTTCCAGGGCTTCTTTACCCAACTCCCACTCACAGACTCCTGGGGCCCTCAGCACTTGGCTGCATCTCCCCATCAGGCTCATAGGGGTACTACTAAGTGGCTTCCCCACCCACCAAGGTTATCGGTTGAATGAACCAGCTGTAAGTCGTTTTTTAGAACAGTATTTACTAAAGGAGTATGGTCAGCCCCATTGGTACAAAGCATCCTCCCAAATACTTGTGACACTCCCTCAAGTACCTTGACTGTTGTCTAGGGCAAAGTGGTCTCAAACCTAGCACATGTGGCAAAGGAGCCTCACAGCTGCTGGAAGGGCCTTTCCTCCCGTTTGTGGGGTGCTCAGGAAGATACCCTCAGTCAGGCTGAGTCTCTGCAGCAGATCTGGGGGTGCTATTTAGGATGCCAGTGGGAGATGGAAAGTCCAATAGCCTTCAGACCCATCCTCCAAAGGGGTGGGAGACAGAGGAAGGGAAAGGAGAAGCAAGCCAGCCAAACCTAAGGCCAAGGCCTCTCCTTCCTGCACATAACGGCTCTTGGCTGTTTTACATTTCTATCATTGACTTGGACAAAGGGATAGATGGAGTGCATATCAAATTGGGGGATGACAATCTGTGGGGGACAACTAAGAAGTATCAGATGGCAGCGTCAGGACCGAAAAAGATCCTGAAAGGCCAGAGCGTTAGGCTGGATCCAATTAGATAAAGTGCCATGGGATCAATGGAAACTCTTGCACTCAGGTTCAAAAAATTCACCTCTCAAGTACAAAATGGCCGGCCAACAGTTCTGAAAAGGATCTGGGGGTCTTAGTGGACTTCAAGCTCAGTATGTGTTAGCAGACGGGGGAAAAAAAGCCAAAGCATTCTTTGGAAGAATGAGAGGTATGGCTTCCAGGAATAAGGACATGGTAGTTCCACTGGACCCTCCTCTGGTCTGATTTCATTTGCAGCGTTGTGGTTCAGTTCCAGGGAGTCACAGTTTGCAAAAAGCATGGAGAGGTCAGAAAGCATCCTGAAGAGATAACAGATGGCAACAGGCCTTGAAGCCATGCTATATGAGATGGGGGGAAGGAACTAGGGATATTTATCCAAGAGAAGAGGAAGAACATGAGACCTCTCAAACCCTGGAAAGTCTGTCCCTTGGAGGAAAGATTAGACCTCTTTGATTTTGCCCCAACAGCAATGGGGGAAGTGGCCAGATGGTCATTTTGGTTTGAAATTAGAAAGACCTCAACAATCCAAGCTGTCCCAAAGTGGAGGGGTGGAGGGCTGCCTGGGGAGGCTGGATGCCCGCCAGACTGGTCAGGAACGTTACAGTGTGGATCCCTAATCCTGCCAATTCCATGAGTCTGGGAAGGAATGTTATCTTAGCCAGAGATGCTCACCCCTCTGCCCCTGTGCCAGGCCTAATAAACACAGGCTGCCCCCAGGAGCTCAGCAGAGATCTGCTCACTCCGTGCCTTCCTAAAGCCAAGGTCCCCAGACTTGGGAAGATCAACAAGCCAATTATATAACAGTGTACAGAGAGAAGTCTCAGAGTAATTAATTTCCAATTTAGGTACTGTTTGTTGTGTTTCTTTAATTGGAACTTGGCCCAGGAAGGTTGTGAACATAGCAAATGATAATAATGACTGGTGTTGATACAGACAGCCCTGGAGGGTTTTGTTGTTCAGTCATTTCAATCCTGTCCACCCCTCCCTGACCCCATTCCAGGTTTTCTCAGTGAAGACACTGGAGTGGTTTGCCATTTCCTTGTCCAGCTCAGTTGACAAATGAGGAAACTGAGGCAAACAAGATTAAGTGACTTGCCCAGGGTCACATAACTAGGAAGTTTCTGAGGCTGGATTTGAATTCACTTGGATGAGTCTTCCTGACTCCAGGCCCTATGGTAACCCAAAGCCCAAAGGGCTATATATGAGGGCACCTAGGTGACACAGTGGATGGTGCGCTGGGTCTGACACAATCAAAATGATTGAATGACAACAATGCATGATTGTTGAATTGACTTAAATGAATCTCTGAGGAAGGAAAGGTTCCTATATGTACAAAAATATTTTTTAAAACCTGTTTTCTGTGGCAAAAAAAACCCCTATAAAGGGGCAACTAGGTGGCACAGTGAATAGAGCACCGGCCCTGAAGTCAGGAGGACCTGAGTTCAAATGTGGCCTCAGACACTAAACACACACACACACACACACAAAACTAGCTATGTGACCTTGGGCAAGTCACTTAACCCCAATGGCCCTGCCTTTCCCCCTCCAAAAAGCAAAAAACCCCCAAAAAAACAAACCTGTAAATTGAGGAAGTGCCCACCTATTGGAGAACAGCAGGACGAGTATGAATGTGCCATAAGAAAAGATAGATGGGCTTAGAGAAACCCTGGAAAACTTACATGAACCATGGTGACTTCTATAATAGCATCAACATCATTAAGACCAAGCTTTGGAAGACACAAGGTCTCAAATCAAAGCAATGATCGTTCACAGTTCTAGAGACCCCATGTCGAAGCCTGTTCCCCTCATCTGACAGACACGTGATGGACAGACTCTGGGTGCAGAGCAAGGCAGATGTTCTGGAACGTGACCCAGGGGGAACTTGTTTTTCTAGACTATGCATATTGGTTCCAAGGATTTTATTTTTCCCTTTAAGTTGGGGTGGGGAATGAGAAGGAGAGAAAACAAATACTTATTAATTGGAAAATACAATCAAGTGAAAACAATTGGTCTCCAAGGCCTCCTTCCTCTTGAAGTGGAGGTGAGTTTCTTTGCTTCTTGGCTGCCCCTGTGCCCGAGCTATAAACCAGGGCTTGGTGATACTAGCCCAGGGGAGTTCCAAGTGGCATCAGCACTAATTAAGCTGAAGTAATTTTCCTGGTAATGCATGGGTGTGCCTGGTGCACAACAGGTGAGGGAAGCTGGCAAGGAGAACCCAGTGCCCCTCGCACTGGCGCAAATTGGCTGGTATTTCACAAGCCCTTTGGGTTGTTTGATTTGATCCGACCAGGCAGTCTCTGGTTTTCACTTGTGGGCACTGGGAAGCCCTAAAGTTATGCCCATCTGCCTGCTCACCTCACAGCCTGCACTGAGAAGAAAGGCATGAGAAGGTGCAGATTCAGAGCCCACACAAGACCTTCTGTAACCGGTTCTGGTCCTCTTCCCATGTGGATACAGTCCAGACCTTTGGCTGGCCGCTGAGATGGGGCATCATGACTACCGCCCAAAGAGAGTTCAGGGAGTCAGAATTCACATCAGGGTTTGCTGAAGATGGAGCCCAAGTGGGTCAGCAGCAAAGACCCTGAAAAATAGCCAATGGGACTCAGCCCCTCAGTTAATGGGACTCAGAAGCTGAGGGACACGTTCTGAAGGCAGCTAGGTGGTGTAGTGGATAGAGCACCAAGCCTGCAGTGAGTTCAGATCAACCCTCAGACATTGACTAGCTGTGTGACCCTGGGAAAGTCCCTTAACCTCTCCCTGCCTCAGTTTCCTCATCTATAAAATGGGGGTCCTAATAGCACCTACCTTGCAGAGTCGTATCAAATGAGATGATATTTATAAAATGCTCGGCACATAGTAGGTGCTGTGAAAAATGCTGGTTATTCTTATTACTACAACTTTATCAACTACATAGCATTTAGAAGTGAGAGCCCTTATTAAGTCTGATCTTGTTCTCTCTAGGCCCTGGGGTGGTGTAGGGGAGAACGTGCCCCCAGGTGCTGGGGAGGAAATGTAGCTTCTATTCTTGCTTTGCCTTCCTTATAAATATTCCTTTGTGAAAGCTAATTGATGTTAATTGGTTGAATGAAACTGGGGCACTAATCCCTGGCAATTAACTTCTGGAGAACCCTAGGGATGAGAGCTCAAGCCTCAAAAATACTTCCTGAACCCTGGGGGCACCTCTAGAACTCTGAAGGGAGAGCTCTGAGTGACCTCCTCCAGAGACCAGTGTGGGAGGGCCTTCCATCTCTCACCCACAACCCTGTTTCAGCCCCAGCCAGGCTTCACTTAACTCTTTCCTCTCTGGCCCCCTCCTCCACAAAGCCAACCCACGCAGCCTGGAGGATTCCCCTTACACACACACGCGCGCACACAAACACGCACGCACATACACACACGTGCACGCACATACACACACACCACATGCACACACACATACACACACACACACACACACACCCTTTCTAATTGTGTCACCATGAGCCATGATTAAATCAGTCATACCTTTGTTACCAATTCAACCTCCCAATAACATTCCAGAGGGAATGATCCCTCCTTGGCCATCGCTTCCCTCCCTGGTGATTCTAGCTTCCCCCATTAAGAAGTAAATTTTTTGAAGGGGACTTTCTTTACTATTGTATCCTCTAGATTTAACAAGTCTTTAGCCTGTAGTAAAAACTTAACAAATAGTGATTCCTTTCATTCATTCAAGGGTTTCCCCCCCTCTCAAAATTTTCTAAAGAACTTTGCCTAGACCTTTTATTTGCTCACCCTTATCGCTACTTGGCTCAGTGGATTACAGAACTGAGCCTGGAGTGTGAAAGATCAGAGTTCTCATTCAGCCTCAAATACAGACTAACTGTGTGACTCTGAGCAGGTCATTTAACGTCTGTCTGCCTCGGTTTCCTTAACTGTAAAATGAGAATTACAACAGCATCTACTCCCACAGATGTGAGGATCAAATGAGTTACTTAGTGTAGTGCCTGGAGCATCGATAGGGCAGCTAAGTGCTGCAGTGGTGCACTGGGCCTGCAGTGTGGAACACCTGAGTTCAAATCTGGCCTCAGACACTTACAAGATGTGTGACCTTGGGCAAGTCACTTCACCCTGTTTGCCTTAGTTTCCTCATCGATAAAATGAGCTGGAGAAGGAAATGGCAAGTCACTCCAGGATCTCTGCCAAGAAAACCTCAGATGGGGTCACAAAGAGTTGGACATGACTGAAATGACCAAACCAAACCTTGAATCCTTCCTTCCTTCCTTCCCCCTCCCTCCCTTCTTTCACTTCTTTCCTTTCTGCCTCTTTTCCTTTCTTTCTTTCTCCCTTCTTTCCTCCCTCCCTCCCTTCCTTCCTTTCTTTCCTTTCTTCTTCTCTCCCTCTCTTCCTTTCTTCCCGTCTTGTATTTTTTTTTTTGCTATGGATTTGTCATATTAACCTGTAAGAATGTCGGTTTCTTGAAGGCAAAGACTGTGTCATCTTATTAAATCCCTGTATCTCCAGCACCTGGAGACACAGTTTGGTGCATCAGATAAAGGGTTGGTATCAGAGTCAGGTTTTGAGTCCCAGCCCGGACACCTACTGCCTGTGGGACCCTGGAGAAGTCACTTAAGTTCTCAAAGAGTCTGGCCACTCTAAGATGACAGGATACAGAGACCTGCATTGGTAGAAGGCATTTCCTTACTGAGAATTCTCTATGATGATGAAATCATTGTTGTGAACCAAAGATCCCCGGCTCCTAGCTCAGTACTTTGCACAACAGTAGGCACTTTATGAATGTTGCGTGTTTGCTATTGAAGGAAGGAGGACCAGTGTCCTTGGGAAAGATGGGCAAATGAATAGCATTTAAGCCAGAACCCAGTTCTCCCTCCTCTGTCAAATTTGCTCAGGAATAGCAATAACTGTACAGGCAATGGAAGCAGCTGCCCATTCCAGATGGGCTTTTCCAAATAATTTCAAAATTCATAAATAGACATTGTCAAGAAAAACAACTTTGAGAGACTGAAGAACTCTGATCAATGCAATGACCAACCGTCACTCCAGAGGCCTGATGGGTGGTGATGCACGGCACCTGATTCTTAACCGAGAGGCGATGGGTTCAAGGTCCAGAAAGAGACACACATTGTGAATATGGCAGATAACGTGCATATGTTTTGCTCCACTATGGTGGTGTAGCAGGGGAATGGCTGCTGAGCCGTGTCCTTAGGGGCAGATTCAGAGTGCCACTCATGTCATTCCTCATGTGGAAAAGGCTGAAAAACCTGCTTCCAGAAACCCCGTGATGATGCATGATGGAAGTGGCTGGCTTGATCTGCCGGCCGCCCAAGAGACCATGAGGCAGCAGCCGGCGAGTGCCTCCCGCCTTCCCTGGCCTCCTCCAGCTTTGAGCTGAAGCCCCATCTTGTGCCAGGAGTCTTTCTCAGCCCTTGCTACTCTTATCCCTTCCCTCTGAGATGTTTGTGGCTCTTCGGTCCTTTCAGTCGTGTCCTACTGCTGGTGACCCCATTCAGGGTTTTCTTGGCAAAGACATTGGAGCACTTTTGCCATTTCCTTCTTCAGCTCATTTGATAGATGAGGAAACTGAGGCAAACTGAGTGAAGTGACTTGCCCAGGGTCACCCAGCTGGGAAGTACCGAGTCTTCCTGACTCCAGACCTAGTCACTTTGCTGCCCTCTGAGATTACCTCTAATTCGTTCGGCCTACATCTTACTTGTATGTGTTGTTTGCATGTTGTCTCCCCCTTAGACTGTGAGCTCCTTGAGGGCAACGACTGACTTTTGCCTCTTTTTGGTCCTCAGCGCTTAGGACAACGCTTTGGCACAAGATTGTGCCAGGTAATTGTGGGTAAATGCCAGTAAATCAATTAATTGGAGCAACATAGATGGAAGCAGGGGAAATTTCACTACTTGGCCTCTTCCCCACTCTTGGTTTGCCCCGTCATCTGTGTCTGACTTCTTCCTGGGATTGGTGTTCTGGAGAGAGAGGGGAGACAATGCTCTGAGGGAAGAGCCTTTGAGATCTCCCCATTTTAGGGTGACAGGTGAACTCCTGAATGCCTTCATTCATTCATTCATTCATTTGTTCATTCATTCGTTTGTTTGTTCATTTGTCTGTTTTTGCCTAGCTTTTGTCTCTTCAATTTGGGTGAAGGAGACTGATCTGGAAGTGATGACCTTGTGAGTTCAGAAGGTCAGGAGAGGAAGCCCCATGATGTCCAAGATGGGTTTTGCAGCCGTAGGCTCAGCATCTATGCCTTAAGGATCAACCTTTGGGAGGAAGCCCAAAAGTAATTGAAACAATGGTCCATCTGGAAGGCAATAAATAGTCAATAAACATTTATTTAGTGCCTGCTGTGTGCCAGACATTGTGCTAAATGCTAGGGATACAAATGGGGAGACACAGTACTTGCCCTCAAGGAGCTTATTATTTAATGGGAGAAGACAGACACAAAAAAGCTCATAAAGAGTCGAATATGACCAAAAAACAACAATGAATTTTTAAAAAAAAGGTAACGGGGGAATATTTAACAAAATAAAATTTTAAAACCCAGTAGAATATAGATAATGCTAATGTGTGGTTTTCTAAGTCAGGATGCTGCAGGGGTCCTTGAGTGTGCTTCAGTAGCTCCTGTTTCCTTCTGAATTTGACATCACTGGATTAGAGAGCCTCAGGGGTTCCTCCCGGCTCTCAGTCTATGACCCTGCCATCCCAAGCCTTTAAGCCTCACTTTACTCAATTGTAAAATGAGGGGTTTGGATCTTGTGACCCCAAGTATTCTTAGAACTACACAGAAGAGAAACTAAGGGTGCTCAGTCTGACCCCACTGCCACATATCAGCCATTCAGATGCTTAGGGGCATCGGGTCACAGATTTAGGGTTGGAAGAGGTCTTAGAGGTCACCGAGCTGATTCCCCCCATTTTACAGAAGAAGACACTGAGGCAATAGAGGTAGAACAGTTCGCCCAACGATGCCGGGTGGTCAGGGGTCTGCTTGGCTCCTGGGGGCAGAGCTAGCGGCCACTGGGGAGGGTGGGGCAGGGAGGAGTCTGAGTGAGGTGGGTTTTGGCTTGATCTAGGGGAGACCTTCCTCCTGAGGCAAGCCGCCCAGGCTATCTAGGGGAGCAGTGGGCTCCCCCTCTGCCCTCCCCAGGAGATCTAAACAACAGTCCTGGACAGGTGCCATGAGCCAGACAAAGCACACATATAAGTGCCCACCACATGCTGGCACCCTGCTGAGCTCCACACATCCCTCAGCAGGTACAGGATGAACTCAACGGCCTTCCCAGCTCCAAGATTATATGACTAACCAGGGCCCAGCCCCCATGCCAGCCTCCGGAAGGGGAGTGCCCAAGGGGGTGCTAATCATTCTTCCTGGTAAGCAACGGAACCCCTCGTTCTTGGAAGCCATTCACGACTGACCCCCCCCCATACACACACACACACACACACACACACCTTGTACCACCTCATAAGGAACCAAAGAGATGGAAGCGTGACCAGGATCCCCTTATTCTTCCCCAATCTCATTTTAGTAGAGGTAAGGTAGGGGAGTGGATACCATGTTTCCCCGATGATAAGACACTGTCTTATTAATTTTTTGGACAGAAAAACACCAGAGGGCTTATTTTCAGGGGAGGGCTTATTTTAATGAACATTGACAGCAATTTTAATAAACAGGTAAATGTGAACAAAAAAATGTACCTTTATTCAATAATGAATTCAATAAAGAACAGGATGACACGCTCACTGCTGCAGCTCTGATTGGATGCAGCTCAGAGCGCGGCGTGCGTTTCACGGGGGGGGGGGGGGGGGG
>NW_027187465.1:2636978-2657084 GCF_028583685.1 Petaurus breviceps papuanus | reverse complement strand
GGGGGGGGGGGGGGATCGGTGCATACAGAGGGTACCGTAATGTAGTGTGTATCGCAGGGGATCACCTTCACTACAGTAGCAATCTCAATAGGGCTTATTTTCGGGGGAGGGCTTATTATCGGGGAAACACGGTAGATCACTGGATTGGAGTCAAGATAGACCCAGGTTCAAATCCCACCCCTGACCCTCACTCGCTGTGTGACCCTGGGCAAGTCATCTCTCTGGGACTCAGAGTTTTCCCCACCTGAGAAATGAAGGTTCTGAACTAGGTAACCTTGAAGGACCTTTCTGGCTTTAAATCTGTGATCCTGTGAAATTTTCAGCTGCTCCCTCTCTCCCAGGCTCCTTGGCCTGGCAGTTTGGGCTCTCTAGAGCCCTAGGTGGTTACTGGATGCTCAGTTGAAGGAACTGGAAATGTAATTTAGCCTGGGGAAGAAAAAAACTTTGCTGAGAAGCACTGAGATCCAAGCATCTGAAGGGCTTAGAGAAAAGGGAAGGAGGGAGAGGAGAAGAAAGGGAGAGAGGGAGGGAGGAAGGAAGGATGGGAGGAAGGGAGAAGGATAGATAAAAGAAAGGAAGGAAGAAAAGATAAAGGGAAGGAAAAAGGAAGGAAGGAAGGAAAAGAGAGAGGGGGAGTAAGGGAGAGGAGGGAAGGAAGGAAGAAGGGAGAGAAGCATCTTTTAAGCACTTACTATGTGTCACACACTGTGCTTTACAGATCTCACCTCGAGTGATCCTCACAACAAGCCTAGGGGGTGGGTGCTATGATTATCTCATGATAATTATCACCATAATTATTATCCCTATGTAGGGCAGAACTTGCCAACAACTGGAGCTATCCAAAACCAAAATGGAGTGGGTTGCCTCAGGAGGTGGTGAGGTCCCTGTCACTAGCAGTCTCCCAATAAAGACCAGATGATCATTTTTTCAAGGCTTTTGTAGTGAACTCATGCTTCAGGGAGAGGTTGGCCCCTCAGACCTCTGGGATTCCTTCTGGGACCGTGGGATGGTCTCTGATCCTTTGATCTTCACCTGTCTCTTTTCCCAGGGTGTGAAAGGTAGGCATTATAAAAAATGTGGAATTTGTCCTTCTAATAAGAAACTTGTCAGGAGACTGGGACTGTCCTACAGATGAATCAATCAGCAAGTATTTATTAAGCACCTATGGTGTGCTAGGGAGCCAATCCAATTAAAGTATATGTTGCGTACCTAATATGTACCAGACATGGTGCAATCTGATCCAATCTGATAAAGTTTTTTAAAGCACCTACTAAGTGCAGAGCCCAGGTCACTCAACAAGGAAGAGGAAACTTGAGGCTATGGAGACAGAGAAAAAAACCAAAGGATTTAAAATGCACCAAAGCAACATGCCAGCTCTGAAGGGGCCTTTGATTCCACCATGGCATAGAATTCCTGGGATGGACAGTTACTCCTCTAATGTGGCCTAGCAACTGCTTTGTAATTTATAGTCTCAGAGAGTTGTCTGGGGCATTAGAATGTTCACTGACTTGTCTACAGTCATACTGTCAGGGTGAGTTCAAGGCTAGACTCAATCTAGGTCCTCTTAGCTCGTGGGTCAAGCTTATGACTTCTAGCTCAGACTGCCTTTATGCCAAGCAGGGGAGTTATGAATTCTGTGCCTGGGACTCAATGGGTAAGTCCTTACAACAGGAGGGAAGGAGGCATATTCTCTACAAAAGGAGGAAGAGGGGAGCAAAGGTCAATATCACACATCAAAAGGAGATGGTGGAACAGCAAGGAAGTATGAAGGGAAATTCCAGGTCACGGTCACAAGATAAAAAGAAGCAGAACACAAAATCCAGGAGCAATGGTCTATCTTGACCTCGGTGCCCTCTCAGGGGCCGTTTCCTCCAGTCAGCATGTTCAGTCATGTCTGACTCTTCATGACCCCATTTGGGATTTTCTTGGCAAAGATACTGGAGAGGTTAGCCATTTCCTTCTCCAGCTCATTTTACAGGAGAGGAAACTGGGGCAAACAGGGTGAAGTGACTTGTCCAGGGTCACACAGCTACTAAGTATCTGAGGTCAAATTTGAATTCGGGTCTTCCTAACTTCAGGCCCTGCACTCTATCCACTGAGCCACCTCGCTGCCTTGTCCACTTGGGATAGACCTCCATCCATCCACATGGCCCCATCACTGAGGCCATCCAAAGCAGGTCTTCCAAATGGAGGAGAGATTCCCTGTGGATGACAAAGTCCTCTAGATTGGGGTTCTTAACCTGGAGTACACAAATACATTTTAGGGGGTCCATGAACTATGACAAGGTTATTTGCATTGACCTTAGGTTTCCTTTGTCATCTTATCTATTGTATTTTGTGCATTGAAAAATAGTATTCTGAGAAGGGGTCCATTGATTTGACTAGATTGCCAAAGAACTCTATGACACAAAACAGGTTAACAACTCCTGCTCTCCATGGTCCTGGAAACACACCAAGCCCTGGAAAACTCCTAAACGAGGCATGGAAGCTCCTAAATGAGATCCAAAATCAAATCACTCCCAGGAATTCTATCTAACCATCCACATATAAAAAACCAAGTGGATGAATTATGCCTATTGTCTAGATCAGTGGTACCAAATGCAAGTAGAAAGGGAAGCCACTAATCCATGATAAGGATCCACGTGGGCTACATAGTGATTTAGCTTTAACATGTAATGTTATCTATGTTTTATTATATTTTTACTTGTTTTGTTTAATCTTGTCCAAAGGGCCACACTGAGGAGTAGCATCTGAACAATCATTCAAGTTCACTGGCACACGTGTGTTGGACACTCTGCATCGTCCAGCCCCACAACTGAAAGACAAGAGGAGAGCAGAATGGGTGGCCTTTGACTTCAGCGTCTCTGAAACAAAGGAGACTCTTTTTGTCGTCTCCCTCTGGCAATGCTTCATGGGTATGAGAAGTAGAAGGTTCAGGTTACCCACCGGGCACTGGGGAAGTGCCTGGTGGGTACGGAGGGGCTGCAGCATATTATCAATAAAGGATTGTTCAAGAGAAGCGGTGTCTGAGACTTCATTGCAGAGCAGGGGAACCAGAAAAAGAAGTAGGTCACGTTTCCAGAGAGCTGCGGGACAGCCCATGCACTCTCTTGGGTCTGCACAGTGCAGACAGACTCAGCTGTAGAAGTTTAGGCTCATAGATCTGAGCTGGGAGGCACCTGTGAGGTGCCCCAGCCCCTAGTCCCACCCCATATTTTACAAATACAGAAGCTAAGGCTTGGGGATTTGGAATGACTTCCCTAAGGAGTAGGCTGAAGAGCTTATGACTGCAGATCCATCCCCCTTATACCTAACCTGCCGCCTTCCTGCCTTTAGGGAGGACAGAGAGAACTGTCCAGGGTCCTTCCTGCACTGGAAGGAATACACCCATTGGTTGTCACCAATCATAGACCATGATCGAAGAGAGATCATGGTGTGCAGAGGTGGTCAGAGAAAGGGGTCGGGATGGTAGGACCGAGCCTTTTAGGATGAATGGATGAGCAGAAAAGGGAAGAGACTTCATCTCAGTGTGAACGGAGGCAGCAAAGCCTACAGCAGCTCACATTTTTAGAGCATTTTAGTTTACAAAGCCTCTCTGCGGGCTACATATACAGGCGTTATTACCCCCTCACTGAGGGGGAACTCACCACCTCTCCTGGCAGCCCATTACAGTCTGGAGCAGCTGTCATCATTAGGATGGTTTTCTAGACATCACGCCTCAATGTGCCCCTTCTGGAACTTTTAGCCGTGCTTCCCTGCCCTATGGAGCCATGCCGATGTTCTCTCTTCCTTCCACTCTGACAAATCCTTTAAATCCTCCTACGTGATGACAAAGATGAATTTCATTGAAATCATTTCTTCTCCAGGCTGAATATCCCCAGAGAAGCTATCCTCCCCTGGCCCAGATTCTCAGTCCCTCCCTACCCTAGTGGCAAGGTAACATCAGCTTCATCAGGGAAGGATGAGGCCTTTGAGATCCAATTAGCAGGAAGCCCTGCAGTCACCGTGGGAAGAACTGTGAATCTAGGAGATGCCTTGAAACAGGTGATTAGTCAGGATTTCTGGACCACAGCAAGAGATGCCCCAGAGCCCATGAGTATGGGAAGAATAAATAAGTCTTTTGGAAAACAGGACTGGAGATAGAAAGGAGACATATTATGTCTGTGAAAGCTGCAGAAAAAAGATAAGGGCTGCAAAAGAACACTGGAAATTAGTGGCACTAAAAAAAGAATGAAAATCAATTTTGTAGAGCACACAAACAGAAGAAAATGTCCAGGAAACAGAAAAGGGGGAGGGGAAAAGAAACAATAAAACAGACTCACAAGTAGCCGGGAGGGAGGAGGGAAATCACCTCACTTAGACTCTCAGAAACATTAGAACTTACCACCCAAATACTTGAATATGACTGATGTGCTAATTACAAGTCATTCCTTATGGATTCACTAAAGCAGGCCCCCTAAGGACCTCTCCTGACTAGTGCCATTGAGTCTGTTTCCACTGGAATCTTCAGATAACGTGATCAAGGTGGTGTCTTAGCTTAAGAAGATCATAGGACCATAAATTTAGGGCTGGAAGATAGCTGCCATCAAGTCCAACCCCCTCGTTTTACATATGAGGAAATAGAGGTACAGAGAGCTGAAGACTTTCCCATAATGACACAGGTACTAAGGGGTAGCTAGGTGGTACAGTGAATAGATAACCGGCCCTGGAGTCAGGAGGACCTGAGTTCAAATCTAGCCTCAGACATTTTACACTTACTGTGACTTTCGGCAAGTCACTTAACCCCAATTGCCCCTATGAAAAGCAAGAAAAAAACGACACAGGTACTAGGTATCTAAGGTGGGATTGAACACAGGTCGTCCTTATTCTAAGCTCAGAGTTCTATCTACTACTCCATACTGCCTTTGGAGAAGGTCAGTAGTATCCAAATTCTGTGAAGTTGGGAGAAAGTGAGGAGATGTCAAGTGAAGAAAACATGTTAAACCTCGTGTCAGCATCATGGAATAGAAAGCATTTTGAATCTGCTGTCAGGAGATTTGGGTTCTAATCCTGTCCCTGCTACTCACTTATCAATATGACTCTGGACAAATAATTTCCTGGATCTTGAATTTACTTATCTGGAAAAAAAATAACAGAATTCCACTATGGCCCTAGGCAGTCTTACATACTGGAAAGATCCCTGAATCTAAAGCCAGAGGACCTGGGTTCAAATCCTACCCCTGTCACTTTATTAGGGGCAGCTAGATGATGCCATAGTGGATAGAGTGCAGGGCTTAGAGTCAGAAAGACCTGAGTTCAAATCTAGCCTCAGACACATGCTAGCTGTGTGACCCTGGGCAAGTCACTTAATCCAGTTTGCCTTATTTTCCTCATTTATAAAATAAGCTGAAGAAGGAAATGACATATCACATCAGTATCTTTGCCAAGAAAGTCCCAAAAAGGGTCACAAAGAGTCAGGCAAAAATGGAAAAACGACTAACAAGCAGTCCCTTACAGTTATGAGTCATCATATTATCCTAAGGCCTCTTTGAGTTCTTGAACCTATGAATATATTTTTCTGGAATTTTTTCCTCATTCCCATATGGAGAAATCCTTCTATCCAGTCCAGATAAAGAGTCCTAGAATCTTTTAACTCTGCTCTTCCAAACTGTGGGTACATATCAGATGATGGCGGAGTTTCTCCCCAGGGTTCCTATCATTCTTACTTGAGCAACCAATTCCATCTTATTGATCATAATCTGGTTTTATTGCTAGTAACATTCCTGAAATTTTGTCTACCATACTCTATTTTGTTAGACTGCTGATTGTCTTTCTATGTTGTGGCTTCATAAAATGCATAAGTGGGTTTTTACCGCAGCCTGGGGTGTTTTGTGTGCGGCTGTGTCATACCAGGGACATGACATCTGAGTAGGGGAGAGAATACTGAACCCACGTTGAATACTTGTGGAAGGATGGAGTTGGTTTGAGAGGCTGTCCAGGAGATGTGTGATCCCAGACATTCTCCCAGAGGAATGTGGAGAGAGAAAAAATGTACTTACCCTCATCAGGAGCTGGATTCGTAGACTCTGCCCTAAGACCCAACTGCCCCAGCTCCATCATTTCCTTCCACTGACCTCCAAAGGGCATGGGCTGAAGGCTCTTCCACAGCCTGGTTGTCCTCCCCTGGACATTCTCCAGTTTTTTGACTAATGTTACATGAGAGATTGTTGAAGGAATGGGGACTGTTTTACTTGGAGAAGAAGAGGAGATTTAGGATGGCCGTACCCTCAAGTGCTGGCAAAGCTGTTATGGGGAAGAGGGATTAGCTGCATTCTGCCTCCAGAGCTCCAGAGAGGAGATTTAGGCTGGATGTCATGAAAAGCTAAAAGTCAGAGCTATTCCAGAGTGGAATAGGGAGGTAGTGAGTTCCCTGTTATTGAAGGTCTTCAAACAGAGGCTAGATTGGGGATATGACACACAGAACAGATGAAAGAACTGAGGGGTTGAGCCTGGAGAGAGAAAGACTGAGGATGGGTGGGATCACCACCTTCAAGTATCTGGAGGGCTTGTCCTGGGGAAGATGGATTAGCTTTATTTTGCTTGGCTTCAAGTGGCAGAGCTCAGCACAGCTGGTGGAAATTACAGAAAGGCAGATTTCACAGAAAGGCAAGGAAAACTTATCCCCAATTTGACCGCCGCCAAATGGAATGGATTTTGGCAGGGGGATAGCTTAAGAGCTGACCTTTTTATCAAGTGCTTTCAAGCTCATGAAACACTTGACTTACATTGATTCATTGGATTCTCACAAGGGACCTGTGAAGTTAGGTGCTATTACCTTCCTCATTATAACACATTAGGAAACTGAGGCTGAGGAAGTAACTTGCCCAGAGTTACTGAGCTGGTAAGTATCCAAGGCAGGATTTGAACTCATACCATTCAGACTCCAACTCCAGTGTGCTCTCTGTTGTACCAGGATTTCTCTCTCTGTCACTATAAGCCTGAAAGGACATGTTGGATGCTCACTGGTCAGAGATGCCATCCAGGTACCCATCGGAACAGATGCCCTCTGAGGTCCCTTCCAGCTCCAAGATTCTGTGACTGCCTAATTCTTGGACACTCCAAGTTCCCTAGTTACTCATCAGACAGCCTTGGACAAATCACTTCCCTCTCTGGGATGGAGACGAGGGTCAGATTTATTTCTGAAAGGGCCATTAAGTCCAACCCCGGGGAACCCGCTCATTTTATGGATGAAGCTGAATTCTCTGACATTCAAAGCGTTGCCTAAACTGGCCCTTCCTTCCTCTCCAATCTTCTCACATCTAACCCCCCAACACATTCTTTGATCCAGTGACACCTGTCTCCTGGTTGTCTCATGAACAAGACACTCCATTTCCTGGCTACGGGCATTTTCTGTGGTGTTCCCCATGCTCAGAATGTACCCATCCCCCCCATGTCTGCCTACTGGCTTTCCTGGATTCAAACACCAACTAAAATTCAATTTTCTAAGCCCTCTGAATTCTAGAGTCTTCCTCTGTGGATTTCTTATTTATCCTGCCTATGGTTTTTGGTATATATTTGCTTACTTCCGTGTTAGCTCCCTCCTCCATTAGATTGTAAGCTCCTTGAGGGCAGGGATCGGCTTTTGCCAGAACTTCGCACTGAGAGAAATGATTATTATAACCAATATCTTGGGAAGATTCAGAGCTGCCCTCTTCTTCCAAATTCCTGATTTTAAAAAGTTCAGTCTCTTGAAGGACATTACTGATAATGAGATTGCAGTAACTCTGCTTATCTTGGTTGGACCCCACCTAACTTTACAAGGAGTTTAGCCTAAGATGGGGAAGCCCATTGTGTTCTACTAAAGCTTCTGGGCAGATGTACCCTTTGGGGTAGATAGCCCAAGGCTGGGGGTGATCTGAGTATAGAGAGATTTTTCCATGTGATGTCACTCTCAGCTCCTGATTTGAAGGGTAAATAAATGGTGAGCCTGCCACCTTGATGGTCTTTGGTCTAAGAGAGATGGCTCAATGATCATCCCTTCATTAATAACCTGCTGGTCTTATTAATAAAATGATGAAATTACCCAGAAGCTGTCTCTCAAAACTTTTAAATCATCACAGCACAGTGCCTGGAACATAGCAGGTGCTTAATAAAGATTTATTGAATGATTAATTATTCTAGGCTTTTTTTTTTATCACATTACTTATCCCACTGGCCTACTTTCCTACCTCCATGCTTTTGCATAGGTTATCCCCCACACCTGGCAAGCCCTCCCTCCTCACCTCTTCTTTTTTTTTTTGGAGGGTAATTGGGGTTAAGTGACTTACCCAAGGTCATAGGGCTAGTAAGTGTTAAGTGTCTGGTCCTCCTGACTCCAGGGCTGGTGCTCTACTCACTGTGCCACATAGATGCCCCAGCTCACCTCTTCTTCTTATAATCAGTCTCTCTATCCCTTCAGCACCAGCGCTAAGATTTTACAGGAGGGCTTTCCTGATTTCTTCTGTTTGTTCATGCTTTCTCCCACCTCCAATTTTCCTATATATCCTCATTTGCTTATGTGTTGTACTCCCACCCCACCCCCACCCAGAATGTAAGCTACCTGAGTACAGGGGCTGTTTTCAACCCCCCTCTTCCATATCCCTAGTACCTAGAACAGTGCCTGGAATATATCTGTAGATGCTTGTTGAGTTGAATCATATGCCAATAAAATGTAGGCTCTGTTGGGATTTGAATCCAAGCCCTCTCACTCTAGACCTAGGGCTCTCTCCCTGAATTTTACTACCTGACACTTAGTTGTTATGGTTTTTTTTTCTGTCATTTTTGTCATTTCTGTCATTTTTGACTCTCTGTGACCCCTTTTGGGGTTTCTTGGTAGAGATAATGGAGGGGTTTGCCAATTCCTTCTCCAGTTCCTTTTACAGATGAGGAAACTGAGATCAACAGGTTGCAGTGACTTGCCCAGGGTCACATAGCCAGTATCTGAGATTGGATTTGAACTCAGAAAGATGAATCTTCCTGAACACAGTAGGAGCAAAATAAACATTCGTTGACATTGCGAGTCCTCAACAGAGGAATGTTGGTTTGGGTTGGAGCAGTAAATTGGACAAAGGTCTGTCTTTCCTGGACCAGTCGATGCCAGCCTGCTGAGGCAGCCCAAGCCTCCCGGGGCATGGTCCTGGAGGCTCGTAGGGGCTGGGGATTTGCAGGTCCTCGTGTTCCCTGGCTGAGGGAGGGCAGATGGGGGCTGAGTCATGGGACCTTTCTGTGGACAAGCGCTGGCTTCTCTTCTTGCCGGGGTCACAGGCCCCACAATCGCCTGGACTGGGAGAAAGGGGGTGTTAGTGGGGAGGGCTCGGCTGGTCCTCAGATCTCCTGCCAGGAGGAGACTTGCTATCAGCTTTCTGCTCAGTCTCAGGTAGCCAGCCAGGTTTCAGCTCAGGCTGGGGCGGCATCTACAAGCGTCTTCTCCTTCAGAGGAATCAGGGAGGTCGGGGGCATTTCTCAGACACTCTGAGGCCCCCCTGGGGAGGTCTGCCGAGGGACAGGGGTCAGGAGGTCTTCCAGTTCAGCCTTTCAGAAAACAGAAGGTAAATTGGTCAGGGCAGAGGGACAGCAGGCTTATCTTCTTCCAAGCCAGTTCCCATCAAAACGTCTTTGAAAAAATATTCTCCCAAGGCCTGAAGTGGCTTCTGTAGAAAGTGGCTTTGCCTTCAAAGCTTTGCGCTGGCAATCCCCAGGTGTGGGCCAGTTCTCTGTCCAATTTCTCATGGGCTCAGAGATACAGTTAATGACAATCAGATGGGGGAGGGGGTGGGGGGATCCCATGCACCTGTCCAGAGCCCCTTCAATGAGCAATGATTGTGGGAACATGGTGGCCCCTTTAAACCTTAGAGCACAAGAGAAATGAATGAAAATCAAGGCTGGCTTATTATGTCAAGCAAAGTGCGGGGGGGCCGGGGGGGGCGGTGGGCCCTGAAGTCAGGAAGATCTGAGTTCAAATCCTGCCTCAGACACTTCCTAGCTGTGTGACCTTGGGCAAGTTACTTTACCTTACTTGCCTCAGTTTCCTCATCTGTAAAATGAGCTGGAGAAGGAAATGATAAAACTACTCCTGTATCTCTGCCAAGAAAAAACCCAAACAGTCACAGGGAGTCAGACATGACAGAAAAAAAGCCTCAGCAACAACGATGAAAATGGCAGGGACATGGCTGCTATCGTAATGGGGGAGAGGAGAAGAGTGGCCAGGGAGGTCACTCTGGGGAGGCACAAGGGTGGTGAGAGGTGGAGCCAGTCATGGCTGACTGATTGACACGGCCTTTCCAGGAACAGAAGTGATTATTTGATTACAGTTCCCGGAATCATCCTCATTCATATTCAAAGGAGGCCTGATTCGATCCCAATCAGGTCCAACCCAGATCTGACTAGAAAGTCGCTTCCCAGCAGGGGTTCAAAGCCTCCCTGGTGACAGAAGCCCTTGGGCAGCCTGGGAAAGCCCATGGACTCCTTCTCCAAAGAACCTTTTAAATCCATAAAATAAAATCAAGAGTATTACGAAGGAAACTGAAAACACTGAAATAAAGACATGAATTTCCCCCCATCCAAGTTTCTGAACGCTCGCAAGTCCACAGACCCCAAGTTAAGGATTTCTGCCTCTGTGATATCCCTGACAAAGCAGCGTCCAGCCTCTGCTTGGAGCCCTCCACCACCTCCCAAGCCAGTCCAGGCCACTCCTGGTTGGTTCTTGTTGCATAGAAGCTTTTCTTGACATCCAGACTCAATTTCCCCTCTAACTCCTGGTCCTCTCCTCTGGGGCCAAGCAAACACGGGTAACCCCCTTCCCAATGGTGACCTTTTGTGGAATGGAATGGGATCTCCCCACAGGGTGGTCCTGTGCCACCATAAAAGGCAGCCAGATTTAGAGGAAAGAGCCACGACTGGGGAGTTGGGAGTCTGGCTTCTTGTCCTGGCTCTCCTACTGACTGTGCTTCTGGAAAGAAGCAGTGTTGCATTAGGGAATAGGGGGCTGAATTTGGAGTTAGGAAAACCCAGGTTCAAATCCCACCTCAGCTACTGCTGCATCTGAGGAAGATGTGTGGCCTTCTCTGCCTCAGTCTCTCCATCTGTAAAATGGGTGTGATTTCTATCCCTATCTCATGAGGGTGTGTATTTTAAATGAGTAAGTGGATCTGGACACCTGGACAGGCAGAACATGAGACATGCATTATTAAACGGGAGACATTCCTCTGCCTTGCTGGAAGCTTGTTGCCCGCCTCTGACCCACTCACACTCTGCTCAGTTCCGGACACCTCATTTCAGGAAGCTCCTGGATAAGCTGGGGAGTGTCCAGAAAGCCTGGGTCATACCACATGAAAGAGCCTTGGAGGGAGGACGCATCACTGACGTGTTCAGGTCTTTGAAGGGTTGCCACATGGAGGAGAGATTCATCTTGGCCTGCTCAGCTGAAGAGGGCAGAACTAGAAGCCCCGGGAAGTCAGAGGGAAGCAGATTTAGCCTAGATCTTAGGGAAACTTTCCGAACAAGTCAGACCTGTCTGAAAGGGGAATGGACTGCCTATGAGGTGCTGAGCTCCCCATCCTTGGAGGTATCCAAGTAGAGGCAGGATGGCTCTTTGTTGGGGATTCTTGTTCTAAGATGCTCTGATTCTAGGCAAGCCATTTCAAAGATGCCTTACTGTGGACACAACAACATTAGGACCCTGCCATGCATGAGTTGGCTGGGCTTCCCTAGCAATCAACCCATCAGTAAGAAGCAGTCTGCTGAGAAGCATTTAAGGGCTTCCTTCCCATGTCTTAGGTGGGGAGAGGAGCACATCAGGGTGGCAGCAATGAAGGGCCTCAGGGCCTGGCCTGTGCTGGGGCTTCAGTCACCAGGCAGCCTTGACAGCTCACTGGCACTGACCTGGTCCTCACCCGCTCTGGAGCCCATGGCAATGAGGATCACCAGAAGCTGGTCTGACCAGCAAAGGGACGATGAGTCATGGGCCCAACCTTGCTAGGGAGCTGGATGCCAAGAGCTGACCCAAGGTATTAGGAAGGAATGCCAGCTACTTCTTTTACTCCATTTGAATTTCTGAAAAGCAAAATGAGGGAGGCTACACTTTCCACCTTCCTCCTCATCTTTGGTTCTTAGCTGGCACGGCTCCTAGTGAGAGCCTGTGTCTGGCTGGGCCCCCCTCTCCTCTCTCTCACCTTCCTTTCTTCTCCCATCTCTGCATCAGAGAGGGCTGAGGCTCTCCCCACAGCCCCACAGCAGAGGGCTAATGGCACCATCTTCCATAGGCCCCTCTTACTGCCACTGAAATATCCTGCAGAACTCCTCTGTGCCTAGATGATGGGGCCAGAGCCCTTGGGTGCTCATCCTGGCTCTATTTCACCCTCCTTATATACTTATATTTCAGTCAACACTCAAAATGAATTAATTCAGGCTCTTCACTGGAAGATCAAATACTAAAGCTCAAAGCTACATACTTTGGCCAGATAAACTTCCCAAGGTTGTTTCAAGAACCAATGAGGCAATGAGCCTTAAAATACCAGTTACTTGTTAGCTGTTACATGCTTCTGACTGAACTTGGAGAAACGGCTTTCTCTTGCTGCCTGTTTCCTTATCTACAAAATGGGGGGCCCAAGCCCCCTTCCATTCTGACGCCTCTGACACCTCAATCCTAGCAGAGAATCCTAGTCAATTATTTGCTGTTTCTGGGTGTGCTTTTTCATGTTAGCTCATCCTAGGCAGCGCGGCTTAGATTTAGAGTATGACCACAGGAGATACCACTTGTACATGATCAGACAACCAGAAGGGCAAACAGAGGGTTGCCAGTACTGGGAAATCTCAGCCATTTCCCCCTCTAATGCATGACACTCCTGAGTTGGGACTAGAGGGTCCCCAAAGCCCCCTGCCTACTTGGAAATGTCCCGATTCTTAAGTGAACCTGCTGGGACCCGACTCAGCCCTGGGGAGACTGAATGTCTCCTCCTCCCTCCCCAGAGAGCTGTCCTCTCCTGAGCTCCTCCCAACCCATCTGGTGTCCAGGGGCTTTGGGGACAAGGATGGGGCTGGGAGGGCTCCTGGGGAGTGGAGACGGCCACCTCCAATGACAAGGTCTCATCCCCAGCATGTGTTCATCCACCAAACGTTTATTAAGCCCTTGACCTCGTGCAGGGCGGGCCCTTGTTGGGTGCTCTGGGAACTACAAAGTTAGGTCAGATGTAGAGACATAGTCCCTGCCCTCATGGAGCTTACAGTCTATCAGAAGGATAAGGAACCACCAGAGTTAGCCAGAGTACAGAGTATTCCTTAAGTGCATTAGTTATAAAACAAAGTGCTCCGTGAGGAGAGGGTGAAGGTGAAGTCAGGACAGGCTTCCTGGAGGAGGTGTGGTGGGAAGTGGGCTTTGAAGGGTGGGTCTGAAGTCACAGGCAAAGAGGGAGAGGGAGAGGGAAGACATTTCCAGCATCAGGAAGAGTTGTGAGCAAAGGCACAAGTGTTTAGGAGGCAGAGTGGCTAGTCAGTCGGGCAGGAAAGCGAGGTGCCCCCCAGGAAAGAGGGCAGAGACAGCAAAGGGAATGGAAGAGAGGCCAGCTCAGCTCCTTCCTTCCTCCTCCCAGACAAAGACTGACCGCTGCGACCGCCTCTCACCTCATTGTCTGCACCGACCACTCGGCCCTCAGCCGCCACGGCTGTGGGACATCCCTCGTGGGGCCGGTGGTCTTATCGTGTGTGTGTGTGTAACGATGCACCCTTGAGTGTATGTGTATGAGTGTGAGCCCCATGAAGCCAGATCCCCAGCCCCCACCCCACCCCCCGGGGCATCACATGATGCGTGTGGACATGCCGGCCCTCCCCAGCTCAACTGTAAACGCGAGGGCATGAGCCACGGGTTGGGTACCTCCCGCGACGTGTCCCTCCATGTGCCTAGCACAGTGGTACAAAAAAAAGGGCTTGTTTGTTGAATGAATACAAGTGGGGGAAGAACAAGAAATGGGGATGTTTCTGCCAAGAAGGTGGGGAGGGGAATGGAAGCCATGACATTGCCGATGGACCCCCCCCCCCAGGTGCTGAGTGGCCACTGGGAACCCCTGGATTGTCTGACTCCTTTGCCAAGGAGCCTTGACTGGGAAGACGCGGTTCATGGTTCCATGCCAAGATGCTGGAGAGAAATGGTGGCCCTGCTGGACAAAGCCATGCCATCTATGAAGACAGACCACTCCAAGGTCATCTGCAAAGGGCCTGGGACCAAGGCGAGAGTGGGGGAGCCAGCTGGCACTTTCGCCGGCATCCTAAGTGGGGCAGAGAGAACGCAGGCCTCGCAGAGAGAAATTGCTATTGATTTTCACTTGTGTGGGTTGACCTAACAAAGCCCATTTATCAAGAGCCTGTCTGTCTCTCCAGTTAATATGCTCATCCCCAATGTGGGAGAATAAATTGTCTTCGTCCAGGGGGTGATTTGTCAGGCCAGGCCGGCCCTGGACAGGGGGGTTCCTGGCAAAGCAGCACTAATGGAGTTCACTCAGTGGCCAGAGCTGAAATCAGCTCCCAGATATCCCTTGGCCTCTTGGGGGCCCTTGCTACAAGCGCTGATTGTATTATTTACTACCAGCTGAGGCCAGGGCAGGGGAAGGCAGGAATTAACAGTGATTTGTGTCCTGGGCCCTACCATCAGCTAATGTGGACAGGCTGGCTAGGGGAGGGGCCACCCAGCAAACCTTTCTGCTGCTGCCCCCTAAATCATTCTGGGGGTTTCTACACTCTCTGATTCCCTCCCATCTTATTTCTGAGGGGTGTGGAATGCCAAGAGCCCTGGTCTGAGAATAGAGAGGCTGGGGTTTTCCTCTAGCCCTGAGATTAACCCAATGGCTGGCCAAGTCCCTTCCCTCGGGGGGCCGGTCTCCTCCTCTGTAAAATGGAAACATTGCCAGGATGATTGTGAGCATCAAAGACGACAGACAGGAAAGATGTGAGAAAACTCTCACCCGTGCACACACAGGAGGGATGGGCATGAGTGTTTCCTGATGACGGACACCGCTGTTGCCGCGGAGCCCTGGAAGCTGGAGCATGGGATGGAAGTGGGCCACGGGCCCTTCACGGACAATGCCAATGGCTGCAGAGAGTTTATTTGTGGGTCTTATGTACAGAATTCTTGCCACGCCCTGCTGGAGGAGGAAGGCCTGCTGGGGGTCCCGGGCGGTCCCGGAGACCGCCTGCGACATGTGCTCAAGTTTGGCAGCCCCGGAGTCGGGTCACTGGTGGATAAGGCACTCGGTGGTCAGAGGGAAGGATCCTGGAGTTGGCCGCCGGCCCCAGCTCACTCGCGGGCCGAAAGCCCTTCTCTGGAGCCTGCACAGCACACACGTCCTGGAGGGGAAGACAACAGCTCTCTGGCCTCGAGACGAACGACGGTTGGTAGGGAGGCCTGGAGGAGCAGGTGAAATCACAAATGGCCTTGGGTCCAATGCTTTGGCTAGAGGAGAGGGGGCCGGCCTGGCAGGGGGCCTCGCTCAGCTGCCCCTCCGATGGGGTGGGGGAGAGGGGGGAGGAGGAGGGATGTTCTCAGGACGGGATCATGGCCTTGGTCCTCTTCCTGTCTGCCATGAGCCGCCGGTTGTGATTGGCCCTTGCCCCCTTGTGGGCTTCCTTCCTCCGGCGCTCCTGGGTGGTCTCCCGGCTCTGCCCGTGGCCCCGTGGGTTGCCAGCGACTGCTGAAGAGCTATCGTGCCTATACCTGGGCAAGAAAAGCACCATCAGCCATCTGTGCCACCCTCGGGGTTGTGGATTTGGGGGCACATGTTGGGGGAGAGGGGTGCTGCTCAGGCCCCTTTGTGGGATGGCTGAAAGGTGAGGAGGACCTCACGGGCTTCAGCTCAGTCCCATTTCTCTGATTTACAAAAAGGAAGAAGCTGGGCTTTCAGAACCAAGAAAGGATGAAGGAGATGAGTGCAGAGCACTCTGGGAGAAAAGGGAGCTGCACAGCCAGGACGCAGGCCAGGAAAGACCAGGGTGAGAAGTGGTCCGAGGACCACAGTGCCCCTTCAGGGCCCCCCGGAACGTGCCAGGGGAGGCGGCTGGGTCTGGATTCAGGAGCTGCCGGGGCAGCCAGCCTCGCTCACCCTCTCCGGGCCAGGTAGGCCATCCGCTGGGCTTCTGCTCGCTCCCTCAGCACGGCTGGGTCCTGCACAAAATGGTCCGGCTGTGGAGGGAAGAGGAGGTACAGTTTCAAGTCAGGATTTCTTTCCTGAAGGAGGCCATTAGTGACAAATCCTCCAGGATGCTCAGGACCATAGCAGAGGAAGATGGAGCATCTGTGGGGCCCTCGGTATGGATCAGAGGTTAAATGACTCAGGGGTGGCTAGCCCCGGGAGTCAGGAGGACCGGAGTTCGGATCCGGCCTCAGACACTTAACACACAGACACACAGACATACACACAGACACAAACTACCCATGTGACCTTGGGCAAGTTACTTAACCCCAACTGCCCTCCAAAAGGGAAAAAAAAAAAAAAAAAAGCAGTTAAGTGACTCACCCAGGGTCACACAATAGTAAGAGCTTAAGGCAGGATTGGAACTTGGGTCTCCCTGACCTATTGGCCCCAGGCAGATGGTCCTTGAGCAGGGCCTGAGAAGCCTGGGCTTTGTGCAAAGGAATTCCCATGAGGCTGCTCAGAAGAGATCAGCTGCGCTCAGTTTAGTGTTCCTGGGAGATTCCCCTCCTTCCCTTCCCCATCCATAAGGACTTTCCCATTCTTCAAGGCCCCACTCAGGTGCCATCACCCCCATGAACCTTCACCACCAACATGCCAAGGTAAAAATGCTGAGTCGCTCCTCTACCTTTTTCTAGGACTCTGCCTAAACCTCTCTTAGGTGCTGATCTCTTTTCTGCAAGTCCAGGATTCAGGGCTGTGAGGGGCCCCCCAGAGCCCATCTAGCCCAATTGGCTAGGATTGGGCCCCTCACCCCCCAGAGGGCAGCCTCCAGCCCTTTCTAGCTCTGACCCGGAGCACAGGCTCTGCACAGAGGCTGGCCCGGCACCCACCATGAATCCTATGTGGCCGCCCTATGGGGCAGGTGCTCTTATATCCCCTCTGGCACAGAGGAGGAGACTGAGGTAAACAGAGGTTGAGTGACTTAAACAGGAGAGATGCCAGGAGGTATCTGGGGTGAGATTTGATCTCGGGTCTTCCTGCCCAAATGAGATCAGATTTGTAAAGGCGTTCAGCATGGTGCCAGGTGCACAGTAGGGGCTCTGTAAATGCTTCTTCCTGTCCCACCTTCACCTCAGGGTCTGCAGGCTAGGAGTTTGACCAGCCCAGGGCAGTTTGGCTAGGAGGGTTTGAGCTCTGTCCTGGGGTGGCACCTTGGACAGCTCCCTCACTCACCCCCTACAGTCCCTCCACTGTTACACTCCCAACCACCCAAGGGGCCAAGGTCAGGTGTGGACATACACTGCCCCTGCCGTGGGGTCACATCAGGGGTCCCTTAGGGGTGGCCCCAGCTGTCCCACAGACCCTGGGCCCAGTGGGGCTTCCCTCGCCCTCGCCTCCCACATGGGTCCGGTGAGATACAGTTGAGGAGCTGGCAGTCTGAAGGGCCCACAGAGGCTCCAAGAGGGAAGACAAGGTACCTTCGGGCCTTCTTCTTCAGCCTCCTCCTCCTCCTCTTCCTCCTCATCGTCAGGTCCTTCATGAGGCACTTTGGTCCTCAGCACCTGGGGGGTGGTGAACGGCCTGAGGGGTTTGAGACAGAAAGAGACAACATGGGTAAATCTCCTACAGAACCCCAAGATCCTTCCCTCCAAACCACAGCTGGGGGGCCTGCTGCCCCCGTTTGGGGTCTTTCCTTTCCCTGCAGCTTCAAGCACCCTTTCCTCAATCTGCCTGCCTGTCTGTCTGTCTGTCCATGGTGATTCCCCCTCTGGTCCTCTCCTTGCACCCCAGAAGACTGCCAGCCCTGGGGCAGGGAAGGCAGGGCACAGAGCAGATGGCTCCTCCAACCAGAAGCAAGCTCTTTGTGGCAGCTGCTGCATAGCAGGTATTTGAATGCTCATGAATGAATGAATGTTAAACAGGCCTGGAGAAGGGCAGGACAGAGAATAAATACAGGGAAGTCAGGGGGGGGTGTGGGCGGCTTTCCTGATAGGACAGGCTGGTGCCCTCCTGCCTCCTGTGAGGCAGGCCCTGTCCTGCTTCGCCTCCTGAGGTGGGAGGGCACACAGGCGGCATCTCACATTCTTAAATGTGTCTCTTGCACACAACCTAGCTTCAGTTTTATGGGTGAGTCCATCCCATTCACATCAGAGTTACACCGACTATTGGTGAATTTCTCGCCTCTGTCTTGTCTCAGAGTGTAAGCCTGTGAGGGCAGGGTGTGGGCCTCCACATCTCTCTGCCCTGGCCAGATGCTGGGCCCAGAAGAGCAGGATGCACCTTGTTCACCCTGGGACAAACCCCCTCGGGAGCCCTGGAATCCTGAAGAGACCTTGGGCAGGGTCCCCCAGTCTGGAGCCCGGCGCCGCCCACCTCCGCGTGATGAGCTCGTCGTCCGAGTCCGCGTCGTTGGCGCCCACTTGGTTTCCGTCGTATGTGTCGTCGTACTCGTCCTCGTAGCTGTCCCTGCCAAGCTGGGCCTCTGCACCCCCTCCCTGGAGGGGGACCTCGTCCACCACCACACTGTACAGGCGATAGCGCTCCCGCTGCGCCTGGATCATGCGCTTGTCATTCAGCAGGCTCCGCGTGTTCTCCCCCTTCCTGTGCAGGGAGTGAGGGGAGAAGCGGGGAGCCTGGTCAGGTCCAGCTGTAGGTCCATGGCTGCCCCTCCACACGGGGAGGGCAGGGCAGAGACTCTCACTGAGGAGGTCTACTCCTGGACCTAGGCCCTAATCCCCCCTTTGGGGACCAGCCTGGGCTGGCACAGCTTTGCGCTCCATGGCGGCTAGGGCACCAGGACCCAGGTGCCAGTCACCTCCTCCATGGGGCCTGGCCTGCCCACCCAGTGGGTGGTGTGCCCTGTCTGTTTCTGTGTCTATCTCTCTGACTCTGAGTCCTGTCTTCGGAGGGCATATGATAACCCTCTGCGGGATGTAAGCCCCTGAAAGGCAGGGGCTACTACACCCTGGCCGGGCGACCCTGAGGAGGTCACTAAGGCTCTCGGTGGTCTGAACAACTCTTAAGTGTATCAGTTACAGAGATGGGGCTGACCTGCCTTGGTGGATGGAGTTTCCTCACCTGGGAGGGCCCCAGTCTGGCTCCTCTCTGTCCCGACAGGGCTCCTGGTGTGGGAACAAGGAAAAGGCAGCGCCAGGACTGAGGGAGCGACCAGGGCTATGACCTCAGCCAGCATTTGCCCCGTGCTGTGCTCCATCTTGGGGATGCTCTCAACATCCTTTGAAAGGTGCTGTTAGGATCCCCATTTTTACAAACGAGGAAACTGAGGCTGACGGAGGTCACGTGACTTGCACACAGCAAGTGAGTATCTATGCAAGATTCGAACTCAGACCTTCCTGACTCCACCACTCTAGAGTCAGAAAGTCAGTCTCAGGGTCTAAAAGCCTTGGGTTCAAGGTCTGTGGAGGACACATCCTGGCCATATGACCCGGCCAGTTCCTTCAGCTCTCAACGTCCCAGATGTAAGACTGCACAGTAGGCACCACCCGCAATCACAAAGGCAGTTTTCCTCAACGGGATTTCCTTATACCAAGAAATCCCAGGCCCAGGAAAGAAAAAGGTAGCTCTGAACAGTCGTACGTTGTGACCCAAGGCACTCAGCCTCAGTTTATGGCCCCATCTGTAAAATGGGTACAACATGGGCAGCACCATGCTCCCTAGGGGCTCTCAGGACCCCACAAGACACCATGTGTTCAGTATTTTTATACCTTTAAAGGCCATTTTACATAAAAATATGTAACATAAAGACATTTCCACCAACATAAATGGTGTCAATATTACTGTAAATTATCATAAGATGGAGAGGGTCCTGAGACATGGCCAGGACCACCCATTACATCACCTGACAATGGCAGCCCGTGCTGTGGTCTGTCTCTATCTCTCCATCTCTCCTCTTCCTCTGTCTCTCTCTCCCTCCACCTCTCTTCCTTTCTCTCCCTCTCTCCTCTCCCTG
>NW_027187465.1:2632054-2636968 GCF_028583685.1 Petaurus breviceps papuanus | reverse complement strand
CCCTCCACCTCTCTCTCCCTCTCCATCTCTTCCTCTCTCCTCTCCCTATCTCTCTCTCTGACTCTCTCCCTCCACCTCTCTTCCTCTCCATTTCTCCTCTCCCTCTCTCTCTCCCTCCACCTCTTTTCCTTTCTCTCCCTCTCTCCTCTCCCTGACTCTCTTTCTCTTTCACCTGTCTTGTCTCTCCACTCTGGCCCCCCCCCCCCCAAGTGTTATACCAACATTAGCTTCATTTGTTCCTGAACAGCCCTTGTGAGGGAGGGGCTGTGATTATCCCCACTTTCCAGCTGAGAAAGTTGAGGTTCAGAGGGGCTGAGTGGCTTGCCTAGGGTCACACCAAGGAGCTGAAATGAGATCTGAACCCAGATCTTCCAGAGTCTGAGGCCAGTACTCTCTTCTCTAGGCCACACAGTCTCCTAACAAAGGACCCTGGGAACCTATCATCCGCAGATCAGGAGAAGAGTTGGGGACAGAAGTGGAGAGGCCCTGATCACGGCTTCAAGGCTAGAAAGGGCCATCCTGGGGCAGAGGGAGAGGGCAGGTACAAGCAGCAGATTCTGACTTGCAACTGGTAATGATCCAAGCTGTGGCAAGGTGGCCTGGGAAGCCTGGGAGCAGAGGATCCCTCCCCTGGAGGCCCTTGGTCAGGGATGCCGCAGTCTGGTTAAACCTGGTGCCCGTGAGGCCTTGCGCAGCCTCCCTGGGGCCATGACACCTGACGGTGCCCACAGTGGCTTGCCTTCCACGCACTGGAAGGGTGCCCAAGTGCGCAGGCACACCATGACCTCATAAACAGAGCCCTGTGCCAGCCACGCACAGGGAGGCCTCCCCTCTGAGCCCCAAGCTACAAGGACAGCCTTGATAACATCTGGGTCCTTGAGCAACCACTCAGGAGGAGACATTTCTCAATATTTCCTCCTCTAATCCAACCCATCATAAGATCCAAGGTCTAGATGCAGAAGGACCACAGAGGCCCCCGAAGCTAACCTGTCCCTTTACAGATGAGGAAACCGAGGCCAGAGATTTGCCCAGGGTCACACAGGGAGTCAATAGCAGAGGTGAAACTGGAACCCAGGACCCCGGACTTCAGAGGTGGAGCTCAGTCTGCTGGACCACACACGGAGTTGGGAACAACTTTAGTAAACGTGAATTTGGGCCCTCAGCCGAGGGAAGAGAGGCCCAGTGCTTAGTGCCTTGCACACAGTAGGCAATTAATAAATGTTTCTAGACTGTCATTGAGAAAGAAGGGATTTGCCCAAGGTCACGCACATGGTCAGTGGTACCACCTCCTTCCCAGCCCCATCCCTGTCCCAAGCACACAAAGCCTTCCTGGCCGATGTGTTCCCATGGGATTTTCCAGGAACCCTCCTCTGGCAATGACTCAGGAGTGGCTGCCTCATGCCTCCCTGCTGGGTGGTTCTTTACCTCTGGGACTGTGCCTTGTCAGGGGAAGCCCCAGCAGGCATTGGTGGGCCAGGCAGGGGGTGAGGGTGGGACCTGATGACTTTGGTGCTCCCTTTTGACCCATGCTTCTTTCTGGTTCACATTTCATCTGCATATCTGGGTTCCTCAACTAGACTGGAAGCTGGTGGAGGGCAGGGGCTGCCGGTCCTACCTCTGTGTGGCCATCACGTCTTGTCAAGCTGACAAGTATTTGTGCATTAAGGGCTTGCTATATGCTGGGCGCTGTGCTTAGCTCAGCGCAGACAAAGAAAGGTCTCGCACAGAGTAGGAGCTCAAAAAATATCCACTAGGTACTGGATTGATTGGTGGGATTGGTGGGTGTCACCACCATGGCCTGAGAATGGGATCAGCTTGGGGGCATGTGGGAGGTCAGGGCACTCCCTGAAGACAGTCCGTCTGGGCAAAACTGGCGGCTCTCGGGGGCAGTTTGTTGGGCTGACCCCAGCAGATGGAAGAAAAGGCCTGTTGAGGGACTGGATGGGCCCCGCCTCATGGTCAGCCCAGCCTGCAATACGGGTATCTAGGGCAAACTTTGGCCCTCAGGGGAGGAGCTAGCCTAAGCCCCCGGGCCTAGATGGCCATGGTGAGCCTGTGTGGGGGAGCCACGGCTGGGCTGGGCTGCACCTTTGGTGGGCATGAATCCCTTCCCCCATGGCACCTCCTGACGCTTCTTCCTCCTGGCACAGCTGCCAACCCAGGATAAAGATCTAGGGCTTGGTATTTGGGAGTGTTGCAACAGGGGGTGACTAAGCATTTTACAATCACTGCTTCCTGCCTGGCCGGCCGGACAGCTTTGCCAGGGCTGGAGCAGAGGTGCTGAGAAGAGATCTGGGCCTTGGGCAGAGCCCACAGGTATCCTTCAAGAGGCACATCTGGATCCTGGGGCGGGCCAGGGCAACTGAACTAGCCTCAAGTCAGGTGTCTCCCTGGCCTAATAACAACTGCCCCTTACAATCCATCAGTCAGTCACTAAACACCGTTAAATGCCTACTATGTGCCAGCCACTACAGAACAATAAGGACTAGAAAGCATCTTCCAAGGCCGTCTAACGCATGGACAGACAGGTGGCAGGCAGAGGGGATGACTTCCTGCAGCGTCCCAGCAGACAAGGACTGCCCTGACATATGGCGAGCTCCCCGTCCTTGGAGGCCTCCAAACAGGGGCTGGCTGGCCACTGGCTGGGAGGCTGGGCCTCTGAGGCCACTGAGCCAGAGCTAAAAGCCAGGCCAACACCCTCATGTTACAGACAAGGAAACTGAGGTCCAGGAAGGCCAAGAGCTTCCCCAAGGTCACATGGCAGGACTAATGAGGAAGGGGCTCCAGGCTGTGCCAGGACTCGGGGTCAGGCTCATGACATGACACTGTAGGACGTTAGGCTCAGACATATGCTGGCCACACGCTCACCAGCTGGAGGCTTCCCCTCTGCCATGGCCACACTCACCTCCTGCCTTTCTGCACACGTGATAGGTCTACCGTGTCTCGACTGAACACATCGAACTCGTCATTCTGGAAAACGTTATGGCGAGAATTGACCAGCGGGGTTGGGCCTGGCTGCATCTGCCTGAGGAAGAGAGAGACGGAACACACAGAGCCTCAGGAGGTGGCCCCAGTGCCTGCCCCCGAGGTCTGGTAAGCCCCGGGTCCTGGGCCCAGGCCATGCTGATACAGGACATGCCAGAGCCCAGGCCAACAGGGATAGGAGGCAGATGTGAGGCAGATTCCAGGGGGAAAGAGAGAGCACAGGAGGGCAATGGGGCTCTCTGCTCACAAGCTGTCAAAAGAGAAATCCTCCCCAGCCTCCACGCCCTGCATGATGGGAACCTGACGTCTTCCTGGCTGCCCAAGGGGGCTGGGCCAGAAAAGATCTCAAACAGAGCCTTAGCAGTGGCCTCGCGGCTCAGGCTCGTCGCTGCAGACTTAGCCATCACCTGGGGGATTTTCTGGCCACATCAATTCCTTTAAAACAACTTACTAAGGCAGGGAAGGGCAGGCAACCCTCACAGAGTCGTCAAATGCCAAGGATTAGTGATGAGGGGACACGCGGGCCCTGGTGGGCCACAAGCTGCCCCTCTCTAGTAAAGGGTTTGTTCTGAGGACCCAGCAAGCAGGGCAAAGGCAAACAGGACCCCACTTGTGCTAAAGGGTTTTCCTTCTGGCTTAGATCATTTAATGAAAGGCGTGTGTGTGTGTGTGTGTGTGTGTGTGTGTGTGATTTTACAGATGAGGAAACAGAGGCCCGTAGGTGGGAGACAGTTTGCTCAAGGTCACAAAGGGAATAAATGGCAGAATCTGAGCCCAGGATCCGACCCTGCCCTGCTGTCCATGGTTTAGGGCTTGTGCATTTTGTATCCAGAAGGCACGCCTCCACCTCCTTACTGACTGGCCCTGGAGCTTATCTTGCTAGATCAGGGGAGGCAGAAGGGAAACTGAGCTCAAGAACGAGGGGGGAGAGCCTTGGGGTGGTGAGCCCCCGTGACCACAGGGCCAGAGGCAGCCATGAGCTAGTCTATAATTACCCTGTAAGGCAGGTATGGCCACCATCACCACCGCCCCCATTTTAGAGATGGAGAAGCTGAGTCCCCAGGCCTATAGTCTGGCAGAATCATTTGCCTTTGACACTATTCCCAGCTTTGGCTCTTTTCCCTCAGGGCCCCCATCCATCAGGATAAGTCCTGCCTGTAGTTCTATCTGGGCATCAGCTTCCTCAGTGTTGGGAAAAGATGGGGGCCCAGTGACCCCGGGCTCCACCATGAGCTTGGCCATCTGTGTGTGAGCTTGGCCAAACCAGCCCCCTTCTCTGGGCCCCCATTTCTATACCCCTAATGGGAGCTGGATTGACTCACATGTTCTTGATCTGTTTTGTGCCTTGGACCCTCCTGCTGTCAGCTGAGACCTTGGGACCCCAAGGGAGCCCCCTGTGGTTGGCAGAGACCTCGGGACCCTAGGGCTGCTCTACAGTCAGCTGAAACCTTGGGACCCCAAGGGAGCCCCCTGCTGTCAGCTGAGACCTTGGGACCCCTAGGGAGCTGCCTGCTATGGGCTGAGACATTGGGACCCCTAGGGAGCCCCCTGCTGTTGGCTGAGACCTAGGGACCACCCCCCCCACCACTGTTAGTTAAGACCTCAGAACCCCTCCACAGTCAGCTGAGACCTCGGGACCTCTAGGGACCCCTCTGCAGTTGGCTGAGGTCTAGGGACCTCTTCTCAGAATCCTGACTTTCAAAGCCCTCCATAAAATATCTAGGATGACAAAGGAAACCAATTCTATGAAAATACAGGTCTCAGCATCAGAAAAGAGCCAGCTCCAGGAGCCTGGGGTGAAGAAGGCCCAGCTCAGATGTCTCTCCTATGTAGCAGGAGAGCATTGGGAGCCACCACTGGCAGGGGGTCTGATGGTTGCTCCCCTGCCCCAGCCTGCCAGGGCTCTGCCCGGTCTCCCTTCCTCTGCTC
>NW_027187465.1:2608310-2631654 GCF_028583685.1 Petaurus breviceps papuanus | reverse complement strand
CCCCCAGGCCCTGCCAGGGCCCCCTCCCCCTGCCCCTCCTCCCGTGGGCCCTGCCAGGCCTCCCCGTCCTTGGGCCTGGCCTCCTCTAGCACACACCTGTTCAGGGTGCGATCCAGAGAGCTCAGGGCCGGGGCTAGCCTCTCCTCCAGGACATTGTTGATGACCTGCTCGGCGCTGTAGTCATAGTGTTCCAGGCAGGCCAGGATGAAGCCCTCCCCCAGGTCCGGCAGCAGGTCCTTCACCTGGGAGATCAGGGAGTTGAGCTGGACTCCGGAGACGCGGGGGGTGGGCACAGCAGCTGCTGCCCCGGCGCACTGTGGGATAACCAAAGGGGTGAGTCACCAGCTGGGGCAACGAACGGGCCCTGGATGAGTCGGGAAGAGCTGGGTACAAATCCTGCCCTAGCCAGTACAATCTGTGTGGCCCTGGGCCAAGTCAATCTACTTTCCTGGGCCTCAATTTCCTCAACTGTAAAATGAGGAATTGTAGTTGGCAGCCTCCCAGACTGGAATCTCTCTGACTTGGTGGAAGCTCTAGGAGGGGCCAGACCAGGGCCTCTGGGCTAAGCCCAGCCCGGGCGGCGGGCAGTTGTGGGGCCTTGTGGCCGACTGCCTCCAGCCTCCCTCTGCCCCTGGCTCGGGCCTGAGCCCAGCACAGAGCTGGGAGACTTGGGAAGGCACCCAACCTCTCCCTGATAGGGGCGTCCATCACCTCCCTTCTCTGGGCCTCAGTTTCCCCCTCTGTAATGAGGATTAGCCCCGATGGGCCTTAAATTGGTAACCCAAGGATCCTGTATGACCTCCTAAGTCCTCACTTCCCCTGACCCTCAGTCTCTGCATTTCTAAAATGGACTAGCTGGCCTCTTTGCACCCTCGTTCTACAATATCACGATTTCCCATGGCCCCTATAAAAGGGGGTCCCCTAAAGCTCCTGCAGAGGGAGAGGAGCAGAGGCCCAGCCTCCGCCCACCTCGTCCTCCTCCTCATCCATCTTCAGTCGTGCTGGGGCTGCCCCAGGCCCTGGCTCAGGAGCCTCACAGGGTGGCGAGTCCTTGACAGGAGAAGCTTTCTTCCTGTTCACACCTTCCCAAGCACTCTCCACGGCCTGGAGGATGTAGGCGGTCCGGGTCTCATCCCTGAGGGCACCTGTTAAGGGCATCAGACTCACTCTTGCCTCTAGTTTCTGCAGCCTTGGTGCCCGAGGCCTTGTGCCCCCTCCTCTGGGCACACTGTCCTCCTTCCCAAGCAGCCAAGCGGCTCAGCAGATAGGGCAAGGGACTGGGAGTCAGGAAGACCGGAGTTAAATTCTGTCTCAGACACTTAATACCCGTGGGACCTAGACAAATCACTTAACCTGTCTGCCTCATTTTCTTCATCTGCAAAGTGGGAAGAAGACCCCCACCTCATAAAGGTGTTGCAGGAATCAAATGAGATCACATAGGTCAAGTACTCTGCAATCTTGAAAGCGCTATATAAATGCTGACTATTTTTTTTCCCACGAGGAAGTTGGGTTCAAGTGACTTGCCCAAAGTCACACAGCTAGTGTCAAGTGTCTGAGGCTGGATTTGAACTCAGCTCCTCCTGACTCCAGGGCTGGTGCTCCATCCACTGAGCCAGCTAGGTGCCCTGATGTTCCCTATTATTATTCTTCAACTGCTGGCCAGTGGGGGGAGGTTATAACAGTCCAAGGAAATGGGCAGAGACCTGGGCCATATGGGAAATGTCCAGTGGTCCCACAGGGGCCTAGCAAGAGGCTCAGCTGTCAGGCCATCAGCAGAAAGCCAGCCAGCAGCAGGGAGCCAAGACAAATCCCCCATTGCAGCTGTGGTGGAGTGGAGACAGGACATCTGCTCCTCCCCCTCCATCCTGATGCCAGGGAAGGGCCATGCTGCAGAACCTTCCCTGCGGAACCTTCCTTCTCCGACCATGACTTGTGGGGCTTTGGACAAAGGGCTGGCTGTTGGATGGGGCGTCTCCCTGGCTGGAGGCCTGTGGGTCTGTGCTGCCTGCCCTCAGGTGCCCAGGCCCCATCACGGGCCCAGCCCTCTGCAAGGACCTGCTCTCCAAGGATGACCCTCCCGGCAGCCGGTAAAGGATACAAGGCCGAAGACGCCTGCTGCAGCAAACTCACGTCGTCTGCCACAGGGAAGAGCTCGTCGTAATCTCGGAGAAACCTGCCAAGCCCAAGTCACGGTTACCAGGGAGGTGGAATCTGGTCACCACCATGCCAGCTCAGAGAGCCCCTAGAGACAGCTCCCTCCCAACACCACCAGAGGACTGCCTCCCAATCATGGATGAGTCATCCCAGAAGCCAGAAGGAATCAGAGGTCAACCAGGCCAGCCCCTTGCCCAAAAACAGCATTACTATCACGCTTTCAAGTTTGCAAAGCACTCTGTAATTATCTTGTCTGATGCTCCCAGGAACCCAGGAGAGAGGTGCTATTTTCCCCATTTCACTAATGAGGAAAGTGAGGCAGACAGAGGGAAGTGCCTTTCTTCCAGGCTCACCTAACTAGGAAGTGTCTGAGGCTGGACTGGCACTCCCTCCCTCCACTGGCCACCTGTGCCTGGTAGGAGGCCAGGGTCTGGGCCTAGCCCCTCACACTCACCTCTTCTCCTGCAGCACGGAGCTGAAGAGCTGAAGAAAGTCCTCCACAAAGGCCTGGATGCTGTCACAGCTACACAGGGAGAGAAAGATGCAGCTGAGGCCAGCCTGCTGCTGCTACGCAAGGCCCTGGCTTGCCACGTCCCACTCTCACCACCCGGGGGTCACCCACTAAAACATGGACAGGCCAGAGAAAGATGCCACTGGCCTGGGCTCCTGGCCACTGCTCTGGGGGAGGATGGGAAAGGGCTGGAGATGACCAAAGCAGCAGCAGAGACACCTTGAGGTCTGGGCTCACTGACGAGTGAGCCGTGGCTGTTCCTGGCCTCAGGCCTCTGGCCACATGCAAGACACATTCCTACTCATGCTTGCCCCCCTCTTCTTTTCAGGTAAAGCCCACCCCGGCCCTTCTTGTCTCCGCCTGGCCCAGCTCTCTACTTCCACCATCCCAAGCTGGGGCCACCTCTCATCCTCAATGGCCTGGAAGCTTCTCTGGGGCCTCATCTCAATGTCTATTGAGCGCCCAGCATGGATGGAGAAGGCAGTACCTGCTTTCTAAGATGGGGAGGAGGCAGATCTGGTAAATGAGGATATGGAAAACTTCTACCAACTTCTTTCGGGAATGGGAAAGCCTCTGCCAGAGGTCAGCTAGCAGCCTGAAGAAAGGAACGAGGAAGGATACACAAGTGTGGGCAGATTGAGGAGTGGACAGGACCATCCCGTCCAGACAGCTCTCCCAGGGTGAGGATCATGCCCACTGGAAAGGAGCGAGAACCAGAGGCCCGGGGAGGGAAAGGGGCTGTGTGAAGGGGGTTCAGACCCAGCCCAGGGGATACCTGCAGAGGAAGGAGGCCGGAGCCTGACCCCAAGCCCGAGGCGTGTCCAGAGGCTCTGAGACGTGCTGTGGACAGAGCAGGGCATTTGGGGGAGGCCTAGCCATGACTCCCTGTCAGCCGCTTACTGGCTCTGAGACCTGGGACGAATCACTTCTCCTTTATGAATGACCGATGGGAGTCATTCACAATGGGAGATGGGGGGAAGGAGATGGGATGGGAGAAGGGGAAGAGTGGGAAGGGAAAGAAGGGGAGGGAAAGAGGAGAGGAGGAAGGGGAGAAGGGGAGCATGAGGAAGCTGAGATGATCCACGCCTTGTAGACTTTGGGAGTCAGGCCTGGCTTCTAGGCCCCACTCTCCCACACACTCACAGAGCCATGAGGTCAGGGCACCCCACGCCCTCCCTGCTGGGCCATCACTGCCTTCTTCATCTCAGACATGAAGGCTCTAGCCAACAAGTTCTGGGCTCTATGGGAACCTATGGGGATTTGGAATCAGAGAGAGGACCTGAGTTTAAATCCCAGTAGGTGATGACCCTCATTGCCCTCATTTGGCCTGGGTGAAGGCATCCAAGGTTCCTTCTGGTTCCAGATCCACTCTTGTGACCTATCAAAGGGGGCGCAGGGAGAAGGAAGCCTACCAGCACCACGGCCATCCTTACTTGCTATTCTCCCGCCTCCTCCTCTTGATTGCGGACTCCAGTTCAGGGATCGACGCCTCATAAAAGGAAGCCAGTCTGCAGAAGGCACAGGCAGGGCTAGGGCAGCCATGTGGTTACCCCGCCAGTGACCTGGCCTGGGGTCACAACCTGAGCCTCCAGCTGGAGCCCTGAAGGCCAGGGGGAGGCTCAAGTGACCATCTGTCCCCCCCCAGAGACAAGACGGATGGCTTATCAATCAATCCAATGATCAATTAGCCAACTGACCAGCTCCACTTCTCTCCCTGGCCCCTCTTCCCTCCAATCCCCTCCCTTGTAGCTTGGTCAGAGTCACATGGCTGACAACTCTGCCCCTGGTGCAGATGGAGCTGGGGTTTTTACCCCAATACTTCCACAATGGAAACCCAGGTGAGCAATGTTGTGACTTGAGAGGAATAGATCATTCCTCTTCTGCTCAAGAAGCTACAAGGGCTCCCTCCTACTTTGCATCTCCAGGTTGAACTCTTCTGCCGAGAGCTGTTCACAAACAGCGTACTTCAGTGAGATCAATGCCCCAGCCCAGCCCAGCGAGGGTACCTCTAACATCCCTCCCAGCTTTAAATCCAGGCCCCTGTGAGCGTGAGGGCCCAAATGGGGCCAAGGGCAGAGTCTGCCCTGTGACCCAAGACTGGCTCAGATGGAGGACCCCTCCTCTCTGCTACGATGAAGGCTCAGTCTCATGAGGGAGAGAGAGTGCTAAAGGGGAGTTTAAAGACACAAGCACCTTGTTTCTTCCACAGAGGCCCCAGAAGAGGGCCAGGGCAGTGACGGCCCTAAGCATGGCCCCTGGGGTGGCCTCAAGCCACGAGAGAGGTCATGAGGCTCCAATGTGGGCAGAATAAGGTGGAGGGTCCTCTTCGTTTAGGGCCCTTGGGCCCTGAAGTCATACCTGGAACAGAAGTCATGCTTTTGGAAGGTCTGGCAAGCCAACGGGAAGATGTCCAGAAAGGCCCAGAGGGTGGTTGCGGTATCGCACAAATAGAGGACCACATCTCTCAGTTCCTGAAAGCAGAAGAGGGCTTGGCGTTAGAACCACACTGTGTTCTACCAGGAAATCTACGGCAGTGAAGAGAGAGAGCATAATGCGACGGGGGGAGCATGGGATAAGAAAGCAGCAGGCCCAGGTGCGAGTCTGGAATTTACCAATACCTCAGGGACCTTGGGCAAGTCACTGTTTGAATTTTCTGTGAGTCAGGGTGGTGGAAGGAAGGCCAGACTCGGGGTCAGGAGGAGGGGATTCCAAAGCCCTGGCTGACAGAATCACCATTTACCACGTGCCAGGTGCCACGCCAGCCACTGAGGACGCAGAGAATTGCGTTAAGTCCTCCCTCACGCAGCTTCCATTCTAAGTGGGCTGGACACAGAGCCCTGCACAACCACCTCATCTTTCTGAGCCTCAGTCTCCTCAGCTGTAAGATGGGACAACCGCATCAGCCCCGGGGAAGTCATGGGAAACAGCAGACGGAGGGGCAGCCTTCGCATTCGGACTTCAGGAGTCAAGCCTAACTTCCAATGTCAACTGTATGATGGCGGGCAAAGCCATGGAGCGTCTCAGGGGCCCCAGGCAACTTTCTAAGAGCTCCCCATCTGCATGGGCAGATGTTCTAATTTAGGAGCTCCCTACCAATGAATCCATCAACACTTATTAAGCACCTAATGGATTCCAGGCATTGTGCTAAGCACTGAGGGTACAAAGAGAGGAAAAAGCCAGGCCCTGCCCTCAAGGGGCTTGCCATCCAACGGGGAGACAATATGCCAACAAGTCCATACAAGATAAAGAGGAAATCATGAGCAGAGGGAAGGCCCTGGAATGGATAGACAGGGGAAGGCTTCCTGTAGAAGGCGGGTTTGGCTGGGACTCAGAGGGAGCCAGGGAGGTCAGCAGTCAGAGTGAAGGAGAGCATTCCAGGCATGGGGGACGGCCAGGGAGAATGCTTGGATCAGAAAGATGGAAGGGGGCTTGTGCTTGGACCAGCCAGGAGGCTGGAGAGTGAGGTGTGAGAAGACTGGAAAGGGAGGAAGGGCCGGGTAATGAAGGCCTTTGAATGCCAAACGGTATTTTGTATTTGCTCCTGGAGGCCGTAGGAGCCATGAGAGTTTACTGAGTAGGGGGTGACATGGTCAGATCTGTGTTTTAGGAAAATCCCTTTGGTGGCTGAATGGAGGATGGACTGGAGGGGGAAGAGACCCGAGGCAGGCAGCCCCCCAGAATGTATGGCAACAGGACAAGGGTGAGGAGGTGAGAGCCTGAACCAGGGTGGAGGCAAGGTCACCACACAGTTGAAAGCAGCAGGCTCTGGCGCCATACTGGATGTGGGGATGAGAGATGGTGGAGTCCAGAGTGATTCCTGGGCTGAGCCTGGGGGACTGGGAGGAGGGTATTGTTCTCTATAAGTAATAGGGAAGGCAGGACTGGGGAAGGCTTTAGGGAGAAATCACAGGTCTTGGTTCCAGGGCCTGGATGCAGTGGGTGCTTAATAAATGTTTCACCATCTACCTCAGTAAAAGGTATGCTTCTGCAGGGCGGGGAATGGGTTTTTTATCTCTGTATCCCCAGTACCTAGTACAGAGTTGGCACTTACTAAATGCATGTTGACTGAATGATTTTTATATACCATAGTAGCAGGTGGGCAAATGTGAGTTATTCTATGAGCTGCATGACTCCTCCACTGTGGTCCAGAATCTCATCAGTAGTATAGGGACAGCAAAAGCTGTGACACCTTGGGTAAGTCCTTTCTCCTCTACAGACCTATATTTCCTCATTTGTAAAAGGACAGGTTGAAAGAGACACCTCAAGAGGCCTCTGCCAAGAGCCGTAGGACACAGAGGTGCCCAAAGATCTGGGGGTTCTGGGATGCCCGCCTGTGGACCAGGGTGAGCCTTGTCAGATGGCTTCCAGAAACTGCTTCACATGTGCCAGGCTGGGACCCATGACAAACAAGTGCTGACATGGGAGAAACCACTTAAGGGACGTCAGTGCTTCCCATAAATGGGAAGCAAGGTCAGCGGGCGCAGAGAGGCCCTGCCTTCCCCCGGCCCCCCACCCAAGGACGAGTTCTGGGAGGACGTGGCTGAGCCACGCAGGACAGGCAGGTGTAGGGGGCTGCAATCTGCCCTGCTGGAGGGAATACCCATGGCCATGAACAGACAGATCCCCACCTTGCCATCCCACTGGTAAGTGCATGGGAAAGCCTTGGACAACGAGTGAATCCATCTGCAAAGTCGAGTTATCAGTCTCATGAGAAGGGAGGACAGGTCTGGTCATCCTCATTTTAGAGATGAGAAGGGGAGAGAGACAGGGGAGATGGGAGCGGGGAAGAAGGAGTGAGAGGGAGAGACAGGCCAGGCCTGGCCAGAGCCATAAGGAAGGGCAGGGTCCCTGGGCTAGAAGGGGACAGGTGAGCTCACCTGGAGAGGCATGGCGCTGGGGGTCATCCTGACTTTCTCTTCCAGTCTCTGGGGCTCGGTGGAGGCCCCTTCACTCTGCAGGCCACACTGCTGGAGGATATTGCTGAAAACCTGAGGAAGCAGAGGACATGGAGTGCGCTCCCTCCATCAGACTGCTTGTGAGGGCCAAGGGCTTGGAAAGAGCAGCACAGGCCTACATGATCTCAGAGGCTACTTAGTCCATCTTCCCATTTTACAGAGGAGAAAACTGAGACCCAGAGAGCAAAGTGAACAGTCCATAGTCACCCAGAGGTAGGATCTGAGCCCCGGTCTTCTGACCCCAGAGCATCCCCCCTGCACCAAGAGGGCCATCTGCCCCATGGGATGCCAGCAGAGGGGCAGCACGGGAGGGCTGGCAGCCAGAGTTGCTCTGGGGCCTCAGGGAGAAGCCAGTCCCGTCTGGCAATTCACACAAGCTGCCCCAGTCAAGCACTGGCATGTCCTGGGGAGGGTGACCACCCAGTGGATGCCCGGGGACCGGCCCGTGCCTGTGCTTGCAGGAATGAGGCCACTGGCCAAGGTGGGCTCTAAGGCTCCCTCGGCCTTGCTTCTAGAGACAACCCCCCATGGCTCTCCTCCCTGCCCACACCCAGCAGGAGGCAGAGCCAATACCTGAAGGATAGTGGGTACAGTTTCATCCAGATCATTGTAGTAACTTGACTGCTGAATAAAGATGTTTTCTAAAAAAAAAGGGAGGGAGAAAGCCATCAGCATTTCCCAGGGCCTCAATGGGACCACCAGGGTAAGGGTCAGTCAGTTTACACTGGCGCAGTGGGTCTGTGATTCTCAGCAGCTGGCACACAGTAGGTGCTTCCTAAATGATGGCTGCCCGGGTTGTTTGGGCCTCTGAGGCTTACAGCCAAGGTCCCTGGATGAGGGTACCCTGAGGCTGTGCTCAGCTGCTTAAACCTTCCTGGGCCCCTCCACAGCAAGGTACAGAAGGGACCATCAAGGTGGCCTGGCCTGACACTCCCAGGGAGTGAGCCATGTGGCACCGTGCCCTGCACTACAGGCCTGGCTGTGGACCATGCTATGAGTCTGCTGGGGAAACAAGCAGATAATCTTTGCTCAAGAAACCTGGAGGCTGCCCCCATGCCCACCTGCCAAACCCTTGTTCCCAAAAAGAAGAGAGCGTTCTCTCAGTTCTCCCTGCCCCAGGTTTAGAATCTGACCCCGAGGCTAAGCTTGGCAAGAGAGGGCCTGGGGAGTGAGGGAGTAGAGAGCTGACAGAGCTGAAATGCCTTTGGGAATGCTTCATGGAGCTCACAGGCCCCCTTTCCAAAGGCTGGTAATGGGCAGATATGGGCTCTGGCAGATGGAGTGGAGCCCAGAACACATGATCTAGGGGGCCCAAGAGCAAGCAAGGCAAGGAAAATCCCAGCAGCCTCAGGGATACAAAGAGCCCCACAGCCGGGCCCTTGGGGCATGCAGAGAGAATGGGTTACTTCACCCAGGCCCAGGCCCAGGGACTGAGTCTGGATAGCTGCAGCGCTGCCCCTGCAAGCTGCGGCAGGAAGGCTTGGCATGAAGCAGGGAACAGGCCAGGCTGTGCTGGATGAGGAGGCCGCAGCTGGAGGACCCAGTGACTGCAGGCAGGCCCATTCAGACTCTTCCATCTGCCGCCCCCACAGGCGCAGAGAGGAGGGAGGGCAGGGGAGACTCCAGTGCCCTCAGACATGCCCCCTCCAGCACTTGGCACACAGCAAGAGCTCAATGAATGCTTCTGACTGACTCAGTGGACGGTGGGGAGGGGGTGGCCCTCGGAAGCCCTCCTGGCTCTGCCATACTGGCTCCCTCACCTGTGGAAAGGCACAGTATAACCCCAAAGAGACTGACCCAACAGGTTAACAAGAGACTAACAAGTGGACTTCAGACTCAGCTAGATCTGGGCTCCTGTCTGCCTCTGACACAGACTGGCTGGGTAACCCTGCCCAAGTCACTTTTCCATGGGGCACACAGAGCTGATGGTCTGGGAGGAAATCAGAAGCCCCAAAGAACATCGGGGTGGGAGAAGCAGTGGTGCACAGAGCATGGTCTCCCCTGGGGGCCTCGGCCCATCCTCCCCGCGTGGCCCTGGGAACCACCCTCCCAGACTCTGGGTAACTGCATCAGGGGACAGGCTTCCCTCCATTCCAGGGAGATCACAGGTTCCACACAGCCCGTCCCATCATCAGTCTGACTGCCAGCAGCAGGCCTTTCCTGGCTGTTCCTAACAAAGAACAGACAACAGCTGACTCCACACATCCCTCTCCCATCTCGCTCTGCCAAGGGCTCTGCAGACACCTCCTCAAGGATCCTTACACAATGCTGAGAGGAGGCTGCTGCTGTAATCCCCACTTAGACCTGGGGAAACTGAGGCCCACAGAGTTGCAGGGACATGCCTGGGGTCACCCAGCTAGCCTGTGTCAGAGTGGGATTGGAACCTGGCTCCTTTCAGGTCCAAGACCAAGACTGTGGCCGCTCCTCCATGACGCTGTAGCTCTGTCCACCACGCCCTGGCTTCTGGCTCCCTGGGCCCTGCCCCATTTTCTGAACATCAGGGCTGAGTCGTGGGATGCTTCAAGATCGGCTACACTAATAATCAAGTTGTGCCACTGTTTTTAATTTGGAAGAGCCTCCCAGATGCTTGCAGCCTGAGCTGTCCCTGGCACCTTCCCCCAAGCAGTCAAATAAAGGAACCTCGAACTCAGAGCCAAGGCTTAGGGTCTCCTGAGCTACTGTGTAAATTCTCCTCTGGAAGACTGCAAAGATCCCACTGCCCTTTGGTCTCCCTTACAAGGGAGGGCAGAGCTTAGGCAAAGCTCCATCGGCCACAGCCATGACCTCCCACCCCAGGGCAATGACTGCACAAGGCTGCAGTCCACAAACTGCTTGAAGACACTCTGAGCCAAAGGGCTTGTGCTGGTTCCCATTCCCCAGGCCTGAGCTGCCCCTGGCTTCTAGGCCTTCCCCCTTTCCTCCGCTCCCTTTCTATGCGAATCTTGTTACTGAAGATCTTCCTTCCCTAGGCATTATTCCCATCATGCTTTCAGAGGAGGAGAAATCCTGGGACCTCCCCTCCCCTAGAGAAGGACTGACAGTCTCACAGTCCTTGGATCCCACTGATGTCTACACCTAGCAGGAGGCCCAGAGGGCATCCAGGCTGGTCCCTGAGCTTCTTCCTCACTGGAATTCCCCATGCCAATGAAATCATAGCTCCCAGAAGGGCAATGGAGTCAGTGGCCCACAGTTACCCAGCCAGGATATGAGAGACAGAAGGAAGCAGTTCCTTCTGACTGACCAATGGTCCATGCTGCCCCTAAAGCGCCACATGCCAGTCAGGGCTTCCCTGTACCTAAGGGGGGAGAAGCAGAACTAGACTCATGATCTCAATGGCACAGGAGGAAATTCAGGGCAACCACTGCCCAGCAACTGGAAGTCTGGTGTGGTCCAGACCTTGCTGACAGTCACAGGGCCAGTACACGTCAGCAGCAACACTTCCTATGCACCACTGCCCAACAACTGGGAGTCTGGTGTGGTCCGGACCCTGCTGACGGTCACAGGGCCAGTACGCGTCAGCAGCAAAACTTCCTATGCACCACTGCCTTTGCCTCAGTGGTCTGCAGACCCTGAATCCCAGGGCCGTCCTCTGGTCCCCTGGCAGCTCATCGCCTGCCCTGACCCACTTTACTAACCGATCATCTTCTGGAGAAGGGGCCCGTTGCCTTTTCCGAAGAGCACACACAAATCCAGCATCTTTGGGATGTCAAAAAGGAAGTTATTATAGAGGATTTCTCCAAAAGCGCAAGGGGAAATGAAGTGGTCCTACAGAGGAGGGAAAAGAGCTGAATTAGCATAAGAAAGCCCAGAACGGATGGTTTCTGAGTCTGTGGCCAAGAGAGCCCGGGGGTTCCACCAAGGAGACCTCGGGGAAGAAAGCCAGCCTGGTGAAAGCCAAGGGGAGCCTGGAGCCTGCCCGACAAAGGCCAGGGAGAGACAAAGAGATGGTTTGCGCCCGCCCAGAGCACCCCGGGGTCACTCAGCTGATAGCCTTGCAGGGAAGAGGGGCCGACACTCACTCTGGATTCTTTGTGTGTGGACATACGAAGGAAGGTGAGGAAGACGCCACGGTGGAGGCGCTGCTGCATCTCCACGACTGCTGCGGGGGGCGCGGCCAGCTCGTCAAACTTGCGGGGGGCATAGCGCAGGTAGGAGTCCAGGCACTTCTGCAGGGTCTCGTCGAAGATCACCTGCTCAGGGGCCAAGACACAGGGGGTGGAGCACATGCCACCGTGCCCTAGGCCAGGCCTGGTGCCACTGGCCCAGGAGGCCGTGAGCCCCCGAGGTGCCTGGCTCAGGCCCAGGCTCTGAGGAGGTACGGAGCACAGGGTGCTGGGCTTGGGGGCAAAGGACAGGCTTGGGCAGGCACGGACTGGAAGGGGCAGAAGAGGGGCACAAGAGGGGCACCGTGGAAGGAGCTCCTGCTGGTCCCAAATGGGGAGACAATGCATACAAAGAACTTGAAGACCACACATTCTGAATGGAAACACCCTCAAGGGTTATCTACCCAACCCAACCCCCTCATCTTAAAAATGGCCCTGAAAAGCCAGGTGACTTGTCCAAGGTCACCCAAGGAGTAGGCAGCAGAGCCAGATTTGAGTCTGGATCCTTGGATGCAAGCCCAGCCCTCCCCAGAGGGCACAATGCTGCCTCCTAGGAGGATTTACTTAGAAAACCCTAGAGAATCAACCAGGATATAAATTGAGACAATTAGAATCTTTGATAAAAGCATCAAGACGCAGAATAAAACAGTAGGCATTCGCAGTCCTAATCAGTTTTGTCATTATGACTTGTGAGACATAATCCTCTACACTGTAATTTGGTGCAAACGTGTGGAATAAAAACACCACCTGTGAAAACCCTCACACTCCCTACATTCTCCAAGAAATCCAGGACCTGTCCCAGTAGAGGGTGGAGGGAGAAATACTGTGTGCCAGGAGCTGTGCCAAGAGCTTCACAAATATCATCTCATTTGGCCCTCACAACAACCCTGGAGGCAGGCACTTGCCCAGGGTCCCACAGTCAGTAAGTCTACAAGGCTGGATTTGAACTTAGGTCCCCGTGACTCCAGGGCTGGCCCTCTCCCTGCTGTGGTGCCCCAGAGCCTTGGCCCACATGATGGGTTGTTACCTGGCACCAGAACTTCTTGTGGGGCAGGGCCAGCAGCCAGTCGAGGTCGTCAGCGATGAAGGCGGCCCGTTCCAGGTACTCCTCTATTCTTGCGGCAGCGCTGTCTGCAGGTGGAGGTTTGTACAGCACAAAGCAGCGGTCGGCCTTCTGGTCTGGGTGCTAGGGGGTCGAGGAAACACGAGGGACCATGGGAGAGGTTAGTCAGGGTGGATGATCATGGGCCTGGGGTCCCCTTGCCTGCTCTGGTCACTCATCCTGGTGCTCAGCTCAGTCCAGCCAGGAAGGATCGAGGGGATCCAGCCATGGGCCCACTTCTCTCTGCTTCCCAAGAAGCAGAGGGCTGCCTTCTTTAGGGGACAGCATGAGGTCACAGAGGCAGAGATGGAGGGTAAGGCTGGGGAGCGGTCACCAATGCAAGGCCTCACCCAGCTGGGCCTCCTTCAACTCTTAAGCCTCCGTCTAAGCCCACCCCATATCCTCTGCCTTAAGCCTCCATCTGTGCCCAACTCACGTTCTCTGTCCTAAGCCTCTGTCCCTGCCTGCCTCACATCCTCTGCCCTAAGACTCTGCCCGTACCTGCCCCAAACCAGTGAGCCTCTGGGCTCTGCAAGGAGCCCCACAGCACCTCCTGAGGAAGCCTGGGATGACCCCTCTCGGGAGGAGCCTAGACCAGCTACTTTGCAGCCTGCTCCCTGCCCCGCTCCCACCCCAACTTAAAATATGATTGAAATTATCCAATTTCAGCACAGACAGTTTCTAGAACTAGGCTCTCCCTCTGGCCCACGCAGCTTTGTTAGGTGTAAGGCAGCATGGTGTTGTGGGCTGACAGTCAGAGGGCCTGAGTTTGGATCCCTCTCGACCTTTTTCCTCCTCTGCAAAATCTCTTCTGGTTCTGGAGCTGGGATTCCCCACTGGGCCGTGAGCCCCCTCCCTCTTCCTTCGCTTTGGCCTGTCCTGCTCACGCACACCTTCCCTCACTGGGGACACCATCCCCCAGGCTCTGATTGCTCTGTCACTGCATTCCTCCATCTAGAGTTCCTCTCCTCTGATTTATAAACAAATGGGTAACTTCAAAAGGGCTTTGCCTTCGGCACCAGCAGCAACCACAGACACAGGCCCACTGGCCCCACTCAGAACAAGGCTCTGCTTTCCCAGGGACCAGATGGCAGAAGCTGCCCTGGGAGCAAAGGCCAAAGGCCTCTGCAAGGGGGGAGTTACCCAGAAGCAGGAGGGATGCCACCAAAGTGCTTTGGGACCTGGGCTCTGTATGCTTTTATGGGAAAAGAATCTAGACTTGAGGGGAGCTGGGGAGGCCAGCGATGATGGCCATAAGAAAACTTTCCTGTTCACTTTCTGAAGAGCGGCCTAGGCAGGGCAGCTCCTGCCCCACACATCTGAGCTCTGCTGCTAATGCTGGCACTGGGCCCTCAAGCAGACATTCACAGGACCCTAGGTCTAAAGCTATGATGGCCCCCAGGAATCATCTAGGCCAACTCCCTCATTTTACAGATGAGGAAACTGAGGCCTAGGCAGGAGAAGTCATCTGCCCAAGGCCTCAGAGAGGCAGGCACACTTCCTGTTCTTCCTAGTCTCCCTCCATACTCTCCTAACTAGACTGTCAGCTCCTTGAGGGCAGGGACCCTGTGCTCCCTATCTCTCTCTCCCCCGACATCTGAGGCTCTGGGCACACTCAGACAGACTCACTACCCAGGGGCTCTCTCTGGTCCTCCCCACCTCCTGCGGGGTGACCACAGGGACATTCAAATGCCAGAAATGAGAGAGGAGGTGAACCTGAGAAGGCGAAGAAACAGCTCAGACCCAGGGCACGAGGGTGCACCGCCCCAGCACCTGGCTCAACAACATGGGGAGTCGAGGCAGCAGGGTGCTGAGAGCAGGAAGGGCCGGTTAAGGAGCCCAGGGGGCCTATGAGCTGCAGCTCTGTGCATGTGACCTCCAGGCTGCCTGGCCAGTTCTCCCTCCTCACTTCCCCAGCTCCCTTCTAGAGGCTGCCTCCTTGCTCCTTCTGGTTACTTTGTATCCAGTCCTAGCTCTTTCTCTGTACATTGTTACCTTTCCCAGTAGAATGTTAGCTCCCTGGAGGCAGACGGGATTTCTCTTTAGTCTCTGAGTCCCTAACTCCCAGAACAATGCCAGGACAACAGCCAGGAGACACAAAGGTCACCAGAAGGAAGCCAGAGGTCACTGCCTAATGCCGACCTGGAGGTGGGGGCCACCAGGGCAGAAAGGTGCATGCACCACACGAGCTCCTTCTTTGTTACAAAGGCAGGCTCACCTCCGGGACAGGGCCCACAACCAGAAATGGCCACAAAGTAAAAGCCGTCACAAGATGATCCGAGGAAGCCAGAGAGAGGGCAGAGAATGGGAATCTTGTGCCATTGGGGATGGGAGGAGCGGCCCTCAGGAAGCTGGGCCCATTCTTGCCCCTTTCAGGCAGCCCCTGTGGGTCTAATAGCCCCAGCATAGTCCCCCTACTCTTCAGGTGATGCTGGGACACCCCCCGGTCCAGGAAGATCAAGGTCTCACGGTCAGCGTTCCTGTACATGAGACTGTCCAAGGCTGAAAGCTGCTCACCCTGGTGGGTTCCCAGGTCCAATGCCCTCTGGCACTCCGGTCTAGTAATTCTGGACATAAGCCATTGGAATAGGTCTATGACTAAACATGACTGAAATGTAGGCCCTTTGCTAAGAAAAACTCCTCGACTTCCTAGCCAAACTGGCCCACTCGCTGGTTTCTGCACATCCCACTGTCTCCAGCCTCCAGGCTTTTGCACAGGCTGCTGCCTCCTATTCCTGGGATGCCCCCCCAATCAGAATCATAGGATAGGAGAGCCGGAAGGGGCTGCAGCAACATCTTGTCCAACCCGTACCCAAAATGCATCCCTGCCAAGCAGTCATGCCCCTCTGAGGAGGGGGAGCCTTCCAGCCCTGCAGGATGGTCCAGCCTCTGGGACTTCCACCCATGGCTCCTGATTCTGCCCATCACGTCTCCTCCAGACTAAGACAGCCCCTTCCTCCTCCGACTCCCAGCCAGCCCTTATGACACCATCCTGTGCGCCACACCTTTCCTGGTGCCTCAGGCTGTCTCTTTCCCCACCCGCTGCCCCCATAGCACACATTTACACAGATGAGGCCCAGGTGATGTCTGTCCTTCCTGGACATCTCAATATAAACGTCCTGGAGACACCTCAAATTCAGCATGTCTAAACTGAGCTAATTCTCATTCCCCCCCAACATACCCCCTGCCTCCCCCTTCCCTCCTCCCAGCGAGGACACCACCATCCTTCCAGAAGCCCCTGTGCTCAGTCTCTCTGTCCCTCTTCCTAACCCTAACCCTAACCCTTGGCTCATTGGTTATCCCCCACATCTCTCACATCAAGCCCCTTCCGTCCACGCAGAGCCCACAGCCCATGGACCAGCCCTCGTCACCGCTCTCCTTCCTCTAAGAAGCTCAAATCGCTCTGTACTGCCCTGGGATCAAGCACTCACCCCTGTCTGGCCTTTCTTGGACCCACATTCTACCTCCCACCTCCATACCTTTGTATAGGCTTTGTGTCATGCCTGGAATGCCCTCCCTCCTCATCTCTTCAGCACTCCAGCTTTCTTCAAGGCTCAGCTCAATGGCCACCTCCTACATGAGGTCCACTGTGTTCCCTACCTCACCCATGGCTCCCTCTTCCCCAATGACATTATATTTACTGTGTAGATATATATTCATATATGTGCACATGGTTTCTCCCATTAGAGTGCAAGCTCCTTAAAGGCAAAAACGGCTTCACTTTTGCCTGTATTCCCAGCACTTAATCGACAATTTTTAATGATTATAAATGTTCAGAATCTACTTCCCAGGAAAAACAAACTCTTTAAAGAAAAGACCACCTCATTTTTTTGTCTTTATATTCCCACTGGCTAAGAAACATGGCACTTGGAAGATGTACACTAGGTTGAGCACTTGGTTGGGTCCAGCTAACGCCTGACCAGCACCCTCACCCAATATGGAGACTGGCCATGATGCCAGAGGGCCCCGATTCACCCGGCTCACCAGAGCTGGCACTGTTCTCAGTTTGCCTGTCTTTGGGTCCTTTTCTGTGATCTGTAGTTCATCCAAGGGCAATGCAGGCATTTTGCTGGGGTCCCCTCCTCCTGAAGGCAAACAAGAAAGGGCAAGAGAGGTAAGCAGGGCATCAGACCATCTCCCGGCTGACAAGGCACCCTCCTCCTCCCAAGACCCCGTGTGTAAGAGGTCTGAGAGATGAGAAACGCAAGTCCCTTAGAGGGTAAGTAACTTGCCCGGTGTCCTGTAGGTAGAGGCAGACCTAAGCAGGACAAGCCACGCCAAGTGCGCAGCTAACAACTTTGTGATTAAATAGTTTACTGACGTCATCCTTCGAAAGGTGGAGAATCCCACTAGAGGAAATCTAATTCTGGGTCTGACTGGTGTCAATAAGGAGGCATGGGTTGTCAGGGCGTGAATGGAGGAATCCTTGCAGGGCAACAACCTTTCCAGGGCACAACCCGAGAGAGAGGAGAGAAAACTCGATGTGAGCCTCACATGTACCCTAGACCTCAGGTCAGGAACCTCAAAAGAGATCAGAGAAAGGCTGGGCTTGGCCTCAAATTCTGTACAGCCCTCTAAAGATGAAATTCTGAATACACAGAAGAAACAACGAGGAAGTGATAGAGGGTAATACGGATATGCAAGGAACTTACCCCCAAACCAGAACTTTAAAGACACGCAGAGCAGATGTGAGCAAGGGCGTGGCATGGGAGCCAAGTGACCAAAGCACAGCTCCACCTCATACAAGGGCAACAAAGAGGTTGTTGGGGGCTTTTCAAGGCAATGTTGAAGGATGGGAGGAGGGACAAAGAAGGACCCTAGGCTATTCTTGTGGAAAATGTGGCAAGAGGTCGGGCAGATAAGAGTATACTCCAATAGATTCAGAACTAGCTGAAAGGCCAGACCCAAAGAGCAGTCACTCCCATTCAATATCAACTTGGGCAACCTTGAGTAGAGTGCCCCAGGGATCTGTGCTGGGCCTTCTACTGTTTACTCTTCTTATCAATGACTTGGGTAAAGGCAGAGAGGGCATATATACTTTTGAACTCTGTATAAGGGGATAAGTGGATGACAGTCACGATCCAAAAAAAGCTCAATGGGCTAGAACACTGGGCTGAATGTTAAGACTAATAAACATGAACCATCTTACACTTGGGTACCAAAACCCTATTTTACAGGTTTAAAGACAGTAGCTTAGGCTAGTTACCCATTTGTCTGACAAAGATCTGGGGATCTTAGTGGAGCAGAAGCTCAATACAAGTAAATCATGTGACAAGGCAGGAAAGAAAGCTGTCATAACATCTTGGACCACACTGAGAGGTGATCAACAGTCTCATTATGCATTGGTCAAACCTTATCTCTGGAGGGTTGGGTGCAGTTCTGAAGATCACTGGTGAGCTGGAAAGCATCCAGGAGACCAGGGCAATGAAAGATCTGTGGACTGTGCCATATGAGAATTGACTGGAGAGATTGGAGAAGACTCAAGGGGCCTCAAGAAGACTGAAAGGCTGTCACAGGGAAGAGGGATTCAACTTGTTCTGTGTGGCACCGAAGGGTCTAAACTGCAGCCGTGGGTGGCAGTTGCAGAAAGGCCATTTTGGCTGGATATCCACAGAAACTTTCTGACAATGTGAGTGACAGAACAGGTGGCCTGGGGAAACCAGCCACTTGCTGGGAATAGAACAGAAAGTGTTTCTGCCCCAGTGAGAAATGATTCAGGACCAAAGGGAACTAGAATGCCTCTAAGAGCCAGGTTCAAATTCCAGCCACTTAGCCCCTTCATGACCATGTCTAGACTACTCTTTAACAGCCTCTCTGGGCCTGCTTTTATAAAATGAGTGTGGTTGGACTCTGGCTCCAAATCTCTGATCCTATGTGTTTCTACAGTCTCTTGTAATTCTAAGCCTTTGATCCTCAATGGAGGATTGACAGAAAGATATAGACCCAAAGCATTCATACACACGAGCCACGGACATGGATGGGCCACCATCTACACGGTAGGAGAGTCCGGCACTGAGCTTACAGGCCCATTGAGGCCCTGCAGTGCTCGGCGATGGACCTGAATAAACAGAATTTCACACATCTACAAAATGACAGCATTGGACTAGACGGGTTCTTGAGTCACTGCCACCTGTCCTAACCATTAATGTTAGGCCTCTGAGCATTCCAGAGGGGATGAGGAGTGGGTTGTATTTCAGGAAATGATTATAGTGTTGAAAAAAAAAGACTTAACTAAAGTGACTTATGGAGGGGAGAGGGAAGAGGGAAGGGAAGGTTCCAGCTCTCCCAGGAGTTATAAGCTGTTACAAAGCCAGCCTAGTCCAATCTCTACCAGAAAAAGAATCTCAGCTAGTAAAAGAATCCCAAGAGGTGATCCTCCAGACACTGTCTGAAGACCTCCAAGGAGGGAGAGCTCATGACCTCCCCCAGGAAGCCGAGCACACCAGGAGACAAATCTCATGGGCAGGAAGTGTTTCCTGACACCCAACTCCAAGTGGACTCTGCAATGTCCACCTATCGCTCCTACTTCTGACCTCTGGGGCCAAAGGAAGCAAGTCTACTCCAAGGATCTCAGGGCTGGTGCTGGAAAGGACCTCAAAGGCCAGAGTTTAGACAAGGCATTCTTCAGGTGGGCTCTGTGAACTTGTCTTAAAAAACATTCTCATGTCTGTATTTGCATATGATCCACTTCCTTTGTAACTTTATGGACTTTCTTTTACACATGTAAGAGCATTCTTCTGCACAGGCTTAGCCAGACTTCCAAGGGGGCCATGACACAAAAATGTAGAAGAATCTGTTCTAGCTGTCAATACTTTTTTCTTCTCTTCCCCATCAAAATGACTATGAATCATGGGTCTAGAGGTGAAGGACCTCAGAGGCATCTAGTCTAATACCCTTATTTTACAGAGAGGATCAGAAGCACTTGCAGGACAATATAAGCCCAGACGGGGGGCCTGATCATCTGGCTCCAAAGCCAATGGTTTTCCCGTCTACATGACAGGTACAAGTAGACAGCTCCAAGGTCCCCCTAACCTTCTCTTTCTCCAGGCTAAATGCTCCCAGTCCTTCCACTTGCTTCTCAAAGGACATGAATTAAAGGGTCCTGGCTGCCTTCCTCTGGACCCTCTCCAGCCTGTCAATACCTTCCTAAATCAGGGTGCCCAGAACCAAACCCAAATGTTCTTACATGGTCTGAGCAGGGTCACTGGGGCAGAACAGAAGGGACTGACTTGATATAACTCTGAAAACAGTAGCCAATGGGGAGAAGGCCCTCTATGAGCCTTCAACAGGAATAAGAATTACTGGTGTTCATAAATCAACAGGAAAAAGGCCCTCACTGAGCCTTGAAATGCTCCGGGAATATGAGTTACTGGTAGTCATAAGCCAATAGAACAGGGAGAGGCTGACAGGAGAACTCTGAGATGGATGGGGTTCACCTTGATATCTTGGCCTTTGGTTTTTCTCTTTATAAAATGAAGGCATTGCTACCCACACAAAGCAACCCTTTGTACTCTGAAAAGATTTTATGAAGACAGTAATCATGAACATCGGGACACTGGGACTGTGGCCAGTTGTCTCAAGGTCTCAAAGCCAGCTACCCAAAAGGCGCTAGAAGCTGGGAGATCATTCCAGGAAGGCTCTGTAAGAAACAAGAGCCGAGCAGCAGGGTCCCCATTGTTTTTGGTACACACCAGAAATAAAGTACTTACTAACATGTCCCACAGAAGACAACAGATATGAGCCTGTAGTGGCATGGCATAGTGAGAGCGCACTAGGTTTGGAATCAAGTAAACCTGAGTTCCAATCCTGCCTTAAGCATCTGCTAGCTGTGTGACTCTGGGTGAGTAACAGAACCTTTTTGTGCCTCAGTTTCCACATTTATAAAGTGAAAAGGCTGGACCCCATGACCTCTGAGATCCCTGCCAGCACTCTCTCCCTAGGACCCTATGACCCAAGGGGGCAGCATTAGTGGTAACAACAGAGTAATTAGTGGAGGTGGCAGCTTCCCTGCTCTGGAGGGACATATGTGTATAGAGCCTGAGGCAGGAATCCATTGCCGGGGAAATCCCGCTAAATCCCAACAGCAGTCCGCTCCCATCACCATATTATCTCCATAATCCACTCCCTGCTCTGGGCTCCAGGCAACACAAAGTGTGATGGGAAAGAGGATTCAGTTTGGAGTCAAGACCCAACTTCAAAGTCTGGCTCTGTTGACTGAGCAAGTCAATTCACCTCATCACTATGATGGGGATAATGCCTCCAAGGGTCATACTGATGAAATGGAATGACCCGTATGCCCTTCAGCAGTTATGACAGTAGACCCCTCCTTTGATAGTCTTTTCCCATATGGGGTCTCTCACTATTTCTCCTTCCTCCTCTCTAGGCCTGTTTCCTCATGTGTAAAGTTACTTTGGACTAGACGGCCCCTGATGTCCCCTCTTTTCCTGAGCCCCTGCAGCTCCCATGCCCTCCTTTCCAAGCCAACAGCATAATGCCTGGCACACAGTAAATGTCAAATAAATATATGTCAACTGGTTGACTGATATAGAAGGCAAGAGACAGCAGGATGTAGCAGAGAGAGGGCTGGCATGGGACACAGGAAGACTCCTACCTATGACTCATATGAGCTCTGTGGGTGAGTCACCTAACCTTAGTGCCCTAGGCAACTCAATGACAAGAGGCAGAACAGGTGACCACCTGCACCAGTGGAGGGAAATACCACACTGGGAATTCTCCAGGCCACTGAAATCAAAGGCAGGTCTGGACTAAACAAAACAAAAACTAAAAGTTTACAAGTCATTGAGCTAATGCGGTAGATACAAAAACAAAAACCACAAATCACTTACAATCTGCTGGAAAGGATCCCGACATGTACTGAGAGGAGTCTAGAGAAGGTCATTTGAGGAGGGTGGGGAAGAGGAGATTTCAGGAAGGTGAAAGCACAAAGGAGCCTTGAAGATCAGGATTTGAAGAACAAGTTCCCCCTTCTCTGCTGAGACACAGCTCCTGCCCTGGTGCAGGCCCTCATTACCTCACACCTAGACTGGGGAGTCTGCTGCCTCTGCCCACTCCAGGCAATCGTCCACTTAGCCATCAAAGTGATTCTCCTACAGTGCAGGTGGGACCCCTGGTCACTCCTGCTTCAGAAACTTCTGTGGCTCCCAATTCCATCCAGGAGCAAAGACAAAGATCCTGTCTGGCATTTCAAACTCTTCACAGCCTGGCCCCTTTATCCCTTTCTACTCTTCTTACATCTTATGCCCTCCAACCCTACCCACAGTCTCTTCAGTCCAGGGACACTGACCTCCAAGGGGCTCCTAGAACAAGATACTTGCTCCCCTATCCCGGGCATTTTCTCTGGCTATCCCTCATCCCTGGAAGGCTCTCCCTCCTCATCTCCACCTCCTACCTTGCTTCAAGTTCCAGCTGAAATTCTACCTGGAAAGCCGCCTTTCCTGAATCCCCTGAATTCTAGGGCCTCTGATACATCTTGTTTGACCATAGTTATCTGCATATAATGTTGTCTCCCCCATTAGACTGGGAGTTCCTTGGGAGCAGGGTAAGCCCAGAACTTAGTACAGAGCCCGGCACACATGGGATACTTAATGCTACTGGCTGACAGAGTCTGAGATAAGAAGTGCATTCCAGGCAGGAGGGGCAATCCTAAGGCTTCTGTAAAGAGTAAAGGGAAATGCTGCTTCATAAAAAGCTACCCTCATTTTTATAGCACCTTAAGTGAGACAAAAGCACTTTCCTCACTACGTCTGTCTCTGTGATTTAGGGCAAGTCCAAAGAACATTATTATCATTTACAAACTGAGAATTTGTGGCCCAGAGGAGTGAGGCCCACATCTAGTAAGTGGTACAATAGTGGTCTGAACCCCAGAAGTTCTGATTCCAATTTCCACTGTATTAGGATGTAGTGTTGACTTGGGGAATGGGAGAGTCTCTAAGGGCCCTTCTCGATGAGTTACTAGGTTGGAGGCTAAAGTCACCCTTGGAGAAAGTGAAGAGAAACTTGTAGGGCCTCCTCCTCTCCCTTCGTTTTGACCCTTACCCCCAGAATGAGGCCCTCCAGTCTGCCCCTACTCATCCCCCTTCCACTCACTCCAGTCCCTTCTCCTCCCTTCTTTCCCCATTCATTCGATTCTCCCCACCTTGCCTTTCTCCAGTCTGTTCTATCTGCCTCCTATCTTCCCCCAACTCCATTCTGTCTCCCCCTGGTCTCCCCCTTCCCCTTCACTCTCTTCCATTCCTTCTCCCCCTCCATTTTCCCTTTCCCTACCAATTCCGTCCCCCTTTCCTCTGTACCCACTCTCCCCCTACTCCGTCCTATCCTCCTCCGTTCTATCTCCCTCCCCTCTCCCCCCACTCCGTTCTATTGTCCCTTCTCTATCCCCCTCTTCTATGTCTCTCCCATTCCAATCTCCCCGTTCCCTAGCAATTCCGTCCCCCTTTCCTCTCTACCGACTCTAGTCCATTTCCTCCTCCTCCCTCCCCCTCTCCCACTCCGTTCTATC
>NW_027187465.1:2580093-2603310 GCF_028583685.1 Petaurus breviceps papuanus | reverse complement strand
TGATGGTGATGGTGGTGGTGGTGGTGGTGATGATGGTGATGGTGGTGGTGGTGGTGGTGGTGATGATGGTGATGGTGGTGGTTGTGATGATGGTGGTGATGGTGGTTGTGATGATGGTGGTGGTGGTGATGATGGTCATGATAACTAGCACCTTAAAGTTTAGAAAGCACTCCATGTTCATTATATGGGAGCCTTACAAAATGTGTAGGAAGGAGGTGCTATAATCATTCCCATCCTATAGATGAGGAGAATGAGGCTTTTGCGGAGTAAGACCAGCCCAGGGTTACACAAGTAAGAAGCATCCAAGGAAGAATTTTTAAAACCAGGTCTTCCTGACTCCAGGAACATGCTATCTTTCATAATGAAGTCTCTTTGCAAGGAAGAATGCTTGACTCCCAAAGACCTTTGGGTCACTTCCAAGCAATGAGTTTTCCTTCTTGGTTCACTTAGAAAAGTGTAGTCAATCCCATGATTTGCCTGAGGTCATAAGACAAGTTAGTTGCAGAACAATTAGTCAATCAGCAAACATTTATTAAACTCTTACAAGGTACTAGTCATAGCATTTGGCTCTCAGAACACAAAGATATAAGTTATACCTCCTAGTCTAGAGAAGGTTAACCTCTCAGAGCAGACTTGAGTCAACCCAGAGTGAAAGGGGAAAGAGGGTGACTTCACTGGGTATCTTGTGAATCTTTCTGTGAATTCTTTGATCTATGAACATGTCCCCTGCATATACCCCCTACACCCACCACCTCTTTCAGTCACTTAGCAGTGGGTGATTATATTTATCAAGTGAGGCCTCCTCATCACCATACCCTTTGTACCTGCGTAACAACATCTCCTTACATGTGTATCCCTCGATAATATATGAAGCCTGTCTCTTTCTCTCTCTCAAATAGAATCCTGCTGGTTTTTGCCTTTACAACATCATTCATATTTGGCCCTTCTCTGTACTCACAGAACTACTGTCTTAGTTCAGCCCCCCTTCTTCTATATGCCTCAGTCCCTGGGGAGAGGGGTCTCAGACTTCAGGCGGCTGCTACAAAGCCATTGCCCTGCCAAGCTCACATTTAATGTGCATGGCCTGATGGAGGAGATGCCAGTATCTCAGTGAAGTGCCCCTGCTGGGCTGAGTCTAGCTGGTTGAAGGCCCATCTGCATGCAGACTGCCATGGATTTCAGGTCCCGGATCCCAATTGGTCAAAGCTTGCAAGGTCACAGTCTTGTCTGCTCCATCTTCAATTCCTTCACCTGAGTCTAGAAAGATCAGATACACCAGGAACAGAAGTAACAGCAGGACCACATTGCCTTAGATCCACCAGTTGGGGGTGAGGGGTGGGAAAGAGGCTGTTGGTACCTACCTGGAAGCGTACAGCAGTTGGTGCCTCCTCACTCCAACACAGCCAGGGACGACAGGCTGAGTTAGGCTATGGAAGTCTTTTGGATGCACACCCAGATCTAGCTCAACAGCCAAAGGCAGGCAGGCAGTAGTCAGATCAGGAATAGTCATAGGATACCTGGGCATGCATCAAAGTCCTCCTGGAGACTCGACTCGAATCAGAAAGCACTTTGTGCACACTCTGAAGGGCTGAGCTCTCAGTGGGCAGCATCACACTATGCTCTTCTACGTGGCTGCCCTTCACATATTTGAAGACAGCAGTCATGAGTCTTCTCTTCTCCAAAATAAATATTCCTATTTCCTTAAGTTGATCCTTAGATGGGACAGACTCGAGGTTCTTCATTATCCTGATTATTCTCCTCTGGTTATTTTCCCGGTAATCAATCAATCAATAAACATTTATTAAGTGCCAACTATGTTCCAGGCACTGTGCTAAACTCTGGGGATACAAAATGGGGCAAAAGACAGTTCTGTCCTCAAGGAGCTTATAGTCTAATAAGAGAGACAAGACACAAACAAATATATGCAGTATATACAGTATAAACAGGAAATAATTAACAGAGAAACTAGAATTAACAGAAATTGGGGAAAGTTTCCTGTGGAAGATAGGATATTAGTTGAGACTTAAAGGAAGCCAGGGAGGATGATAGAGCAGAGGAGGGAGAACATTCCAGATATGGGAGATGGCCCAAACCTGAAAGATGGAGGGTCTTGCTCTTGGAACAGCCATGAGACCAGTCTTTATCAATGTCCTTCCTAAAATGTGACCTCCAGAAGTGAACATCTGACTCAGGCGGAGGGCAGGACAGCCATCTTCTTCATCGGGATGGTACAGTTTGGTTGGTTGTGTTTAAACATAGTCTAACACTTTTCTGAAACAAAATCATAGGAGGAATTTCAGCTGGACTAGCCCAGAAAGGCATGATTCAACTAATTGGGGGGTTCAAATTATAGCTTTGCCCATAGATATAAGGAAAGAATCCTCGATGGGGTGAAGTTATATCCCTTCTAGAACCCATCTTCCACACTTCTGTCAGAGATACTCCTAAATAAAGCACAGTTCTGATGGGTTACTTCTCATTAAACTTCAGTAGTTCCCAATTCTTTCTATTTGGTATGTAAAGTCCTTCACAGTCTGATACCAATCTGCCTTTGCAGCCTTATCACACATGACTCCCTTCACACACTTTCCCCAGTAAAATTGGCCAACTTAATTCTCTTTGAATGGACATTCTATTTCTAATCTCTGTGTCTTTGCCCAGGCAGATCCCCATGCCAGGAATGCCCTTCCTCCTCACATTCTCATAGAATCCCCAGCTTCCTTCAAAGCTCTGATAAAACACCATCTCTTAAATGAGGCCTTTTTGATGCCCCCAGCTGCTGGTGCTACCCTCCTGAATGACATTGTATTTGTTTTGTTCATTTCTTATACCATATATACTTATGTGCCAATGTTGCTTTCTCTGTCCCTTTAAGGAAAAGGACCATTCATTTGTGTCTCTATATCTCCAGGGCCTGGCATATAGTAGGTACTTAATAATGTGTGTTGATTGACTGATTGATTGAGAAGCCAAGCACCTTTTAGCCCCATTATATAAAGGGAGTGGGAGAGTTCATCTTTCTGCTTCTCATCATTGCACTCTGAACATGCTCTATGTATAGAAAGAGCCTCTCTTTCTGGGGCTCAACACTTGTTCGGCTGAAGCAAAGACCAGATTGAGCCTGTGGAGCATGACTGAAGGGACTGAAAACCCCAGGGCAATATGCTGACTTTCCATCTGTCATCCCCTTGCTCTTGCTCTACGGCTGCCTGCCTCCTTTCCCCATCAAAGGTATCCTTGATGACATGTCTTTTAGTCACTTCTCACACACAAGTCGCTGTTAGCCATAGGCAGCAGGCCCCACTGTTATCATAGTAGCTGAAGAATCTCTGGGGTAGAGGATGAGGCTCCAAAGAGAAAATATAAAAGAGTTTCTGCCCTCATGGGGCTTACACTCTACTGGAAGGAAGGAATAGGCAACCAGCTTATTTGAGATTCTTTGAGGAAGGGGAGAGAACACCACCTGATCCACCAGGGACACAAAACAGGGAGAGAGGGAGGATCGATCAATTGTGCCTGACCTCAGAGAGCATGCATTCTGGTGTGTCTGTGGGGGAACAAGGGGGATCCCAAGAGTTTCCAAGGCAGGGCCTCTCAAACTTTTCCCACTCACAACCCCTTTAGCACTTTTTAAACTGTGTGTCTCCACCCACACACCCACACTCAAGCTAAGCCTTGAAGGAAGTCAAGATTCTAAGCATCCCCTGCAAGGAATTGCTCAAACAGTAGGGGTCTCCGAATAAGAAAGTATGGAAAGCCTGAAGCCTGCCCTGGGCCCGGTCTACAAACACAACACCTCTGAAACCTGATTGTTCACGTGATGCTTTGAGTCACCAAAATAAATCTACAAGCAGCCACCAGAAAACCTGCCTTTATCAGAAGCAAGAAAACAGACTCAAGACTGCTTGAGTAGTTAGGGGTTTGGGTTTTTTCCACCTTTTTTGTATTCCCCAGTGCTTAGGCCAATGCTAGCACATAGTAGGAATGCTTGTTGACTGAGTGACTTCAACTCCTCGGTTGGGGTTGTCTCATTATGGGAGGGGAAGGGCATGACAATATGGTCAATACAGGGATTTGTGGTCCCTTGGAAGCTCTGATGAAGCCTCTGGATCCCTTCTCAAAATAATATTTTTAGGTGAATGAAAAATTCATTCATTACAAAGGAAACCAGTTATACTGAAATAGTTAACAAAATGTTAAAAAAATGCAAGTTCACAAACCCCAAATTCAGAACCCCTGATAGCGTCATAGATTGAAAGTCAGAAGGGACTCCAGATCAGGAATCATTGAGCCCCAGCTCCCTCATTTTATAGATAAGGAAATCAAAGCACAGAAAAGGAAGTGACTTGTCTAGGGTTAAGCTGTTAGTACATGTCTGAGGTAGGATTTGAACCCAGATCAAGTCCAGTGCTCTATCCCGTACACTACACTGCCTATCAAGGCTTTGTGAGATCACAGAGGTGCCATCCTGGTATCTTGGATGCTTTTAGGAATCATATACTTGTAGATAATGAAGTATATTTTTCTTCCTCTGCTAAGGTCAGGCAAGAGGCATTTCAGCTGGAATCAGCCAGCCTGGTTCAATTGGTTATATAAGCCCATCACCAGGTTGTCTGGGAGTGAGGACTGGGGACCATCTTTTTTTATACCATCTAATCATCTACCCAAACTTATTGGAGCTAAGAGCCACAGGAGGGGAGGAAGTTCACCCACAGATCCAGACCTGTGATGTCATCAGCCTAGGAAACTCCTGGAGAGGAAACACTAAATTAATTATATCAAAGCACTCCGGTCCTGATAAATCTCTGACTCCAGGGCCGCTAATCCATGCTGCCTCTCAATGAGGTCTTCATAATGTCACCAAACAAGACAGTGCCCCTCTGAACATAATTACAATTTTTCTGCAGTTGTCCCTCCTCTATCCTCAACCTACCTTTCCACTATTTCCCATTATGCATACACCCAATGTTCCAGCCCAGGTGAAGGTCTCGCTGTCCTGTAAACTCATCCACACCCTTTTCCACCTCTGCCCCTTGTCTTCTTTCCAGAATGCCCCTTTCCACATCTCTGCAGGTCCAACTCTTCCCCATCCTTCAAGGCAGGGCCACCCACTGCCCCCATTCTGGCTTACCGTTTCCTCCAGCCTGAGACTTCTGCCTCTAAACATTTCTGGGAACCCTGCTTTATGCTATTATCACCAAGGCTCACAGCTCCAAAACTGTAAGAGGCCTTAGAAGTCATCTGGTCCAATGCCCTCATCTTTCAGACAAGGAAACTGAGGCTAAGAAAGAAGGGAAAAGTAGGATTTGAACCCACCTTTAGAGACTTCTTGTCTGCAAGGCCAGTGATCTCACCTATGTAGGCTGCTGAAGTAGGCCAGTAAATTTATTGTATGTTTACCTGTCTTACAGAGGCAAGCACAAGGGAATAGAGAACAGAGAGTTGAGCTGGGGTTAAGAACAGTTGTGTTCAACTCCTGACTTTGGCACTTAGTAATTATGTGACCCTGGCTAAGTCACTTAATTTCCTGAGCAGGATGAGGACTCATAGACTAATGAGGGGTGGGGAGCCTGTGGCTTTGAGGCCACATGGCCTTCTGGGTCCTTGGGTGTGGCCTTTTGACTGAGTTCAAGTGGAAGTTTGGATTCAGTCAAAGGACTGAATGCCCTCGAGGACCAAGAGGGCCACATGTTGTTCCCCATCCCTGTAATAGACAGGTTTTGAGCCTATTCCACAGATCCCAGACCCCTCCAATATCTCACTTGCATGTCTAATTTCTCTGATGGATTGGAAGCTCTTTGAAGGCAGCCACTGCACATTCCTCTTACCATCTCCTTTTCTTGCCCACCTGGTTGGGGATTCAATCCATGGTAAGCTGAAGGAATTAACCTGACCATCTGGTTCACTAGACTTTGCCCTACATCTTCCAAGTCAGCAACTTCCATCAAAGCTTTTGCTGACTCCAGATGGAGTTCCAGAATGAGCACTTTGGTGAAAGTTTGAACTACACTCCTGGGGGCCCTAATAAAGTCACATCTGCATATGGTTATGCCTACCCTGTGTTTTTTAGTGAGTAAACACAGTCCGGGAAAGATAATGACAGGCAACTAGGAACTAGGCCTGGCTTGGGGAAGGAGGGAAGGAGTAATTGGAAGGCATCTAACTTGCCCTGTATAATGAGTAGGCCCATTCTAATTTGTAAGTAATAGTTCTTCTACCTCCCAAGTATCTTATGTATATGAGCTTAGTTCTGGGGTGAGTTGCATTGGAGTGGGAAGTCTTTTCACATCCCAAATCCCTTATCCCAAGGAGTTCAAGGGCATAAAGAAAAACTTCCTAACTACTAAGTTCTCCCTCCCCAATTTATTGCCGCCAAAAGCTGGAAATGAAATGGGTGTCACTGATCTCTGGGGTCTGGCTGAGAAAAGACAGTCAAAGGATGACTGTACTAGAAGGCTCTGACTGGTAGGAGCTCAGATACTTCTGAGTGCCTTATTAGGTCCTAAAGAAGTGGTTCAGGTGAGGATTGCAGTTAGAGTTTAGGAAGGCAGCTGACACTTTCTCATGCTATTTATTCACATGGAAAAGAGGGAGAGGTGTGGGCTAGGAGACAGTGTAGTTAGTCAACATTGGAGCTGGTTGAATGGTTGACCTCAAAAAGCAGACTTCAATGGTACTAGGGAGGGCTTCTACTTGGGGTTGGGGCATTCTGGGTAGACATCGTGATGGAGAAAAGAAACAAAGAGGCCAAGAAAAGTGCATTCATGAAACATCAAAAAATATCCAGAAGGGAGCAGAAAGGAAGCTTAGGAGGGGACATGAATCAGCAGGAAAATAGTGTTCAATTTAATATATTAAAAAAAACCCAAGCTGTGTATGTATAACAGTTTATAGGTTCTTCCTATTCTTTTATTTTGAAATGTTCCTGTTTGTCAATGTCTCTGAAGTTCACAATAACAAAGAACATTTAAAGTCATTTATGGTTCCATGTCAATGTGGCAGGAGCTCTCCAGTGCCCTAGGGATCTGTGCTTGGCCCATTGCTACATAATGTTTTCATCAATGACATTAGCTTGGGAGCTCCTTATGGAAAGTAGGGACTGTCTTTTGACTTTCTTTATATCACCAGTTCTTATGCAAAGGACCCGGCACATACTGGGCTCTTAATAAATGCTTATTGACTGACTTGTAGAGAAAACACAGATGATATGTTCATGAGATTTGTAAATGACACAAAGCTGAGAGGGTTATCCAACACAGACTCTCAATGACAGAGTCAGGAGACAAACATCTTGATAGGCTAGAACATTGGGTTGAATCTGATGAGAAGAAATGCACTATGCATGAATGTAAAGTCATAGTCTTGGGCTCAAAACATTAATTTCACAAGTACAATCTGAGTCGCTTAAAGCCCCACATGGACAGTGGCATAGTTTCTAGGAAAAGGGAAGTGGTAGATTAGGGGAGAGGGGCAGGAGATGAATCAGTGGATGGTTATAAAGATACCAAAAAAAGAGAGAGAAAAGAACCTTAATAAAGCATGAAAAATGTATTTAAAAAACCCAAAAAAGTTACAAAGGGGACACAGGACCATTTCCATTATTATTACTATCATCACAACTCTAGATCTGGAAGGGCCCTCAGAGCCCTCTAGTCCAACCCCTTTCTTTTACAGATGAGACAAGGGGAAGGCAAGAATCTAATATTTATATGTGCCAGGCACTGTGCTAAGCTCTTCACAATCATTATCTCATTTGATTCTCATAACAACTCTGGGAAGTAGATGTTATTATTACCTTCATTCTACAGTTGAGGAAACTGAGGCAAACAGAGGTTGAATTGAACTCAGGTCTTGCTGACTCCAAGCCAAGGGCTCTACCCACTGAACTGCTTTGCATGTTAAATTTAACATACAATTAAAAATAAACTACATGCCTAAAGCTCAAAGATTCACACAGGATTTTCTTAGGGTTCTCTGAATATTGAAATCTGCATCCTTGCTGATGATTACAAAGATTAAGTTCATAATGAGGGTTTTTTAAGGCGCTCAGAGAGCATCTGGAGTATCGTTCGGGTCTGGGAGTCACAGTTTAGGAAAGACATTGATTGATGACCTGGAGAGTATCAGAACACAGCTGGCTTCTCATGGATGTGAAGGGTGGGCCAGCAGAGGGCTTATGTTAGTTCTGCTTGGCCCCTCAGAGCAGAGGCAGGAGTAGCTTAGAGAAGCCAGGAAAGCTTGGGCAGAGGAGGGCAAAGCCTCACCTACCAAGGAGTGTCCCAAAGTGGAATGGGCCACCATGAGACAGGGAGTGCTCTGTTTCCATGGTGGGCTCCAAGCAGAGGGCAGATAGCCACCGGATGGGTATGTTGTAGGGCCAATTCTTTGGAGTGATGGGGGAAGCTTTCATGAATTCTTCATCTTCACAGAATCACAGAGTTTAGACGAGGAATGTGCCTCCCAACTGTGATGTGCAATCTTCTCTGTTTGAGATCCGTCCCAGTTGTGACATTCTATCGGCCCCACTCTGGGAGATGGAGAGCCAGCCTCGGACCACAGATCACAGCAACAGCGGGGTTGGGGCGGGGGTGGCAGGGGGGAGGGAGGCTGAGAAAGGGTGGCAGTGGTTTTTTCATAATAATCAGTATGGGTAGAAGCAAAAGATGGGAGCAATTTACTCTGGGCTGGGACATGAATGAAAGAAGCATTTATTAAGCTCTTGCTGTGTACAAACACTGTGCTGAGCTCTAGGGATACAAGAAGCTAAGTCAGAGCTCACATTCTCATGGGGTCACAACACATATGGGAGGGTCGGAGGAAAAGTCCTGTGGTCCTTAGCAAAGAGTGAGCCACTCCCTTGACGTCACCCCCACGGATAGAATCTGATCAGCTTCTGATGCTGGGCAGTCTGACAGCACCAAGGACAGTGCCCTGGGGGTTCAGCAACTGCAGGAGTGGGTCCAGGCTGCATTTCCCCAGGGTGCTTTCCCAGGATGCTACTGGAGGGCCCTGGACTGGAAGCCTGGCAGCTCCCAAGGACTCGGGGTCCTGGGCTGTCTCCATCAGGGTCTGAAGGGAGGCTCTCCTGGCACACGCTGCTGCCTCCTGGCTCTCCCTGAGGCTTTCCCTTGTTGCTGGCTCGCCTATGCTGGGAGTGACAGGTCTGTTGGCAGGTGGTAGAGATGGTTGGCGCCTTCTTCCCAGGAGTTACTCTCCCAGATGATGTCTATGAAGACTGTACTAGAAGCTTGGCTGAGGGGGGGGGAGTGCTGTCACCCTCAGAGCTCCTCTGCTAGTCGAAATCGGGGTGGGATGTAGAGGCAATGAAGCCTCACACCATTTCCAACAGGATATTTTTATTACTGAGAATCGGATATCTTTCTGGATGAAGCCAAGGAGAAAGGCCTAGAATATCAGTAGCTAGCATTTAAATAGGGCTTTCTTTACAAATATTATCTCATTGGATCTGCCTGTCCTGGGAGGTGCTAATATTCTCCTTATTTTACAGTTAGGGAAACTGAGGCAGTTGACTTGCCCAGGGTTACAAGGCTAAGAAGTGTCTGAGATGGGATTTGAACTCGGATCTTCCTGACTCTAGGCCCAGTGCTTTATAGGCTGCATAACCTATATCTTCAGCCAAAATACATCAAAGGATCATAGAGCTATAAGGGAATCCAGTTCAAGACCTTTCTTTTATTTTCCAGAGACTGTGTGGACTCGTAGGAGGAATGAAGGATTTGAAGTCATAGGGATGGGATTCCAATCTTACCTCAGCCTCTGTGTGACAAGTCACATCACCACTGTGGACCTCCATCTCCTCATCTGTGAAAGGACTTGAACTGTGTGTCTTCTGAGGTTTCTACCAGCTGTAGCCCTCCAATCCTATAATCCTGTGGGACCGTGGGCAATCACTTCCAGGGGTGGGGAACCTGCGGCTTCCCTTCTAGGTCCTTGAGTGTGGCCTTTTGACTGAGGTCAAGTTTGACAGAACAAATTCTTTTATGAAGGGAATTTGTTCTGTGAAGTTTGGATTCAGTCAAAGGGTTGCACTTAAGGACCTAGTGGGCCACATGTGGCCTCGAGACCTCACGTTCCCCTGAACCTCTTTATGCCTCAGTTTCCTTATCTGTAAAATGAAGGGATTGGATTAGCTAAAATCTCTTTCAGTTCTTTTAAAAAATTGTTTTTTTAACTATACAATTTTTATTTTACTATGCAATTTTGAAAAAATCATTTTTATTTACTATACTTTATTTTAACATTCATTTTTGAAAATTCTGAATTCCACATTCTCCCCTTCCCTCAACCATTGAGAAGACAAGAAATAGATATCCATTATACACATGAAGTCATGCAAAACATATTTCCATATTAGCTATGTTGCAACAACAACAAAAAGCAAGATATAAAGTGAAAAAAAAGGATGTTTCCATCTGCCTTAAGAGCTCATCGGCTCTTTCTTGGGGGGGAAGGAAAACATTTTCCATCACGAGTCCTTCAGGGCTGTCTTGGATCATTGCATTGCTGAGAATAGCTAAGTCATTCACAGCTGATCATCTTCCAATGTTTCTGTGACTGTGTGCGACATTCCCTGGTTCTGCTCGATTCACTTTGTCCCCTTTCAGCTCCGACACTGTGGTGATGGGGAAACGGAGGCAAGGAGAGGGCAAGCTTGCCCACGTAAGCGATGGAGCTGGCATTTGAACCAGGTCCCCTCCCTCCTTCCCTTTTAATCCTTGCCCTCCTTAGGGTCACAGAGATCCTGGACCTGACCAGGCCTGGGTGAAGTTCTTACTGCTTTTTCCTTGGACGCCAGCATGGTCTGTCTTAGAAACCAGCCTTCTCTCCTGCTGTTCTTTTGCCTCCACCCCACCCACTTCCCCCCCCCCCCTTCCAGGATTAATTATTCATGGAGGCAGATGAATTATTAATTTCTACTTTCACACAGTCAATGCTAGGCACACAGGTAGAAATGGGGTCAGGGCTTGCCGAGGAGCCAGTTGAGTTGGTGCTGGCTGTGTGAGTCTGCCCACCAGGCATCCCTGCTGGGGCTGTAGGGGGCCACCCCTGGAAGGTGTTTGATGGAACCTAACACCGGCCCAGAGGTTCCCAGGGAGCCCTTGGGGGAGGCTGGCTACCCTCAGCCTCTCTGGCTCCAGGCCTGGGACTCTGCTTGGTCTGTCTCTGTTGGCCTCGGCCTAGTTTTGTTTCCTGGTTACTCGGGGTAGGGGGTGGGAGGTTGGATCATTAGTGCCAAACTGAAGTAGAATGGGAAGAAATGAGAGCCCAGAGGCAGACTGGACTGGGGGCCAAGGAGGCCTGGGATTATGTCCCAGCTTTGCTGCTAACTAGCTGGGCTCCTCCCTGACTTGAACCTCATTTTCCTCATCTGTGAAATGGGCAGTCACGTCAACAATCCATTGTGGGGGGGGGGGAGTGGCTGTAGGATCTCAGATCTGGAGCTTCAAGAGTCTAATCCCCTCACAGCACAAAAGGGGAAACAGAGCAGATTCGCCCGAAATCACACAGCCATAGTGAGGTAGATGCAGCCTTCCTGACGATGAGGGGCAGATGCCCAAAGACAAAATAAGAAACCCCTGCCCTCTAACAGATTATATTTCTCTGGGCTGGGACAAAGTTAGAGGCAAGAATAACTCCTGTTGTTTCCACCCAGCAACCCCACGAGACGCTAATATTGTCTTTATTTTGCAGATGAGAGAGCTGAGGTTCAGAGGAGTAAAGGGTAAGGGAAGGGAATGAGCATTTATTGGGCACCTACTGTATACCAGACCCTGTGCTAAGTACTGGAAATACAAAGAAAGGCTTCTGTTCTAATGGGGGAAACAATATGCAAATAACTACGAACCAACAAGATACCCATAGGAGGAATTGGAGGGAAGGCCCTAGTGGTGAGGGAGAAGTGGAAAGGCTTCCTGAAGGAGGGCAAGATTTGAACTCAGAACTTGGGACTCCCACTTTATTCCACTGTCTTCATCTCCTTGGATCCTCCGGATATGGATGAAGTCAGCTGGACATGTATGATTGTCTCCATTTTACAGATGAGGTCACTGAGGCCCTGAGGAGGGAAGAAGTGCTTCGGATGGCCGAGCTGTAGAGCCTCAGCGTCCTAGCCTAGCTTCTGGCCCAGGGCCCTTCCCATCCCCGGAGTGTAGACATACCTGACCTCGAGCTTGGCTCCTTGAGCTGCCCCTCACGCTCTGGGTCTGGGCTTCACCTCTTTGCCTTCATTCTCCCCCTTGGAAAAATAAGGGGGCTGGAGTCAAGGACCTCTATGATCTCCTCCAGCCCTGGATCCGATGACCTCCTGCCATTAGTAATCTATCATTCGTGGCTGCTAAACTCATAATCTATAATTCGTGGCAGGTGGTAGTTCAGTGGCTAGAGAGCCAGGAAGACCTGAATTCAAATCCAACCTCAGAGATTTCCTAGCTGTGTGACATTGGGCATGTGGCTGAACTTCTGTTTGCCTCAATTTCCTCATCTGTAAAATGGGGATAATAATAGCGCTTAGATCCCAGGCCTGTTGTGAGGATCCGATGAGACAATGCTTGTAGAATGCTTCACACGGGCTTTAATAAATGCTTGTTCCTTCCCTTCCTTCTATTATCTCATTATTACCACAGCCCTTGGAAGCAGCTAATTCACATCCTTGTTATTATCCCACTTTATAGGTGAGAAAACCGGGGCCAAGGGAGGTGAAGTGGATTTGGAATCAAAGGGCCTGGGGTAGAATCCCAGCTCTTGTGATCTTGGGCCTCAGTCTCCTGATCTATAAAATGGGAGGGCTGGGCTAGAAGACAGCCACAGTTCCTTTCATCTATGATCCAGTAGAGTGGCATGTGTTAGACAACCATGATGGGAACCCAGATTCCCACCTCTGAACCAGGGGTCTTCCCATACAGAAGATGGTATTGTTAGGGGAGCTTAGCACTCCCAGTGTCTGTGGCTCCTGGGCCTGCCTGTCTGCCATATGGTGCCCCCAGCAGGATCCCATGGGAGCTCTAGGGGCCTACATCAGTACTGAGGCTTTGGATCAAGACGCTCTCAGAAGCTGGTATCCGTCCCCAGACTCCAAGTGGCTCCAAGTGCCCGCCCAAGTTGGCCATGGCCCAGGCTTAGAGGGGCCACTCCGTTCTTTGGACGCGCTCCAGGAATGGCAGCCCCAGGAAGCTTCTTGTTACCCCCTCCAGGCTGGCCACAATGCACAAAGCCAGGCTCTGTTTCTGGGCAGAAGGGACAGAGCCGAGGTTTCCTCGGTGGGACTCCAGATCCCCACTGACCGTCACTGACGCTGTTTCTGGTGAATGCCTCATTTACTCAGGCTCTGGATGGGGAACAGATAGACAGACTGTGCATTTTCCCCTGGCCTGCTCTGGGCATGCAGACAAGGCTGGCTGCCCCCCGGGATCGGCTCTGCTCCCCTTCTGTCTGCCAAGCCAGAACAAGGGGCCGGAGGGCTGGACACCGAGACTGGCGGCTCCAGTTTGGACCGGGCTTTGTGCGTGTTAGCAGGGAGCAGACGGTGGACTGGGGATAGAGGAGTGTGTGTGTCTTTGTGTTTGTGTGTACATTTGTGGATGTTTGTGTGGGTATGCACGTGTATTTTGCGTGCATATAGGTGCCTTTGTATGCATACGTATGCGCATGTGTACGGACATGTGTGTATGTGTCTGTATATGTTTGTTCTGTGTATTTGTGTGTATACATGTGTGAGTGTATGTGTGCGTGCTCACACGTGTTCTCATAGGCCACAGTCACAGCCTGGAGGAGGGGAAAGACTTGAGCCTCTGGAGGCAGAAGCCCACTCACTGTCCTTCTTCTGTGTTTCTTACTGTGTGACCCCGGGCTGATGGCCTCTTATCTCTGGGCCTCAGTTTCTTCATGGATGAAATGAAGAGTGGCAGGGTCCAGAGTCTGAGCCTGAGTCTAACCCCTGCCTTTTCATTTAAGGACACTGAGGACCAGAGAGAAGTGACTCCCTGAGATCACACTTGAGGACTTCTAGGAGTGTGAATTCGAACCTGGGGTCCAAAGGCAGCATTCTAGGCTTTTTTACTACATTGTGAAGAAGAGCTCCAATCTGACGATCTCTAAGGCTCCTTCCATCTTTGACATTCTGTGTTCTCTGTTCTAAGGCCTCTCCCAGCCCTGACATTCCCTGTTCTCAGGCCCCTCCCAGCCCTGACATTCCCTGTTCTAAGACCCCTCCCAGCCCTGACATTCCCTGTTCTAAGGCCCCTCCCAGCCCTGACATTCCTTGTTCTAAGGCTCCTCCAAGCTCTGCCATCCCCTGTTCTAAGGCCCCTCCCAGTCAATCAGTGTTCCAAGGTTCCCCCTGCCCCCCAGCTCTGACGGCCTGTGTTCTCTGTCCTCGGGCCTCTTCCAGTTCTGACGTTCCATGAGTGACTCCTGGCAGACTTACAGATAAATGGCATTTCCAGGGCCCGGCACACTTCCAATCTCCTTCTTAGGGCCTGCCCATGCTTGCCGTTGGCTCAAGCTTGCCCTTTGCTGTGACAGACTCTTTCATCCCAGTGACCCATTTGTCTCTTGTTTTCCCAATCAGGGCCTCCTTCCCTGGGTGTTGGCCTTTAATGAGCATCTTCAGCTAGAGCACCCTTGGCTGGAAGATGAAAGGGTTGGGCCTGGCCTTAGTCACTGAGCTGAGGCGTCGACTGGTGGGCCTCTGGGGCGGTCTCCATCGTGGGAGGGGGACCAGTTTGCTTTGATGTGGAGGGGGCCAGCTGTGAGGTCTGGTTGGTCCGAAGATTAGCTCTCGGTGCCTTCTCAGTTTGGGTTTTGACCAGTCTTTTGACTTAGGAACAAAGAGGTCCCATTGAGGAAGGAACTCCCACCAGTGCTAGGGGGTGGGTCCTTCTCTGCTGCTTACACAGTCCTTCTGCCAGAATGTGTCACAAGGCAAGACTTGAATCTAGGCCTTCCTGGCTCTGAGTTCCTCTCTCTCATCACCATACCATGCTTCCAAAATATTTAGCAAATAGTAAAATCTCCCTTTACATCAATTTAACTGAAAAGAAATCATAATAGCTAACGTGCATGTAGTGTCAACTATGTGCCAAATATTGTGTCAGCATTTTATAAACATGACCTCATTCAGTCCTCACAACAACCCTCACAGGGAGGGCCTCTTGTTATCCCGTTTTATAACTGAGGAAACTGAGGCAAGACCAATCTCACACAGCTGAGTGTCTGAGGTGCAGGCCCAGCATTCTATCTGCCGTGCCACTTAACTGCCCCTAAAAGATAATAATCCTTCTCTCTAGATAGAGGACAGATTGAGCCTCATTCAGGCAAGCAGGCACTGGACAAGAGAGAGTGTGGCCTAATGGATGGTGCATTGGATGTGGGGTCAAGAAGGTGAGGGTCACAACTCCTGCCTCGGACATTTACTATAGTCCCTATGCCTCAGTGCCCTTGTCTGTAAAATGAGGGATTCTGACAAGACGACTTTTGGGCTCCCTTCTGGTTTTAAACAAACCTATGATCTCACCTCAAAACTCAAGTGCTGAAAGGAGGTTTGCTCTTCCACTGTTAAGGAATAATCCAAAAATTCTATCCCTGCAAGTCTGTTTAAGGCAATCTATGTCTATTCTGGGGTAGCCGGGCGGCTCAGTGGATAGAACACTAGGTCAGGAGTCAGGAAGACTCATCCTCAAGAGTTCAATCTGACCTCAGACACTGCCTAGCTGTGTGACCCTAGACAAGTCACTTCACCCTGTTTACCTCAGTTTCCTTATCTGTGAAATGAGCTGGAGAAGGAAATGGCCAACCCCTCCCATATCTTTGCCAAGAAAATCCCAAATGGGGTCACAGAGAGTCAGATATGATTGAAAAAATGACTCAAACAACAGTTTCCGTTCTGAAAAGAAGCATCCCTCTTGATTCTTTCTACTGCCCTGTTCTGCCTCCCTCAGGGCAGAGTTCTGATTGGCCCCCAAGAGTCAGAGAACTGTGCCCTTTGGACTGATATCAGGAAAAACTTCCTAACAAGGAGAGCCATGGACTGCTGGGAGGTCTTGAAGCAGAGGCTTGAATGGGAAGTCAGTGGGGATTTCTTTTGATGCCCTCTGAGATCAGGGCACTGAGAACTCACAGCCTTTGTGAGGTTGCCTCCCCCCCCCCCAAAGATCTCATGGTCTAATTTAGGAGACAAGAGAGTAATACTCTCACATCCTGCTTTTGAGATTCACACGGTTAATTAGATCCCTCTGGGGTCATAGAAGCAGCTTTCCTGCTTTCCAAGCCCATGCTAATGACTCCTACTTGTAAGGTAGACAGTGCCAAGAGTCTTATTCCATTTTAACAGATGGGGAAACTGAGGATCTGCAGGTGAAATGATTTGTCCACAGGTACCCAGCTAGTAAGTGAAAGGGTGGGGACTCAAAGCCTTCCTTCTCTAAGTCAGGCTCTGGGAGAATATGTCCACAGATAGCCAATAGGGCTAAGTAGAATGTAAGCTTCTTGAAGGCAGACACTGAAGAGTGCCTGGCATGCAGCAGGTGCTTAATAAATGCTCGTTGATGGATTCTGAGGAGAGCATATGGTTGGTCACAGATGTAGAAGGAAGTTCAAAGGTTAATTCAACCCCCTCATTTTAGACGGGAGGAGACTGAGCCCTGGGGAGAGAAAGTGAGTGACCCAAGGTGAGTCAGGGGCAAAGCTCAGAGTCCAATGCCAGGAAGGAGATTTCATGGCAGATGTGGCAACTGAGTGAGGCTCGGGAGGAAGAGACGGAATCCTAAGCTAGGGTAGCTCCAGTCTCTGTGTTTGTGGATTTATAAGACTGCCTCTGGACGTAACAGAAAGAAAGGCTTTGCCTTCCAGCTCTAAGCCTATGATCCTATGACCTGAGTTCGAATTCTGACTTTACAGATCCTGTGTGACCTCGGGTAAGTTCCTTCACCTCTCCTGACTTCAGTTTACATCCCTGTAAAAAGGAAAGGGTTGGAAAACATGGCCTCTAAGGTGCCTTCTGGTGCTAAATCTATGATCTTACTATCTTATGCATATTGCCATAACTGAGAATTCTGGGGCTTGGGGAAACTTCAGCTGAAGGGATGGGGGATGATGGTCACTCTCCCAAGAGCTGTCCTAGAGTGACTTTGCCCCTCTCCTAGAAGCACATTGCCCAAATCGGATCAGTCCAGTTGCTGTTCACCAAAGGACCCATAGCCCTGAAGTATGTCCCCCTCCCTAGGGAGAAAATTCTAAGTGGACCCTGAGACGTCCTCCCTCTATGAGGGAGAGCACTGCCCCACCTCCTCTCTGCCTTCCCAGCTTTCTCTCTAGGGTGATCTAGACTGGGGGGCTTCTACTTACAAGCCACCCCCAGGCTGCTCATTCCGTTGTCCCTCCTTCTGAATGGAACAAGGCTCAGAGAAATGCATTCTCTTCCCCTGAAGGGCTTTCTCCCTGACACATGGCTCTCCCTGGGGGCTGGCTGAGAGCTGTGCCACCATTCTGTGTAGGATTACACCCAATTCAGAAGATGAGCATCTTTCTAGATGATTCTGTCCTCATTGGGCCCTTCTCTCCAGGTTGACTCGCTTGGGACCCAGCAATCCAGAATCTCCCATTCCAGACCAGACAGCTGCCTATGGGAGGAAGTGTCCTCATCAGGCTGCTTACCCCTAGGCAGTCTCCCCTTCCATTCTGTCTACCCCTCTGCTAGTCACATCATTATTAAAACAAGAAAGGAATCCTCATTTAAGCAACAACCAAGCAAATCCAGATTTAATCTTACCCCAAACCCCTGTGGGGTCCTTATCAAGGCAGAACAAAAAACAAATGATCAACAAACAAGGAAAACACTTGGCTGGGTTTCCCCTGGGCCTGTAGCCTCAGCTTTCTCCTCCCTGGCCCCCTTTGCCTCACTTCTTCCGCCTTTCTTTCTGTGTGGCTGTAGTCAGAACACGATCAGGCTCCTTTGGTTATCATGCATTTTTCAGGAGAAAAACTGGCCTTATTTCTTTAAAATAAGGGCAGCTGCCTCTATGGTCCATTCCTTCCTCAGCACTCAGTCTTTAAAGCTGCTCCTCCAGAAATTCTTTTGGCTAACTAGGACCCTGGAAAAAGAGGCTAACATGTTTAACTCCCTGGGGTAGGGTTGGAGGGGGAGAAATGTGCGCCTTTGGACAGCACTGCTAAATTATCGGGGAGCCTCTTGCCAATTCACCTCCTTGGCTGGGTCATGGGCTACTTTAAATTCAACAAATGAGCAGGTCTTGGTTGTCAATGATTTGCTGTGAGGCTGTCAGCTCTGGCCCCTGAGTCCTGGTGACATCAAAGAGGTAGCAGAAAGGAAGAGCAGAGGGTGACCTCAGGGCATCTGGGAGCCTGTCTGCATCTGCCTCTGGGCATCACTGCGGAGTGGGCCAGAATGAAAGGAGGCAGGAAAAAAATCATCCTGCAACTTATTTGTTCAGCTGGCCGGCATTTATTGAGCGCCACTATGAGCAAGGATCTATATGTATGGTAGGTTTTTAAGGGGAGACAACTGTCACTGACACTTCAGAGGCTTGGACCGAGTTTGAACTTTAAACTTGAGTAACTGTGGACAAGTAACTTAAACTGTCTAGGCCTCAGTTTCCTTATCTGTAAAATGAGAAGACTGAGCAGGGACAGTTAGGAATAACCATGGAGAGAGGGCTGGGTGTGTGGTCAGGAAAATCTGAGTTCAAATGTGGCCTTAGCCGCCCTTGACTTTGTGACTCTGGACAGGGCACTTCACCCTGCCCGCCTCAGTTTCCTCTCCTGTAAAATGTAGATAATAATAGCAGTTACCTCCTAGGGAGGTTGTGAGAATAAAAAGAAGTATTTGTAAAGCACTCTGGAAATAGTAAATGCCAGCTATACAAACAGTCATGATAACTAGTGGACTTCTAAGGTCCTCTTAGGGAACAGCTAGGTGGCACAGAAGACAGAGCGCTGGGACGGAAGACACATCTTCACGAGTTCAAATCCAGTCTCAGACACTTACTGGATGTGTGACCCTGGGCAAGTCACTTCACCCTGTTGGCCTCAGTTTCCTCATCTGTAAAATGAGTTGGAGAAGGAAATGGCAAATCACTCCAGTATCTCTGCCAAGAAAACCCCCAATGGGGTCAGGAATGTTGGACACAACTACAACCAAAGAACATCAATGATGTGTGCTTGGTGCTATACCCACTGTACAACACTATACACACATCATTTGTGAGTATTAAGCACCTACTGTGTTCAAGTATCTTTATAGCAGCACCAGGCACACAAACACAATTTCTTTTGATTTATAGTCCCTGCTTTCAAGAAGTTTATACTCTACTGGCAGGAGCCAGCAGGTGAACCATTCTGACAATATTGATCATCTCTGGCACGAGCCATCTTTTTGCTGATGACCCCAGGAAATGTGATATAATTTACCAAGAAAAGACATATTCCTAGCTCTGGGCGAGCTGCCAATGTAGCACTTTTTCTGATCAGAAAAGAGCCCTCTGGGTGCTCTCTTATTGGCTTCCATCACAGAATCTCTGCCAACAATTAGCTGGATGACCTTCTAGCCAAATTGGATGGGTTGCTAGGACCTTCCATCCTTCCCTGCTGGATCCTTGCACAGGCTTTCTGGGCCCTCTGCTTCGAATGTGCCCCTTCCTCACCACTGTCTCTTAACATTTCTAGCTTTACTTCACAGTATCACAGAACTAAAATTGCAAGGCACCTTACATGTCTTCAAGCACAACTCCAATTTATAGAAGAAGAAGGTGAGGCCTAGAGAGGTTGGCCGATTTGTTCAAAGTTCCGTGGGTGGGGGCCAAGCCAAGATATGAACTCAAGTCTTGTGAGTCCCAAGTTCACTCTCTCCATGAAGTATGCTAGTTTAACTTGTGGGTCCTAGTTGGGAAGACTCCCACCACTCAAACTACCCAGTAAACACTTACTTCTCCATAGGCCATAACCCTCACTAGACTTCTAAGTTTGTTCAGGGCAGATTTTGTTTTTCACTTTCCTCTTTGTATCTCCAGTGATATGGGTGGTACAGAATAGTGAGTGGAGCTTCTGACTTAAGAGTCAGGAACACCTGAGTTTAAGTCCTATCTCCAATTCATCTTGGCTATGTGGCCATGGGAGGCTCTAGACAACTTTCTAAGACCATTAATAATGTCTGGCCATCCATGAGCAAAGAATTTTGTTGCTGGGACCTCCTTGTACTAATGAGATCACAGGGTCAGACCCAGGAGCCCCTAGGGCCTAGCATGGTGCCACTTAATAATGATGATGATGATAATGATAGCTGACAATGATATGTCATTTACTATGTGCCTGGCTCTGTGCTAAGCGCTATAACAACAACAATAGTAATAATAATAGCTAGAGCACTGGCCTGGAGTCAGGAGGACCTGAGTTCAAATCCAGCCTCAGACATTTACTGCACATGTCCCTTAACCTCTGTTTGCCTCAGTTTCCTCATCTGTAATATGGGATAAGAGCAGCATTTACCTTTCAGGGTGGTTGTGGGGATCCAGTGAGTTAATGATTGTAAAGAGCCTGGCACAGTGCCTGGGACATAGTGCTATAGAAATCGATGTGAGCTGCTAATTATCACTGGTCTTTGAATCCCTCCTCAAAACGCTTTTAAATGAATAAATAAAATACATAGGGTTACAAAGGAAACTCGTTCTTTGAAGTAACAATGTAGCTTCTCCCCCCAAAGTTTATAGTACCACCCACCAAATCTGTCCTAGGTTAAGAACTCCTGATCTGAAGCCGGAAGGGGCTGATAACCTGTGTCAGCCCCTCACTGAAGCCGAAAGGGGTCCAACAAGTGCAACACACTCGTTTTACAGTTGAGGAAACTGAGGGAAGCCAAAGGGAGATGCTTTGCCCCTGGCCATACAGCTAGTCAGTGTCTGAAGCAGGATTTGAACTCAGATATTCTTGATTCCAAGTCTGGGCTTCTATCTCTCATGCCACGCACAGTGCCTTGCCCTAGCGACACAGGCAGTAAGTAGCAGAGCTGGCGTTTCTCTCTCTCTCTCTCTCTCTCTCTCTCTCTCTCTCTCTCTCTTTCTCTGAGCCTCAGTTTCTTATTCCATAAGATCACAGGACATGACATCTGTACTGGCTGATCTCTAACTTCCACATTTTTGTAGCCCAAGATTTCAGATGTGAATGCTATCTCAGGGTCTATCAAGTCTAGCTCATGTGTGATAGTGGCCCCCATTATAACATCCCCCTAACTAGAAGTTCTTTCTGAACTCCAGTTTAAATTGGCCTCTTTAGAACTCTTGCAGGTAGTTTCTGGTCCTGTCCTCTGAGGCCCAGCAGAATTAAGCTAATCCTTCCTCACTATGGCCTCAGAAGACAGCACTCATATTCCCCTGAGCATTCTTTTCTCCAGGTTAGCCATCTCCATTTCCTTCAACAGGTCCTCATGGGTAACAAGGATTCCAGGCTCTTTACATGCGGCTGCTTCCTCTGAACCCTCTCCAGTTTGGCCACATCCTTCCCAGGCAGAACCTCCAGTACTTTGACTACTCCTCAGGTCTTTTCTGTTTTCTTTGCATGGCTCATGTGTAATGAATGGCACAAATCACATCTCACACAGTTGAACCATTTCTCTATCAGGGGCCCACAAGTGACTGTGATCAGCTTTTCTCTGTTCTAAACTTAGTTCATCTTTGTCTTCCTTCTAATATTATACTCTTGAGAAGATGGGATCCCAGGGTTGGAATGTAAGGTCACAGATTCAGAGATGGCAAGGACTTTCAAGGTCTTCATTGGGAGGCAGTGGGATAGAGTGGAAAAAATCTTGGCTCTGAAGTCATAGGTCCTGGGTTCAAATCCTGCCTCTGAAGTTTATTACCTGGGTGACCTGTGTCACATCTGTTAGTAAAATGAGAGGTTTAGATTACATGGCTTCAGAGGTCTCTTCCAACTTAAAATTGAGGGTCCTATGATCTTCATAAGTCACACCTTTCATCTCTCTGAGCCTCAGTTTCCTCACCTGTAAAATGAAGGAGTTGGGCTTGGTCTCAAAGAGGTCTTTTCTGGTTCTAAGTCTACAACACCGTAACAATCCCAAATAATCCTTTTACTGATAAGGAAGTCCAGGTACAGAGAAGTGAAGGGACTTGGCCCAGATCACCCAGTAAATGGCAGAGTTGGGATTGTAAATGCCTGAGCAGCAGAGGAGCCTTCCATGATGCTGACTCAGCTCTGCTGGCTGAGGTCCAAATTGGGCTGAGGCCCTGGCCAGGAGCTGGGGGATGGCATTCAGCATAGCTGGAGTGGGGAGAGGGGCCCCTCTGAAGGCTCACTGCCTGATCCTGGGGATGCCGGGGCCCGCCTCCTGGGTGGCTCACAACCTGCTCCCTCTTGCTGATGGCTGGTCCATGCAGAAAACACTGGAAAAGAGTGATGAGCAGTCAGAGGGGTCCCTGTCCCAGCTCAGAGGCCGGCACAGCTGTGATCAGGCAGGGCTGGGGATCATGGGATCTGGGGGGTGTTGGCAGGTTCCCTTAGCTCCAGGCCTGGCCTGAGCACTCAGTGGGGCATGCCTGTCTCAAATTACTCCTCAGATTACTTTGTATTTACTTCTCCACCAAGGCTTCCAATCCTCCCAGCCCAATGGTAGGGCCTCAGGGACATGACTGCTTTGTTTTTTTGTCTCTGCATCTCCAAACCTGCCATAAACATTGCCAGGCTTCCAGTAGGTGCATAATAAATGTTTGGTGGATGGGATTGAACTGGAAGAGGTCTTAGAATACAGAACAGAGAACGTTAGAACGGAGTGGGATCTCACTACATAGAACAAAAAAGGAGTCCTTAGAACAGGGGATGTCAGGGCTGGGAGGGGCCTTGGAACAGGGGATGTCAGGGCTGGGAGGGGCCTTGGAACAGGGGATGTCAGGGCTGGGAGGGGCCTGAGAACAGGGGATGTCAGGGCTGGGAGGGGCCTCTGAACAGGGGATGTCAGGGCGAGAGGGGCCTTAACAACGCTTATTTTCTCCAGGACCCCTTCCCTGATCTGTCCAGTTGGCAATGACATTCCCCCTTTGGAGCCCTTGTGGTGCTTGTGCTCTCTGATAAAGCTGTATGTCCCTGTAACAGAATTATTTGTGCCTCTTATCTCCGGTACCTCCCCCATCCCTGCTGGCCTCTGGCTCGCCTGGGCCGGGGATCCGGCTGACTTGGCCT
>NW_027187465.1:2505750-2580083 GCF_028583685.1 Petaurus breviceps papuanus | reverse complement strand
GTTACTAGTGGGGCTGCCTCTCCCACTTCCCTGCTCTGTGCCTCAGTGTCCTCATCAGTACAATGGGCATAACGACTCTTCCCTCGTGGGATACGAGGAAATCACTCTATGCAGTGTAAGTTACTAGAGAAATAGGAGTTATAATTAGGGAACAAGCATTTATACAGTGACTGCTATGTGCTGGGAACTGCGCTAAATGCTTTTTACAAATGTCTCATTTGATCCTTACAATGACCCTGCGAGGTAGATGCCATTATTGTCCTCATTTGACAGTTGAGGAAACTGAGGCAACCAGAGGTGAGGTGCCTTTCCCAGGGTGTCACACAGCAGGTAAGTGTCTGAGGCTGGATTTGAACTCAGGTCTTCCTGGCTCCAGGCCCGACCCTCCATCTGCTGAGTCACCAGCTACATCCCAGATTTAGCTACTTTTGGCTCAAGTCCATCATTGTCACCACCAACCACCAAGCTTCCATAGCTGCTCAGGCTCGGGCCCCAGCCAGAGGGTATCAGGTACTGGTGCTGGTGTAATGTTCCCCCAGCAGCAGGAAATTCGCACCATCAAAGGGCTCCTGACACGGTGTACTCTGGTGCTGTGTCACACACATTGAGGGGAAGGAGGTGATCTGTAACACGGCAGCCTGCTGCTGAGAGGCACTGTGTGGGGTTAGTAGAGAACTGGCCTCTGAGTTAGGAAGACTGGTCACTGTCTGGATAGGTGAACCTGGACAAGTCACTTAACCTTTTGGTGACCCAGTTTCCACATCCAAGAGGATTGGACTCAGGGATTCTGAGTGGATGATCTCATGAGCCTCCAATATACTTTTGGCTGTGTGGCCCTGTGTAAGTGACCTGACCATTTAATGACCCAGATAACCCTTTAGGATGATTATGGCTAGTAACTTGTTTTCATAGAGGGACTCATGGAGTCTACACCATTGAAATCATACATTTGGACCAAAAATACAAATATAGAAATAGAAACACAAAACCCAGTATTAACATTTATTCTATTGATATATTATGTTATAATATATAATATTAGTATAATATGATATACAATAATACACTCATAGAATATAATATATTATAATATATAATATTAGCAGAATATGACATATGATAATACATAATATTAGTAGAATATGATATACTGTAATATATAAAATTAGTATAATACAATATGCTATAATATATATGATATATAATATTAAAATATGATATACTATATCATAGTAGAATATGGTATATTATATATACTATATATGATAAAATATAATATATCATAACATAATATATTAATTATATTCCTCCTCCTTGGATTAGCTCCAGGCCCGAGAAAGAGGCAATCATTTGAAAAGCAGGTGGCTTTTATAGTTAACAAAACACTCTATAAACATTCTCTCATTTGATTCTCCTATCAGGGAGATGCTGTTATTATTCCCATTGGACAGATGAAAAAATTGAGATTCAGAGAGTTTAGGGTCACATAGTCATTAAGGGTCTGAGGTGGGATTCAAAACCAAGTATTCTGGAATTGAACCCAGTGGTCAGTCTGCTGCATCATTCTGCCTCTCTTCCTGATGTCTGGATGGTGCACTAGAGTCTGCTAAGTGTTTTAAATTCATTTTCCCATCTGATATTCCCCAAAACCCTGGAAGGGAGGGGCTATTTAGGAAACCCAGGCTTGGAGTGGTTAGTTCAGCCACTTGCCTTGGGTCACAAAGTTAGGGCAGGTCAGAGATGAGATCTGAATCCGGGACTTCTACCTGCTGTGGCCTAGACTATATAGGAGGCCCTTCCAATTCAGCTGGATTATGCCAAATACCTGCTGTGTTCCCATCCCTGTTGTGGGTGGGGGAGATAGTTTGAAAGAAAAAGAGCAAAATCAGGGTTTTTGGAATCATTTTAAGAAACTAGGGAATCTTCTTCACTGAAGAAGAAGAAGAAGAAGGAGGAGGAGGAGGAGGAGGAGGAGAAGAAGGTGGTTGTTTTCTGCTAAGTACAGTGGAAAGCACTAGATTGGAGCACTTGGGTTCAGTTCTCCCTCTGCTACTTAATACCCGTTACCTTGGGCTTAAACTTTCCTGAACAGCCTTTGAAGTTCCTTTCAGATCTAGACCTGTGAGTCTGTGACCTTGGGACAGAAAATCTCACCTCCATGGGCGTCAGTTTCCTCATCTGTAAAAAAGGAGAGTGACATCTAAGAACCTTAGCAGCTCTAAATTTGTGACCCTGCATGGTTCCTATAAAGGGGTAGGTCTAGATGACTCCTAAATTCCCTTCATTTTTCTTAGTCTATTAGCCCATTATCTTCACTTATCTGAAGGATGTCATGGGGGATGAGGGAGCCCATGAGTTCTGGGAGGTTCTCGGTGGGAGAATCACGTGGGAAGCTGGGGTGCGGGGGGAGCCTAAATTTCAGCTTGATAAACAGAAGAATTCAGGATTACAGGATTTAGAGGTGGAAGGGGTCTTATGTATCCTCTAGTCCAACCTCTTCATCAGATGAAGAAAAAAGGCCTCTCAAGGGGAAATGAAAGCAGCTCAGTGGTTCAGTGGTTAGACCCAGGCCTGGAGTCAGCAAGATCTGAGTTTGAATCTGCCCTCAGACACTTCCTACCTGTGTGACCCTGGGCAAGTCACTTCACCCTGTCTGCCTCAGTTTCCTCATCTGTAAAATGAGCTGGAGAAGGAAATGGCCAACCCTTCCAGGCTCTCTGCCCAGAGAACCCCAAGTGGGGTCAAGAAGAGTCAGACGTGACTGAGCAACAACAAAAAGAGGGGAAATGATTTACCCAAGGACACTGCGGCAGTTTTCCCTTATGTGGACGTAAATCGGCTTCTTTTTGACCCTTTTACTCATTGTTCTTGCTTCCTTTCTCTTTAACAAAGCAGAATAAAGTTAATTCTTCTTCCACATGACCTTAAATACTTGAGGATAACAAATATGACTATGATAGCTAGCATTTAGATAGCACTTTCAGGTTTGCAAAGCCCTTTACATATGTAAACTCAGAGGTGCGGCTATTACCCCCATCTTACAGAGGAGGAAACTGAGGCATGGAAAATTAAGTAACTTGCTCAGAATCACATTGATGGTCTGAGACAGGATTTGAATTCAGGACCTCAAAGGCCATCTAGTCCAAATCCTTTATTTTACAGTTAAGGAAAAAGGAGGCTCTGAGAGGTTGGCAAAAGTCACATTGCATTAGAACCTGCATTTGGATTTGGGCACCATGTTACTTCTTTCTCCTCATTCTCTCTCTCTCTCTCTCTCTCTCTCTCTCTCTCTCTCTCTCTCTCTCTCTCTCTCTCCCTCTCTCTCTCTTATCAATTGTACTTTATTTTTTCCAATTACATGTAAAGACAATTTTTAACATTTCATTAAAAATTTTTTTTGATTTCCAAATATTCTCCCTTCCTTCCTCCCTTGCCCTCTCCCTATAACAGTAAGTAATTTGATATAGGTTATATATGTGCAATCATGTAAAACATATTTTCATATTAGTTTTTTTCTTGGAAAAGATACTGATTTGCCATTTTCTTCTCTAGCTCACAGATGGGAAAACTGAGACAATCAGGATTGAGTGACTTATCTAGGGTCACACAACTAGTTAAATGTCTGAGGCCAGATTTGAACTCAGGAAGGCAAGTTTTCCTAACTCAAGATCCACTGTACCACCTAGCTGCCCCTTGGAATGCTGTGGATAAGTTCGCTTTCCTTGGCAGTGTACTTCCCAGGGATGTACACATTGATAATGAGGTTGACGCACTCATTTCCAGAGCTAGACAAAGTTTTATCTTCCTAATTAGACTGGAAGGTGTTTTAGGGGAAGAACCATAGAAACAGGGCTGGAAGACACTACTGCAATATTCAGCAGTGGTCAGCCCCCTGACTGAAGCATCAGCCCCTTCTGATCTCCCAACAACGGCTTATGATAACACTCATAACAGCTAGCATTCACATGGTGCTTTCATGTTTCCAAAGTACTTTACAAACATTGTCTCATTTCATCCTCCCAGCAACCCTGGGAAGACAGTGCTATTATTATCCCCCTTTTACAGGTGAGTAAACTGAGGCAGATAGCATTGAAGTAAAATGCCCAGCTAGTACTGAATTCTTGTCTTCTTGACTCCAAGTTCAGCACTTCCTTATCAAGTCTCTACTTGGAAACATCCCATTACCCTAAATAACCGCCGAGACAGACTTTTCGATAGCAGGACAGCTCCATTTGTCAGGTAGTTGGTTGCACAGTGTAGACTGGGAAAGAATACTGGAATTAGATTTTGGAGAATCTCAGCTCTGCTCCTGTGTGACTTTAGATTCTTATAAGCTGCCCGGGCCCTGAAAGACTGTTGGATGATGAGATGGTCCTTATATCCTATGGCCTTGAGTAAATCATCTCTCCCATCTGGGGTTCAGTTTACTCCTCTGTAAGATGGGGCATCTTTTCTGGTTCTAAAATTGTCGGGTTCTAGATCTACCAGTTCTAGTCATAGTGATGGGGGTGGGAGAGAAATGAGGAGGGCTTCATGGAGGAGGTGACATTCATATTTCCACTACTCCATTTGCATTTTCTTGCCTCCCCTGGCTTTCTCCCTTCAACTTGAATTTGTTCTATTCTCCTTGATTTTCTGATTCCCTGGCCCATTTTCTCATTGACTCTTGGATGGGCTCTTAAGGGGAGTCAGTCTGTAAGCATTTATTTAATGTCTACTATGTGCCAGGCATCGTCCTAAGGTTGGGGTTACAACCTTAGAACCCGGATTTGAACTCCAGCACCATGTTGCCTCCCTCTCCCCATTTTTTTCTTGTTCTCTTTTTATAAGTAGTATTTTATTTTTTCAATTACATGTAAAGACAATTTTAACATTCATTTAAAAATTTTTTTGAGTTTCAAATTTCCTCCCTCCCTCCTCTCCCCCTTTCCTATAATGGCAAACAATTTCATTCATATTTCCCAAAGGAAAGTAAGAGGAAGACCGTGCCTAACCTCAAGGAGTTTACAATCTATTGGGGGCCAGACAGTACACAGAAGGAAGCTGAACAGCGGGGGGTGGAGGGGGAAAGGCGGGGTCTTAGCCTAGCCCCTCCCCCCATCTAATTGCGCCCCCGGGATTTGCTTCTCAGTACTCTGGAGAGGACCCAGAAAAGTAGCAAGGTTTACTGAGCTCGTAGGCTCCGCCCCCTAGGAGGCGTGCCCTGCCATCCTTCCCCCCCACTAGGGATGCTGTTAGCTCTAAGCCCCGCCCTTGAAGGTAAAAGCTTCCATCTCTTGGGGGGTTCCTGCTGTTCTCCAGGCCCTCCTGGGGGCGTGACCTAGACTTCTAGCTCCGCCTCCTGGAGAGCTGGGCTCCTCCCCCTCAGCCTCCAGTTTTAGGACCCGCCCCCTTCGGGTCTGCCGAGTGAGGGAGTGGGCGAGTCTTTAGGGTGCCCCTTGTAGGGGTGTGGCTTAATCTCCACAGACCTCACCTCCTCCCTGCTAGGAATGCCCTCAGCGTTCTCCAGAACCTCTTGGGGGCGTGGCCTCTTAGACCCTTAGGCTCTTGGGGCGGGGTTTGAGAGGCTCAGGTCCCGCCCCCTCAGCATCCAGTTCTTCTGGTCTGGTCCTGGATTGGATTGGTGGCATGATGGGGAGGCGTGTCGGTCTCTTCCTTCAATTGATCATTTCCAATTTATCCTGTCAGAGGTTGTCTGTAGATTCTCTTCCTCCATTACACTGCGAGCTCTCTGAGATGAAAAATCAATAAGTAAACATTTATTGAGCACCTACTATGTTCTGGGCATGGTGTTAAGCGCTGGAGATACAAAGAGAGACAAAGAGTTTGCAATCGAATGTGGCGGGGGGGGGAGGGGGCCCACAAGCGTGCCATATGTACCAACAAGTTATACACAGGAGAAATAGGAACTCATTAACAGAGGGAAGGCATTAGAACTGGGGGGCTGGGGAAGGCTTCCAGGGAGGGACAGGGTTGCTTTTTGCCTTTTTTTGGCATCCCCAGCGGTCAGCACAGTGCGTGGCACAGAGCAGGAGCTTAATAAATAAATGCCTGCCGACTGACTGACTGGAGGCGGGGCCCTCTGAGAAGCCCTTCATCCAGTTTCTTGACCCCATAGGGGGCGTGGCTTTAGAGCTCAAGCCCCGCCTCCTCCTCAGCCTGTCTGCGATGGTGGAGTTCTTTTTGGGCTCCGTCCCTTGGCGGGGTCTTTCAGCATTCGCCAGGCCCTCGAAGGGGCGTGACCCAAGAGTTGAAGCCACGCCCTCCCCGGTCTATTCTAGGTGGTTCTTTCGGGGGTTCTCCAGGCCCTCCCCCAGAAGAGTGGCGGGGATGTGATCTGTGAAGGAAGACCCCATCACAGAATGAGCCCGCCCCCTCGCCCATGGAGGAGGGGACTGTTCTGTCTTAGATTCTTTGGCCGCTCCCTGAGCCAGGTCCTGCCGGGGGTGTGGCCTCGGAGCTCTTTTTTTTTGGCTCTTATGCTAGTGCAGGGGAGGGCGTGCCCTAGGAGTTCGAGCCCATTTTCGTGGGGGGAGGGCCTAGCTGTGGAGGCGGGCGTGGCCTGTGTTCTGAAGGCCCAGTCTTTCGGGTTCTCTCGGACAGGAGCTGAGGCGGGGGGCGTGTCCTGAGAGCTCCGGGCCCCGCCCTCTTCCAGGGGTTTCTTAAAGTTTAGGCGTCTCTCCCGCTCTCCGGGACGCAGGCCGAGGTGGGGGCGTATCCGTTGCGCCCTGGCCCCGCCCCTTCCGGGGCGAGCGCGCGCTCCCCCTTTCTCAGTGCGTTGGGAGGTTCTCGGCCGGCCGGGGGGGGTGGAGGGGGCGTGTCCGTGGCGCCCGTGGCCCCGCCTCAGGCCTCCCTCCGTCCCGGCTCGGCTGGGCTCGGCTCCGCTCGGCTGGGCTCGCGCTGGCGCCGGCGCGCGCCCCCGCCCGGCGTCTCGTGGGCGCGCTCTGTGTGGCTGCCGCCGCCATGTTGTTGTGGTGGTGAGGCGGAGCGGTGGCGGCGGAGCAGCCGGAGCCGGAGCGGGTGCCGGAGCCGGAGCCGGAGCCGGAGCCGCAGCTGGAGCCGAGGTCTCAGCCGCAGCCGGAGCAGCCCGCGGCCTAGACACGCACGCGCCGGCCGCCCCCCTCCCCGCGGCCCGGCGGCTCGAGCGTCGCGTCGAGGGCGGAGGAGGAGGAGGAGAAGGAGGAGGAGGAGGAGGAGGGAGGGCAGGGGGAGGGGGCCCTGGCCGGGGGCGGAGGAGCCGAGGCCTCGGTCCGCCGAGGGCTCCGCCATGTCCTGCTGCCCCTGCCCCCGCCCCCGCCCCTGCTGCCGCCGCCGTCCGAGCGTCTGCTGCCGCCCCCGGGGCCTGGTGAGTGAGGGCCGGGCCGGGAAACTGAGGCCTGCGGGGGGCGGGAGCGGAGGCCCCGCCGGCGAGGACCCCTCGCAGTGGCGGGGGGCTGCGGGGGGCCGGCCTGGGGGAGAGGGGAGGGGCGGGGCCGCCCGTGGGCTGTCTCCGTTGCTAGGGGGAGGGACCCTCGAAGCCCCGAGTGCCGCCGTGTCCCGGCCCAGCGGAGGGTCCGGTGCCTCCGGGTCAGGGGGGCAGGCCGGGCCGCGCCGGGCGTCGAGTGGTCCGGCCCCTCTATTTTAGCGAGGGGGGAGGAGATGGAGGTCTGGGGAAGGGGCTCGGCCCCGGGGCGGCCGTGGGGGCTGGGCCAGGGCCCGGAGGAGCCGCAGAGCAGGAATGTTTGTGTGGTTGTTGGTGGCATTGGATAGTGCATGCTTGGGGAATCGCGCAGGACCGTGACTGTCTCAGGTTCCCACAGGTGGCAGGCCGGGATTGGAACCCAGGTCTTCTGTCCTGAGCCCCGCGCGGCCCCGCCCCCACCCTAGATACCTCACAGACTCCTAGAACGTTCAGAGGGAAGGCCCCTTGGAGGGCGGCAGGTGTGTGAGGCGAGGCCTGGACGGGCGGGCGGTTCGGAGGTTCCTGGGAGGTGTAATAATCGCTTCCGAGTGGCAGAGGCACCAGACCCCCCGAGGCATGCTGGCGGCCCTGCTTGTCTCCCCCTCTTCCCCCTCCCCCACCCCTGAGGACAGTCATAGGCAGACCTTCTTAGGTGCCCACTGTGTGTGCATTAGGGACACAAAGATGACAAATGGCCTCAGCGCGGGGATCGATTCCAACGCACTCCTTTGCCAGGGAGAGGGCAGGCAGCGTGCTGACCAAGAGCATGCGGTAGATGAGGGACAGAGCCAGGGCCTCTCCTGCCTGCTCCAGCCTCCTCAGCAGCCCCTGTCACTGGGGGGGGGTCTCTCTGCCTCTCTGCCTTGAGTGTGCCAGAGATTGAAGGTTCCCTGGGAAAAACACCCATCTGTCGGGTGGGGGGAGGGAGAGGAGAGATGAGACCATAGATTGCCTTGAATTCATCGAGTAGGTGCCTTCATAAATCTCTGTTCACTTGAATGGAAATGTTGAATTTGAATCCTAGTCCTGTCATTGAGTAGCTGTTGAAGGTTGGCCTAGTCCAGTCCTCTCTCCGAGTAAAACGGGCTTGTTCCAGATGATCTCTCCAGCCCCTTCTAGCTCTTAGTAGTCTGTTACTGTGAAGGGAGGAGGCCTTTGAAATATGGGCTTGTTCTGGGGAAGAAGTATTATATGAATGGGAAAGGTAAGGATGAATAACTTTTGGTTGTCCTCACTTGTTTCCCTGGATATTTGGTTAAAGGATGATGTGTCAAACCCTGGTGTCCTCTTGATTTTGTTGGGAGAGGGTGTGGTGCTTAGTGGGAATCTTGGTAGAAGCTTGTAGGTGGCTCCCAACATTTGGGGAGGAGGAGTGGCTGCTTTTGTGGCCTTCCTGCAATGGGACATTTTCTTGACCTGGTAGTAAGTGGGTGGGAAAGTTATTTTAGAGAGAATGAAAATGGTGAAAAGTCCCATGATCAGTAACTCCAGGAACCCTGCAGCACATCATGCCAGCTGCTCAGTAAAGGAATACAATGTATTTGTAAAGATAGAAATTGGGGCATTTTATGTATCACATCTTGGGGAAAGAAACTACAAGAATGAATGCTCTTCTGAACTTGGAGCTCTGGAAACCTTCCTGAACAGTGAAGGGCTCTCCCGCTCTCTTCTTGTGACACTTTATATTCTCTTTAATAAGTTCTCCAGGGCAGAAGAGTTTCACCATTTTTGAAGCTGACTTCTAAGAATGGGAACCAGTGTTTCAGATGGGGACATTCTGGTATCTTGGTCATTTTTCCAAGTTAGCCTCATTCATGAGGCCTTACTAAAAAAAAAAAAGGTATTTAGAGCATTCCCTTCTCGTTCAAATTCAGCATAGTTGTTTCATATGCATTGTGATGTTATAGGGTCCCTGGGGATAGAATAGAATAGATGGCTTCTTTATTGGGTGCCCTTCCCATTGCAAGTTACTGGAGACATAATATATGGGTCTGTGTCATTTGGGCAGGAGGCGAAATTTCATTTGTGTTTTGTATGGGAAATTGGGAAGAATGTTGGTGGTTGATATCTGAAGTAGTCCAGAAAACCCATCATCCTAAGATTTCTGTACCTGTTTGTGTGAGAGCACACTTATCTTCTTTCACCCTTTTTGAAATAAACTTGGTGAGATAAGTGAATTCTTGGCTTTCCAAGCAGATCGGTTGGAGGGTAATTCTTTATTACAAAGGATTCTTCCTTTGATGAAAGGTTCCCTTTGCAGAGCACAATAGAGTTTACTGATTATTTTGTATTTGACCAACCGTGGTAGTGATGGGGTAGTATTGGGTGGGGGAGAGAGGAGGTGGCAAATCATTATAGAAATCTCTTAAATTAATGCCCGTTGGAAAATGGTTTGATCTACATAAATTCAAGTTACACACAGATTTTTTCCAAGAATACATTGACTTCTTAAATTTGAAGGCCCCTGTATTCAGGGTTACCTTGACTTGGGATGCCCCATGTATGTTTATGAAGGCTCACAGGTTGCAGGAGATAGTGATTGGCCTACATGCAGAAGTGCCTCTGGAGAGAATCCTGAAGGGAAGCCAACTAGCATTTAAAAAAAAAAAAAAGCAAGTCCTGCCCTGAAGGATCTTAGCTTCCACTAGAAAGCCAGCCAGCATTTTGAGGGGTGGAGGTGAGGATGGGGAGGTGCATGAGGAGAGGCCATGTCACTTAGGATAGTAGGAGTTATCATCATGTGTAACATGGGACTTGGCTAGCTCATTCCTGAGGTCTCTACCAGCCCGAAAATTCCTTGATACTGAAATTTGTTGTTTCATTTTACATTTATCTTAGGTACTGGAGATAGAAATTTGAATCTACATTTATTTATTCTCTAATACTGCTGCCGCAGCTTGGCTCTTTATTTGCCTGTGGATTTTTGGTCAACATTGTCCCAGATTGCTCTGGAAATGGACAATACATTGCATGTATGATGTAGAAACAACCTTGCCTTCGCTGTTGTAATTCACTCAGTGTTGAAATAAATGGAGTTTCACAAAGGGAACTTGATAGTGGGTGCTCACCAAACTCAGTGGGTCAGAGGGTTTGCACAATAAATGTAGTCAGTTGTTTACTAAAAACAGCTGAATTCTGTAACCTTACATAGATGAATGTGTGCCTTTGCTGACCTATTCTGTCTTCCTCAATTGTCTGAGAAGCTACCCAAATGATTGATTAATAAAGATAGAAAAAAATGCAATGAATTTTATGCCTTACATGTGTGTGTGTATTTTTAAAAATTTTCTCTTTTGCCTCTAGGAAAATAATAAGCCAATATTGTATGGTCAGTGCTAATGACTAGTAATAAAGGACACATTCCTTTTCTCTACTAACACTTGATAACTGTTTTTAGGGAATGTGATTTGGAGGAGGGGGTTTGGGTTTTTCTTAAGTCTCTGTGTCAAAACAAAATCTATCACTAATCAAATTAAAAGGTCAAAAAAGAGGAAAAATCATCCATTTCTTTGAAAGGGGAGTGATAAAAGCATGAAACTTTTGAAGATTATTTAATGGTAATGTGATCTGGTAGGCTCAGTGCAAAGATGGTTGTCATTGGGGTCCGTGCCATCGTGAGGTAGAGCAGGGTGCCCAGTGTAAAATCCACTCATGTTGTCTGTGCTCTCCAGGATCACAGTCACGTTATGGGATTAGGGCTGGAAAGAACCTTGGCTCTTCTTCAGCCCAGATCCCTCATTTTACAGAGGAGGGTCATGGAAATGACTTGGCTTGTTCAAGGTCACATGGGTAGTAAATGAGAGAGCTGGACTTTGAACCCAGGTGTTCTGACCCCACTTCTCCCAGAGGGTTCTACCTGGAGGAGTCTTGCATCCCTCTGGTATGCCTGTCACTTAGGGACCTATTCACTGTTAGGAGCGTGGCACCATTACAAAGCCTGAGTGCTGGGTGTCCACTGTACCCTAGACAAGGTCCTCTAGAGAGTGTCACTGAACTATGGGGTTACTTGTGCTTTCTGGCACTGTTGGATCTGGGACTGGGAGGGGTGTTCATTAATAGCAAGTGTGATTTACACCAGTTTGACAAATACTTGGACTTGTCAGTCAGATGAATTCTGAAAGGAGAGACAAGCAACTTTATTATTTATTTGATATGTTAGGAAGAAAAGAGCAAGAAGCTCTCTGAGGGAGTTTCCTGTAAGTTACCGAGGTAAGTCTAAACCCCAGGAAGTGACTGTAAACTTTGGAGACTTGATGACCTTCCATTTGGGCTAATGAAATATTGTCAAAGCCTATAGCCCTGATCTGATGCTCCCTCTGTGTTGTATTGCATTGTGATTTATTTTATAAAACATTTCTCAATTACATTTTAATCTTGTATTTAAGAGATCTCTCAACATTTATTTGCATGAAAAGAATGAACACTTGAGAGAACTGTATCTGATATATAACCTTTACATAAAAGATGTGACATCTTCTGTGAAATTTGTCAGAGCATTCACAACATAAAACTTCTGTATATATGTATTAGTGGTTTAGCAGAAATTCTACAAGCACAACACTGGGAGAGAGAGCAGTAAGGGTCTCCAGTGACATGGATCGGAGAGTTCAGTTAATGAGGCATCCAGGTCATGTAGTAGACAGTAGACAGGTTTGGAGTTTGGAGGACCTGACTTGTCCCAGACATTGGGCCAAGTCACTAAAACTCTCTGAGTTGCTGTTTCCTTATGGAAAATGAATATAATAATAGCACTTACATCATGAGATGTTTATGAGGATCAGATGAGATTAAGTAGACATTTATTAAGGCCTGACAGTATGCTAGGCATTGTATTAAGTTTTGGACATATAAAAAAAAGCTCCTGCCTACAAGGAGAGCTCATTCTACTGGAAGAGACAGTATATTAATGGCTAGGTTCATACAGGATACATGCAGAATAGATAAAAGGTGTCCTTTGACATTGCCCCCCCACCCCCCACTCTAGTTCAGGCCCCCATCTCTTCATGCCTGGACTATTACAGTAGCTGTTGGTGGGCCTGCCTGCCTCCAGTCTCTTCCTACTCCACTCTATCCTACATTCAGCCACTAAAATGATTTTTCTTATAGTAAAAGTCTCATTATGTAATGTCACCCCCCTCTCCTCAACTCTAATGGCTCCCTGTTACCTCCAGGTGCAAAAACAAAATGCTCTGTTTGACATTTGACATTCAAAGCCCTTAATAACACGGCCCCTTCCTACCTTTTCAGTATTCTTACACCTTGCTCCCCAACATATACTTTGTGATCTGGGGACACTGGCTTCCTGGCTGTTCCACGAATGAGACACTCCATCTCTTGGCTCTAGGAATTTTTTCTGACTGGCTTGCGTGCCTGGAACATTCACTCCTCTGTTGTGACTAGTTACTTCTTTGACTTCCTATAAGTCTCAACTAAAATCCCACCTTCCACTAGAAGCCTTCCCTAAACCCTCTTAATTTTAGTGCCTTTCTGTGCTGATTATCTTTTATTTATCCTGTACACAGCTTGCTTTGTATATATGTGTTTACATGTTGTTTCCCACATTGCATTGTAAGCTCCTTGGAGGTAGGAACTGTTGCCTCTTCTTGTATCCCCCATGCTTAGCACAGTGCCTGGTGCATAGTAGGTGCTTGGTGTTTATTGAATTGATTGCAGTGTAAAGGGGATGGGCTAAGAAAGGTGGCCTGCAAGCTGAGGTTTGAAGAAACCAAGAGGTGAAGGGACTGAGAGTTCCACGGCGCAGAGGTGAGAGCTCTTGTCGAAAGGCAGAAAGGGACCAGATTGGAAGGACTTTCTGTGCCAGAAGGAGGATTTTAGATTTGTTCCTGCAGGTAATTGGGAGTTCCTCGAGCTCACAGGCGTGGTGATAGTGCTGAAATGGTCAGACTTACGGTTCATTTAAAAAAATTATCAAGCACTTAGCTTTTTCTTTCTCCCATCTTTTCCCTTTCCTCACCCTGTGGGAAGGTGGGGGCTGGGGCAGTGTCAGAAGTGATGATTCTTTATCCTACCTTGGCAGATGAATGGAGGATAGATTGGAGTGGGGAGAGACTTGAGTTAAGGACATCAGTTAGAAGGCTAATTGTGCCACATTGTTGGGGGGCTGTGAACTCGGCCCAGCCATTCTGAAGAGCATTTTGGAGCTGTGCTCCCAGAAGTTATTAAAGGGTACGTACTCTCGGACCCAGTGATACTGCTACTAGGGCTGTATACCAGTGAGATCAGAGGAAGAGGAAAAGGACCTATCTGCACAAAAACATTCATAGGAGCTTCTTGAAGAGGACCGTGACATCAGGAAGGTGATGCCATGACTTGCAAATGAATTGGATTTAAATGAGGGAGGGCTGTGAAAAGTCAGCTTCTCCTGGAGCCATCGGGGTCCAGTGGCCAGATCTAGACCAGGATGATTGGAATAGCTGCTGGTGGTTGTCCAGAACTGGACATGAAGGGCCTGTTCCTCAGCTGGGGAGTGGCTGCCTGAATTAGGCTGAATTAGAATCCAATGAATGTAATGGAATGCTTTCAGGCTGTAAGAAGTGGTCAAGGGGATGATTTCAGAGAAACTTGGGAAGATGTGTATGAACTGATGCAGAGTGAAGTGAACAGGACCAGGAGAACAATTTATTTATAACCATAATAATGTAAAGACAAACAACTTGGAGAGACTTAAGAACTCTGATCAATTTGACAATTGGCCATAATTCCCGAGGACTCATGAAACCTGCATCTTTCTTACCTCTTAATAGACAGGTGATAGACTCAGGGTGCAGGTTAAGACATAGATTTGTTATACATGGCTAATGTGGGAATTTGTTTTGCTTGCTTACATTATTTATTACCTGGGTTTTTTTTTTTTTTTCATTCTTTGGGGGAGGGAAGTGGGATGGACAAATGAGGGAAAAAAAAGAAGACTGAGAGGCAATGAAGGCCTGAACTAGGGCTATGACTGTTTGAGTAGAGTAGAGAAGAGATGTGTATGAGAGAGATTCTGAAGGTAAAAATGACAATAATTGGTAATGGATTGGATACTTGGGATAAAAATGAATAGATAAGGATGAGAACAAGTGGCCAGCCTGAGTGCCTGGAAGGATGGCATTGCCCTTGATGGTAATAGGGAAGTTAGGAAGACGGGATGATTTTGGGTCTGTTTTGGATATGTTGAGTTTAGATGCTGACGGGATATCCAGTTCGAGATGTCTTAGAGACAGTTGATCCTTGAGTATAGCTGAGGAGAGAGGCTAGGCCTGGATCTTTAGTTCTGGGGATCATCTGCTTTGAGATAATAACTGAACCCAGTGGAGTTTGATAGAGGGAGAACAGTAGAGAGCCCAGGTCAAGAGCCTTTGTGATTTGGTGCATGTGATCTGGATGAAGAACAAAGAGGTGAATGAAGAGTGATCAGACAAGCAGGAGGAGAAGCTGGAGAGAGAAATGACACAAAAGCCCATAGAGGAGAAAAGGATCCAGAAGAGGGTGATCAGCAGTGTTAAAGGCAGAAGAGTGATGCATGAAGGATGAGTGATTGAGTTTTAAAAGGCCATTGGATTTGGCAGTTGAGAGATGGATGCTTGGTCACTGTGGAGGAGGCAGCTCCATTTCAGTGACAAAGTGGAGTTGCTGAGGGGGTTTAGAAGTAGTGAGAGGAAGGGAAGGGGAGCATTGTAGTATTGGGTCGCTTTCTTAAGGAGTTTGGCTGTGAAGGGGAAGAGAGGTAGAGGAAGATGGTGCGTGGGAATGGAAGGATCAGATGAGGGTTTGGTTTAGTTTTTTAAGGATAAAGGAGCCCAGAGCATGTTTGTCGGCAGCAGAGGAGGAACCCCTTGATAGTGAGAAAATGCAGACACCTGATAGTGGAGAAGTTAGGAGGGAATGAGATCAAGAGGAACATGCCTGAGTGTGAAGAAGCCCTGAGGTCAAGTCCTGCTTCAGATATGTAAGCGTGTTTGTGTGTGATCCCAGGCAAGTCACTTCTCTCAATCTCCTTATCTGTAAAATGGGGATGGTAATAGCATCTGCTTCCCCAGGCTCTCGTGGGCATCAAATGAGATCACATTTGTAAAGTGTTCTGCAAACCTTAAGGCTCTATATCAGTGCTGGCTATTAATTGTTATTAGTAATTATTAAAGAGATGGGCCAGCTATTCAGCAGAGAATAGAGTGAAGGAAGAGGCAGTGGGGGAAGATATCTGAATATGATGAGAAGGGGGAGCTCTTAGTGTGTGGTCTCATTTTTTGGATGACATCTGAGGCAAGGTCCTCAGTTCAGAGAGTGGGGGCAGGGACTGCTGGAGGTCCAAGGAGAGACAATATTTAGAACCACTACTGTGGAGAAAGAGTGGGCTAGTAAGTCAGTTAGGAATAGAAGGTTTTTCTGGTTGCTCTGAGGTCTCAATTGATATTGGATCATAACAGATTTGGAGCAAACCCAGTCAGCATGGTTCCTTGATTCTTCCAGCTCTGTTCAGCAGCAAGTGAGTAGAAATAAAGGAGGCAGATGGTTGGCTCAGTCCAGAGTTGAGGTTTGGAAAGGAATTTGAGGGTAGAAGGTAATGGAGAGTGGAATTAACTAACTAAGGGGATGGGAATAGGGAAGGAAGGGGAGTAGCTAATGTAGAAGTGATGGCCTGGGGTGTGAGGAGGAAGAAGCAGGATGCTGAGGCCGAGGGCAAGCTGCAGCGACAAAGGATTGGGAGTGAACGAGGGAGTAGAACAGTTCTGGGTGGGTGAGATCCAGGGTGTGACCATCTGTGTCCCTGTGGAGTTGAGGTGATGTGCAGGGCCAGGTCACGGGAACCTAAGAGATGTTGCTCTTTGGTAACCTGAAGGAGCAGTATGTTTCTTGGTATCATCACCATCTGCAATTCAGTGATGCAGTTTAGATCCCAAAGGGTAAGTAGACATTCACTTGGCTTAATTGGAATATTTCCATTTTGGTGACCTGGGAAAATGGAAAGAGATTTGGAATGAGCTAATAAAGCAGGAAGCACTCGGCAGGAACATTGCGTTTGTAGGCCCAGAGCCTCTGTTCCTTGGACAATTAATTCCCTTCTGTAGGCCTCAGCCTCTTCATCTGCAAAGTGAATGTTGGCAGATGGATGATACATGAGGCCTTTCTGACTTTAGATTCTGTGTGGCTTGTGAAGACAGAAGAGCAAAGTGCAGGCAGGAAAGGCGCTTTCTCATTTCTTGGCTCTCTGTCAGGTGTCTTGAAAAGCAAAAGAAACACTTCGTTTTGGCATTAGTCTTCTGTGATCTGGTATACAAATAATAATTATAGCTCACTTTTGTATCAGAAGCTTTCAAACTTAAACTTTCTAAACTCCGTGCACACATTGGGCTGTGTGCTGGGGGCAAAGAGACAAAAATAGAGCAGCCCCTGTCTTCAGAGAGCTCACATTCTAGTGTATGAGTATAATTACAGTTGAGGGAAACTGGGGCTTAGCATAGCTTGTGTGGGCTCACATAGCTAATGGTTAAAGCAGGATGAGGATGGGCAGTCCGTGTGTCCATCAGTTAGTCAGCTAGCCGGCCTTTATTATGTGCTAGACATGGTGCTAAATCTTGGGGATCCAAAAGAAAAAAACTAGCCCCTGCCCTCCTGGAGCTCCCAGTCTAAGGGGGCAGCATTCGACCAAAGGACAGCCTGGCCATCCACGGGATCAGTTACTCAGTGGGAAGGCACTAAGTAATAAGATTAAGGCGGTAGAAAGTGGGCCTCTGGTTAAAATTGAAAGCGGCAGCCATGAGGAGGGGGAGGGTTCCGGGCGTTGGGGAGTGCCAGTGCAGCTGCTCAGTCAAGAGACAGGTGTATGTGAGAGGGCCAGCCAGGAGGCTGTGGGCCTTGGATGGCAGAGTGATTTGGGGATGGGGGACAGAAGGTGCAAGAAGCCCTGAGAACATGGGAATGGGGAGCAGGTATCAAGGACTTTACAAGCCAAACAGAAGATTTTCTGTTTCATCCTGGAGGGAGTAGCCAGTGAATGAAATTTTTTGAATAGAGGGATGACATTGGCAGACTGTGCATTAGGAAGCTGACTTTAATCTGAATGGAGGATGGGCTTAGCATGGGGAGACAGTTGAGGCTGGGAGATCAACCAGCAGTCTGTTGGAATAGTCTAGGTCTGCCTGTGGCAGGGTGGGGGCAGTGTCTGAGAGCAGGGTCCATATTCAAGAGATTTCATGAAGGTAGAAACCATAGGGAGCAGAGGATGCTGCCTGGCTTTGAGCGTGGGAGGCCGGATGACAGTTAGGACCCCTCGACATAAGAGGGAATTTAGGAGGAGGGAAGGGCTTGGGGGAAGACGTGGATGTGCTGAGTTTGACGATGTCTGTGAGATGGCCTATTAGAGATGGCCACTGGGCACTTGGAGATACAGGCTGTAGGTGGGGAGAGAAGTTAGGCCTGGCCAAGTAGATGAGAGTCACCTGCATATGGAGATGATCATTCAAAGCACCACAGCTGATGAGGTCACCTGGTGACAGCAGAGAGGCAGAAGAGAAGGGGGGTGGGAACACCTATTGTGTTTACTAAACACACCTACTGTGTGCCAGGTGCTGTGCTAAGCAACTTTTAAAAACTTTTAGATTTTAAAGAATTTTTTTAACATTCATTTTAAAATTTTGAAAATTCTCTCCCTTCCTCTAGTTCTTCCCCCATCCATTGAGAACATAAGGAATATGATACCCATTATACATGTGAAGTTGTGCAAAACGTTATTTCCATATTAGCCATATAGAAAAAGCCCCCAAGAATTATGTGAAAGGAAGTCTGCTTCATTCTCCACTCAGAGGCATCAGTTCTCTTTCTGGAAGTAGATGGTGTTTTTTATGACAAGTCTGTCGTATTTGTGTATGGTAGATCATTGTATTGAGTGAAGCACTTTACAAATATTATGTCTTATTTGATGTTCCCAATGACCCTTGGAGGGAATTGCTATTATCCCCATTTTACAGTTAAGGAAACTGAGGCAGATGACTTGCCTAGGTCACCCAGCTAGTGAGTATCTGAGGCTAGATTTGAATTTAGATCTTCCTGATTCTAGGACCTAGAATCTAGGTTCAGCTTTTTATGTCCTGTGCCACCCCACTGTCCAGGACAGAACCTGGGGGAACACCCCCAGGGGTGATTCGAAGATCCAGCAAAGGAGACAGAGAAGTAGTAGATAGGTAGGAGGAGAATCAGGAGAGAGTTAGCTAGGTGGGGTGGTGGGTAGGGCTGGTCTCAGGAAAACCTGAGTTTGAATACTGCCTGCTCCCTAGCTGTATGACTCTGAGCAAGACAGTTAATCTCTCTTAGACTTAGTTTCCTTATCTGTAAAGAAGTAATAATAATAGCACTATAATTTAATAATAATAATTTCACAAACTTGTTATGAGGGCCCCGTAAGAAAGTATGTGTAAAGTGCTTTGTAAACCTTCAAGCTTTCTATAAATGCCAATTGTTCTGCTTTTTGGAAGAGTGCTTTTGGGATGAATTTTGGAGGCAGGTTGGAAAGAGGGTGGAAACATGTAGATAGACTTCCCTACGTACAGAGTGTTGATTATAAAATAAGGCCTGATTCTAGAAGGCCGACCTACGTGCTTCTTGACTATAAATACGCACACATCTCTATGTGTGGTAGCCCAATGGCTAGGGATGAAAGCCGCACTCTCTTTAGCTGGCAGCTGGGAGTTTTTAGAGCTTGGTCCTCCTCTTCCTGTGGTTGGGTCTCCATTGACCTGTGAAGGGGCATTTAAAGATAGGTGCTCAGTGGAGGGTGGGAGCACGGACTAAAGGATGGGATTTTCCTTTGGGGTCCAGGAGACTGAAGATGCTTTCTTCTGCAGAGAGTTCTGTTTAGTGGGATGGGGATAGTACTGTTGCTTTAGTGCATTGATTGTTGGTGGAAAAGCCTCATCTTTGTGAAGCTTTGCCTCTAAAGCTATAGTAATTTGAATGGATAGACCAAACTTGAAAAGGACATCCTGTCCTAGGAAACTGGTCTGAGGAATTGGCTGGCTTGATTCTTCTTGGCCTTGAAGAAATAGGACTTCTCGCCTTTACGAGGAAGTTGGGTGGGTTGGGTTTTTGGTGGGTTTTTTTTTTTTGGTAGAAAATTTTCACTGTTTACAGAGTATCCTGATCTAATGATCCAGGATAAAAAATGATTACTTATTACTTTTCTTTTACTAAAAAGTACCACAATGAACCTGCCAGTTAATGCTATTGATAAAAGCCTACAAGAGAATTTTTTTAATGCCTTCTCAGGAAGAAATTTACCACATCTAAACCTTAGCTCAAAGGTATTTTTTTTCCTAAGTTTGAGTTAAAATTAATTTTGTTCTTTTCTCCCCTCATTTTTTTGTTATGAAAGCAAGAAAAGGTGTTTTATTTCACTTGAAAAATGAGCATGGTATTTGTTGGTTCAGGAGCCTGACCATTCCTGTCAGATAGCAGAACTTGAATCTTATTTTTCTTTGTGTCTTTCAGCACACAATTCTGTTATGATGTGTCATTGGCCCTTTAATACTTCGGTAATTTCCCCCCACAATTGTTCCTGGGACCTCCTCTTTCCCCTTGCCCCCAGATTAATAATCTTATGGCCAAACTGGGGAAGGGCTTCTTTGGGCTTGCCTTGTCAGGCTCATGTTGCTCCTGTCCTGATTGGTATAGGCGCTTGTGTTCTATTGGTATAGCCTTGGAGAGACTAGCATTGCCCCTCCCCTTCCCCGGCCCTCCCCAGTGCAATACAGCAAAAGTAGGCTCGGCTTTATAATTATAATTACTTGAATGCCTCCACCATCATCTTCCTCAGCATCATAGGATGTGGTGCTTTTATGGTTTACAGAAGGCTTTTCTTACCTCAAACTTGGAAAGCTGGTAGTATCACTGTCAACCACATTTTACAAATAAAGAAACATAGGCTCCTAACTGAAGGTCACTGGGCCAGGTAGTGACAAGCCCCAGAGCTCTTCTCTCTGTTGTATGGCACCTCCTTTCTTCAATGAGATTTAAACAGCACACATTTATTAGATGTCTGCCAACACCAACACCATGGTGTCCAGACTGGAGGTTGAAGGCCGGACCCTTACTTTTTTTGGGGGAGTCAACTTGTGTATCTCTAAGTAGATGTGAAGGCTATGTGAGGTGATTTCAGAGTGCTGGAGGCCACAGGAGCTGGAGAAGAGACAGCTGAGCTTTGAAGCGAGGGAGGGATTATGTGACTTGCAGGTGACGAAGGAGTGCATTCCAGGCATGGCAGACAGCCCATGCCAAGGAGTGGAGATGGGAGGCTGAAGGTTGGATTGCAGTTTGTGGAGAGGTAGCCATGCATAGCTTAAATTCAGCTATTTTGTGTGATTTGTTGCCCATGAAAATTCACGTGAGACATTTGAAAAGGGATTGAAACAACCTGAATATTTTTTAAATCTTGTATAATTTTCTATTTAGCATATGTGTTATAGCTGTGAGAATCTATAATTTTTATTTTGTAGATTAACAGATATTTGGTTTGTAATTGTCCCCTAGTAACTCTTCCAGTTCAGAGTGGGGATGGCATTTATATAGTGCTTTAAGGTTACAGAGCACTTTACAGCTATTATCTCATTTGCTTCTCACAACAATCCTATGAATTAGGTACTAGTATTATTCCCATTTTACAGATGAGGAAACTGGGACTGAGACAGTTTAAATGATTTGCCCAGTGTCACACAGCTAGTAAATAGGGTATGGAACTGGATTTAAACTCAGAGCTTGCTGACTCCTGGTCCAGCGCTGTATTTATTATATAAATTAGTTACATCATTTTGAGATCAGGCCTCCCATTTTTCCTGAAATCTATCTTTTTATCTGACATATACAGAATGTCATTATCTTGCAGGAGAGAGAATCTACTTAGAACAGTCTTTTTCATCTACTGTCCAAGGTTCAGGAATCAGTTGTCTGAAAAGAGGAGAAAGGCATGCTGTGCACTGATGTTACCGCCATTTTCTTTTCTGTATAGAGGGTGGCCTAGATGTATAGGAGGGGGCATCCTCGATCATTTGAGATCTGCACTTCCTGGAGAGATTACCTTTGTTCATGAGAATACAAACCCATCAAATCAGTCAGTTGTCCGCAAGCATTTATTAAGAGCTCATGCTGTGCGTAAGGCTCACTGGGGACACTCAGGCAATACTGGAGGCTCCCAGGAATAGGAACAAAACAAAGAAAACAAAGGCGAGGCCACTATGAAGTCATTTCCAGCCTAACAGAAGAGATTTGACCTGATCCTCCCTGTTGGGGACCAGTGGAGCTGGTGGGGTGCGGGTGTGGGAAGGACTTTGTCAGACCTGGGCCTTAGGAAGATCAATCTGACTGCCTGAGTGGAGTGGAGAGGTCCTTGAGGCCACTGGTGCAGTAGACCAGGGAGGAAGTGATCAGACTCTTTACCAGAAAGTATTCCTTGGAGAAAGGGAGTGATTCTTGTAGAGAGTCTTGAACTTGAGTGACAGTTTGGAAATGATTACAATTGGCCAGACAAGAAATAATGAGGTGATTGAGTGGGGGGGAAAGAATACACAGAGATGTTGTGGAGATAGAAATAATAACTTAGCAACTGTTTGGCTACAGGGAGTGAGGTAAAATGATGAGTTGAAAATGAAATTGGGTGAGTGGAAGAAAAGTGAGGCCCTTGATAGAAGTTGGATAGTTAGAAAGTAAGGAAGGTTTGGGGGAATGCTAAGTTCTGTTTTGGACATGTTGGGTTTAAGTTGTCTGTAGGGCACCTGGTTGGGAATGTTCAGAAGGCTGCTGGTGATGTGGGATTGGAGCTGGAGCTTGGGAAGTAGAGCTGGGATATGGAGATGTGAGAGTCATCTCCATAGAGGTGATAATTGAACCCATGGGAGCGCTGACCCCTTATGACAGAATATGGAGAGAAAAGAGAAGAGGGCCTAGGACCTAGCCTTGGGGGATGGACACTCATAATGGGCTTGATATGGATGAAGATCCAGCTGAGGAGACTGAGGGAGAGGGATCATGTAGATGTGAAGAGAATGAGCCTAGAGGAGAGGTTGACAACCATGGCAGATGTTGTAGAGGGGTCAAGAAAGGATGAAGATTGAGATTTGGCAGTGAAGGGATCATTAGGAGCTTTGGAGAGAGTATCTTCAGTGCATCAGTGAGGTTGGAAGTCAGAGCAGTTAGAAGGAAATGAGATGGATGAGAGGAAGTGGGGGCACTGAGTGTAGGTGACCTCTTCAGGAGAGTTTAGCTGAAAAAGGGAGGGGAGATAGAGGCCCATAACTGGTTGGGATGGCAGGGTCTAGAGGGTTTTCAGAGAAAGAGAAGATGAGGGCGATTAGAAAAGGGCGATTAAAAAAAGAATGATGAAGGGGATGACAGTTTGCTAGGGAACACGGGAGGGTGTCCAGAGGCCATCGGCATCTGTAATTTGGGATAACATTTTGACAGCTGCTAGATGATGGATTATTGGGGGCCTGGGGATCTGGAGGTTTGCATTTTAGTAACTGATGGCATTAGTCTGGCAAAAAGTGTTGAGTGCCTCAGCTAGTGTGGTGGCCCTGTGAGTGGAGAGAAAAGGACGGATGTGAGACAGGAACCTTGACACCTTATTAGATATGGAAAATGACAGAGTGAAGGGTGGAAGGTGACTGACAGAGGTAAGAAGTTAGAGGTGGGGCTGGGGCAGGGAGGGTCTGAACTCTTTTTGGATCATGGGGAACTTGAGTCCTCCAGAACTCCCAGTTGTGAATGTCTATCTGGTAGGCAGTTAGTGATGTGAGACTGGCCCTCAGGAGACAATCTAGGACTAGTTCTATAGATCTTCCAAGAGATGGTCATGGAGCGAATAAGATGAGGGTTAATGAAATGCTCCAGAAAAATGATGGAGGAGAACTGATCTATGCACACACCCTGGTGCTTGCTGATGCCCCTTCTCAGCTCGGAACATTCCTTGGTGTTCAGACAAGGGCTGAGGAGTTGCCATGGATAGTAGCCAGCCTGTTCTTTGAGAGGAAGGCTTCATTCTCCTCAAGTTCCTCTCTTCACCAAGAGCTGAGGTTGCTTTCTGGTCCTTTATGTGACAGTCTGATGCTTCCTCTGTAGGATCCAAGGTGCTAAGACAGATCAGTTTAGTCTTGCCATGTGCACAGCTCCTTAAGCCTATGCGATAGGGAGCCTCTAGTAAGGAACTCTGTTTGTTAGTGTGGATGACTTTTCTCTACAACTTGAAGCATGTCCAGTTGTTCCTAATAGATAGTGGAGTGAAAAGCCTTGGACTGGGCTGTCAGTGGGACCGGAGGCTTTACTCCTCCAGCATGCCCAGGGTGCAGTGCCAACAGCAGCCTCAGTCTTACAGGCTGAGGAGAGGGATGTGGTCACCCACTGCTGCACAGCTGGCAGCCCCACTGGATCTCAGAATTCTTCCACCACTCCTCCATGTTTGTCCCTTGGATAGAACACGGGTTCCTTGGTCTGGCCTGTAAGGGCCTCCTTAATTCTTGGGCCAGCCTTCCTTCCCGTTACCCTCTTCAGATACTGTGCTTCAGTTGGTTGTGTTGCTGGTGGTTCCCTGACTTCACATGCACCCCTGGGCATTGGCAGGAGGTCTCTGTGCCTGGAATGCCCTTTTCTTTCTTCAAGACTTGGCTTAGCTTCACCTTCTCTCTGAAGTCTGTAATCACTCTCACGGCAGAAATGACCCGAAATGGAGGAGTTCCTTCCTCAGATGTTCACCTGGCTCTACTGACCTCCGTCATATTTTACCTTGTGTTGTTCTCACTTGTATTCCTCTGGCATGCCCCCTGCCCCCAACATAATTTATGCTCGAGTGCAGGCACTCTTTTGTTTATTTTCATGTCTTGGAGCCTAGCACAGTGTCTTCCACTTAGTAAACATTTATAAGCATTTTAGAACTTGTTTTGTATATTTTATGTATTTCATTTGTGTATCAAGTGGAATTCATGGCAAATTGGGTGTGCAGTATGCCACAAAACAGGCATATAGTGACTGCCCAGTGTGGAATCGCTGATGTTAATGTGAAGTCCTTCGGCACAAATCACTCTGCCCATTTTGGTTATTTTAGGAGTATGTAACGTACAGTTTCCTTGTCTTTAAGTGGTTGTAATTGGAGCTTCATTTTTTGCTAATAGTTTGCACCCTATTGGTACAGAAGGCTGCAAATGTTTATGGGAGAATGATTGGCAGGACATTAGAAAAAGGGTCTGAAGATAGTATGCTATCTTTAGAAGCTTGCAAACGCTTGGCCTGGCTTCATGCTTCCATTAATGGAGGCAGAAATTGAAGACAGTAATAGGAGGTGTTTGGATGGATCTTCTTCGAGAAGGCCCGTCCTGGTCCCCCTGCCCTCTTAGGCAATTGTGCCTGCCTCTCGGAAGTGGATTCCTGGCTCTTTTAAAAGTGTATGTTTTCTCTGTTTTCTGCTTTACCTTTGCCTCCTCCATTAGGTGAGCTCTGATAACTGTGTTTTTGCCTTTTTATGTCTCCTTCTACTTAATGCAGTGCCTGGCATATGGTCAGGGCTTAATAAATGCTTGTGGACCTATTGACTGACTGAAGGCAATGCAGATGGGTTAGAGTGCATTGCCATGTTAGATACTAAATGTTCAATTTCAGGGCCAGGAACTTGCCTTCTTAGGTAATGTTTCCCATCCCTGGCTGATGCTGTGGCTTTAGAGTCATGTACTTTTTAAAAAATAATGCTTGGTTTTGTTTTGTTTTTTGGGACAGATCAGGGTTTCTTGTTTGTAAGCTTTAGTGTTTTGTGTCAGTCTTCATTAGTATTCTTGTTCAAAAGGAACTTCTTGTGGTGTAAGATGAGAAATCATTGCTTCCTAATGTGGTGAATTCTCAGATATTGATGCCCTGTGGTGGGAAAGCCCTGGACTCCCAGGCCATCTCGAAGTCAGGATTTGGAGTGTCTGCTTGCTGGGTATCTCCTCAGCTCTCTCCTTCATTTTCTCCTCCAAGCTTTGCGTTCATTTGCTCCCTGCGTTTAGGCGTTTCCCTGCCACAAATCACCTGTTGACCACTTCACTTACTCATTTAGTCCAGGCTCAAATGGCTGCTTTTTCAATGAAGCTTTTTTTTTTTCTGCATGCCTGAATTGTAGTGTTTCTTTTTCATCTGACTTCTCTAATTCAATTAATTTAAAAAGTGTATTAAATGCCTGCTGTGTGTTAGGTGCCAGGGATGCTTTGATCCTTATTTGATGTGTCTCTGATCTTATCGATATGGGTACTCCCTCTCCTGGCACGGATTGAAGCTCAGCCTGCCTTCACCTCCTGTGGGCCTGTGCTCAGTGTTGGGGTCCTCTCTCCCACTCTCTGGATGTTTCAGAGATGGCAGTGAAGCCTTGCCGTGGATCATCCATTGCTTCCAACTTGTAGCTGGCCCCCTTCTTTTTTGCTTACACAGTTCTCCATGACTTTACACTTTGTGTCTTGCACAGTTCTTGCCAGGTGATGTGCTGCTGGGCACCTTTCTTGTGCCTTTCCTTTTCCATTTGGGTGACCCTCATCCTTGAATCCTTTGGAGATCTTGGCATGGTCTGTGACTTAGCCACACAGCATCACCAGTCAGTATAATGGTGTTATTAAGAAGTTGGGCCTTTGTTTTAGAGAGAAGCTTGAGGTCAGTAAAAGCACTCGAGGGCAGTCCAGCCTCCTCTCCCCTTTTTCTGTTCTGGGCCTAGCTCATTGTCTATTGTCTGTCCAAGAGAGATAGACTGATGGATTAGCTCTAGGGATTGTTCATTCAACTGCACAGCATAGTCTAGACAACAAGAATTCTTCATTGGACTTTTTTTTTCTGGTTTGAGAATGAGACCAGATGATTTTGAGTGATATATAGCTCCTGTTTCTGAGGTCTTTCAGAGCCCTGGGGATGGTAGCAGTCTACACAGTGTCACCCACAAATGGGAGCATCTTGACCATCTATAGCAGAGGTTCTTACCCTAGGGGCCTTGAACTTAAAAAAAAATTTTTTTTGATAACTATATATTAGTATAATTGGTTTCCTTTGGAGTTTGATGTATTTCATTTTATACATTTTTGAACATGATTCTGAGGTGTCCTTCACTAGACTTCCAAGGATGGAGGGGCAAGGGTATTAAGAGAAAGACAGTTAAAAACCCCTTATCTGTAGAAAATCTCTTCTGGATTTCTGTACTGGATACCTTCCGTGATAGTAGCAGGCATCTTTGTTGAAATGTGTGCTTTTGACATATACCTTGGAGGGCAGCCTTAAAAAGGGACTTCTTTACTTGACTGAATTTTTTTTTTCCTATAGTCAGAAAACAAGTTCAGTGGGCTTGTGGGCTCTAAATCCGCTTGGCTATGGCGCATGGTTTGTGAGAGCCTGCCTGTGCTCCTCCTGTGCTTTTCACTGGGCACATCTTCCACACACGTAGATTATTATGGTCATCTTTTTGTATAGATGTGAAAGTAGGCACATGGGGCAGATTTATCGAGATTTCTGTACTTGCCTCTTGGGGTATTAAACTTGGAACAAAAATGTCAAGTTTTTTCCCAAGCTTTAAGTTTCCTGCCTCTTTCAGATAAGCTTGAGAATTGCCTTTCCCTCAGTTGGCTTGCCTCCCCCACAGGCCTCCCTGCCTAGCTGTCTTTCTTTTCTTCACTCCTCACTCATACAGATCATCAAGAACCATGATTTTAGAGGACAAATGTGCTTCCATTGTCACTGATGTGGAAGAAAGTTTCTTCCAGGAATCTTCATAGTTTTAGTTTATTTTCCTTTCAGTTCATCATTAAATGATGTTGGGATACTTTTGCTTAAACTTGGTTTTCCCTGTACTGTTTTTGAGGAGATACTGTTCGTTCGTCATCTTTTATCAACCTCCTACAAAAAAGTTTTCAAACAAAAGAGTATTCTAGACCAGAGGTGTCTAGCCTATAGCCTATAGTACTCTGGAGTGTAACCTGAACCACATTAAAATGTCATTGGAAAAAGTTTAACAAGACAGCAAAGAAATGTGATAAAACATAGAGAATATTAATATGTTGTTTTCTAAGTCAGTATGTAGCCTCAGGGATCCTGATGTCTGATTTTAGTATTTCAGCTTGGATCCCACTGCTGGTGTGAGCGCTGTCTTTCAGTTCTGTTAAAGAGTGTTTATTGACTAAGCTGGTTTCTGGTCTCTTGGTCTCCTTGTTATTGTGAATGATTTACATTGGTGACACTTCTCTAGGAAATGATGTTGATGTCTGTCCTTTAATACAACTTCTGTTTTGTCAGCGGCAATGGCTTTTTATAATAGGGCAGGTTAGAGTTGTCTTTAATGTGCACCTTTTTTTTTTACTTTTCTTTTTTTGCTTTTTGGAGCAGGGAGGACAGGGCAGTTGGAGTTAAGTGACTTGTCCAAGGTTACACGGCTAGTAAGTGTTAAGTGTCTGAGGCTGGATTTGAACTCAGGTCCTCCTGACTCTAGGGCAGGTACTCCATTCACTGCACCACCTTGCTGCCCTAACCTTTTTCTTTTCTAATTTGGTCTGGATTTTGATCTTTGCTCTACCAGATTGGTCTGACAGTACATGGCCTGCTGATTCAGAAATGGCTTCCAGTAACTGATTGTTTTCTGTTTGTTAAATACATAGCAGTTAGGTCTGTTATATTGTCTTGTAACTCGTCACATGCAGAATCTCCTGATTGTGTGTTCTATGAGCATTTGAACTCGGTTATTTCTTAAACCTGAACCATTTTTCCACCATCTTCCCCTATCTTTGTATTAAAGTTTAAATTAAAATATCAAGATAATAGGGTTGGACAGCTTTTATCTTTAGTGTCCTCATCTGTAAAATGGGGATAAAAGCACTTACCTCGCAGGGTAGGTATATTATGAAGCAGTATACATAAGACACTTTGCAAACCTTAAGGTGCTATATATAAATGTGCTGTTATCATCACCATCATCATTATTATTAGACTACATGACCTTGAAGATCCCTCCTGGCTCTAAACCTTTGAAGCCCACTATTTAATTTGTAGCTTCTCATCAGTTCTCAGAATTTCTTGACCTCCATGGTCTGCCGCGGATATTCATGTATAAGCCCCAGTCGTTTTCATTGTGATATTGCAGGTGTCTGTCATGGGCACTGCAGAACTATGACCAAATTTGTCATGAAATGATGATTCTCATTGCCTTTAGATATGCAGTAAACCCAGTTCTATCCCAGGAAAACCTGTGAGATATCCTTCCATGGAGAGGCAGAACACTGGTCTTGGAGTCAGGAGCAGATCCCCTGCCTTCAGCAAGCACCTTTGCTGACTGTGTCCACTGCCATCCTGTTAGAGCCCTGAGCTTCCTCATTTCTAAAATGGGAATTGTAGCATTTCCGCTCCCCACCTGACAGAGATGTGGGGAGGAGAGTACTTTGTGAGCCCTTCAGAGGGCCCTGTATGTTTGAAATGTTCCTGTTTTTAGGAAGCCGCAGTGTGCTTTTATCTTCCCTTTCATTTATGATGCCAACCATGAGGTTGATATTATTTTGTTCCTTCACTTGGTGCAGCATGTCCGAGTTCTTTTGCTCACTGGGTGGGGATCTCAGATTTATGGTGCCTTCTGAGAGCTAAGTTATTGTTTCTAGATAGTTTAAAACCTGTGATTACTAGCAGATACCCTTGGCCTTCTTGTCTGCCACTGCCACTGTCACTTTAGAAATGGAAGGAGCCCTTGAAAAACTTAGGACCATTTTGTATTTTCCATTATTTCTTGGGTTAGAAGACCAAAGAATTCATTACCAAGTGGCTAGCCTGGGCCTGGGCTCAGGCTCTTTCTAACATGGAGGATCTTGGAGCCATCCATTCAGTTGGAGAGGCCTGTAGGGCTAGAGGATTCTTCGTATGGGGAGAATTCCAAGGCTAGAAGGGAGCCTTAGGATGAAGAGCTGGGGCTTGGTAGAGGATGTCTTTGGAGCATCTCAGAGAGCAGTGAGACATAGATGGCCTGGACACGCTCCTTAAATGGAAGTTTGGGCCTCCAATCAAAGAAGGCAGTTGCAAGGCGGAGGCTCTTCCCAATGTGTGCACTCCAAGGCTGGTGGGAGCAGCGGCAGAGAGAGCTGACCCTGCTTGGGGAGGTCTCAGAGGAATGTGATCAGGGTCAAGAGCAGAGTGTAAAGATGCAAGAGTGGAGAATCGGAGTTCAGAAGAGGGCCACATAACTGCGGGTTAGGATGGCAGAATTCGAATCTTGGAGCTCAGCTAGGATTTAGAGAATGTTAAATGGGAAGAGGGTAGTGTGAGTTTGCATTCCAAACAGGGAGAAAATACGTAAGTAGAGGGGCAATGAGGCATGTTTGAGGGACAGTCTGGCTACACCAAAGGGTTTGTGAATTTAGAGTAGTGGGAAATAAGGCTGGAAAAGGTGCATTGGAGTCAGCTAAGAGTTTTTAACTTTATTCCCTTATCTCTGAGTCATTGGAGTATTTTGGTTTGGGGAGTGACCTGATCAAAGTAGTTGTGAAATGAAGATTCTTCTGATGATAGTGACCAGAATATATTAAGTCTATCTGTCAATAAGCATTTATTAAGTGCTTACTGTGTGTTGTGCCAGTGGGGTAGGGGAGATACCCTGCCTTTAAGGAGCCTGCATTCTACTGGAGTGGAAGTGGGGAGACAGCATGTATAGATTAATGGGTATGTGCAGAATGCTTATAAGTAGATACAAGATCATGTCAGGAACTAGCAGCTGGGGGGAGGGCTTCGTGAGGGAAGCTGGTACTTTTGAGAGGCCAAGGGGATGGAGTGTTCCAGGCCTGGGGCATAGCGAGCATAAAGAGATAGGAGGGTACTGTGTGAGGAGCAGCAGATAGTCTGCGGTCTATGTGAGAAGACTAGAAAGCTCGGAAGGGGCCTGATGGCTGGAGAGATGCCCTTTGCGAGTTGTTGGGGCTTCTAGAATAGGGGTAACCTGGTTAGAGGATCTGAACCAGAGGAGTTGGCTGTGACTGGAGACGAGGTGTATACAAGAGATGTCGTGGATGTAGAAATGACAAGATGTGGCAGCCGGTGGGCTATGTGGGCTCAGTGTGAGAGAGGAGAGGAGGGTGTCATGGATTTGTGCATTCTGTGACTGAGATGATGGAGGAGAGAGTGAAAATTAGGGAGAGTGAAGGGATGATTGAAGGGACAAGGTCAGGAAGGGGGAAGTGATGGGGTCAGATCTTGGGGGAGGCTAGAACAAAGCCAGAAGTGCTGAGGTCACATAAAAGAGCATTCTTTCTAGAGTTAGATGGCTTGGGTTCAAATGCTACCTCTGATCTTTTATCCCTCTCTCAATGACTCTGGGCAGGTCCAATTTTGCCTACGAAACCTGAGTTACAGCAGTAAATTTTATTAATGTCATTTCTTTTTCTGGCCTTCACAGAGCATGCAATATAAAACTATATGTAACTAACTGTCTTAGTATTTGTAATTAAATTACTTAGTGAACTTCATTTAAAAACCCTTCAGGAGTAGGATGGAATAGTCTGCCCTGCAAAGACCATTTTGTAGCATAAACCGTCAAAGTAAACACTTTTAAAAAACCCAGAGCCTTAGTTTACCAGCCTCTTAGCACTCTGAATATTTCACTCAGACTTTTTGGTAGATCCTTGAAGCTGACATTCTTAGCCTTCTTTTCTTCTCCATTCAGATAGTGGAATGTGGTCCAAGTGCTTATAAAAGTCTAAACAAACATTGTTTATTTGGGGAAAGTTCAAGCTGACTAGTTTTCTCAGTTGCCATTGTTGGATCCAATGGCTGAGCTTGGCTGGTCAGGGCCCAGAGGAGGGAGCCCGTTCCAGAGAGGGGAGCATGACTTGCCTGTGGCCCCCTGAGTTCCAGGCCCCTTTCAACCTGTTCCTTACAGTGAGCAGTAGCTAGAGTTTAATGGGAACCAGCCCTGAAATGCTCCTTGACTGGATGTTGTTAGATTATCCTCTTTCTCCCTCCACACTGAATGTCCTGCCGCCTACCTATTCTCAACAAAGAACTAGTGAGATGCTGTATCTTTGAGCCAGTCTGTCTCTTTCTGCCAGGTAATCGTTTGGAGGTCAGCTTTGCTCTGCCCACTGCTGACATTCTTGCCGGGCTTGGCTTGTAGGCTAGAGATCAATCATAGGTTGCTCTGCGTTCTGGAGTACAGTAGTCTGTTGTTTTTTGGTTCTGATCTGGAATCTGAAGGCTAATCCCTTCAGACCCAGATGTGAGGATCAGATGATTGGGAGGTGTTTGGATAAGTGTCTCCAGAGCTACCCAGTGGCCCTGAGCAGTCCGATGTTCTTTCTAAGAGCAGTTGTGCAGAAAATCTCAAAGTTGGGCATTTTTGAACTTGGGAGTGTTTTTTTCACCTCCATTCTAGTACTAATAGAAGAACTTGCTGGGTACATGTTCCTTCTTATTTCCCATCTCTCCAGATTACAACATTGTGTTTGTTGAGCTGTGTGGCAGGGACATTAGTGTGTTTGAGGGAAGGTTGAACTGAATGATCTGACTGAAATTCTGTGATTCTGCTGAACATAGATTTTTTTCTCTTCAGATGTGTTTTGTGAATGCACGAAAACACCTTCTAAGGTTAGTCTTTCACTTTCTCTGTAAATTCAGTACATTCTCTCCCTTCAATTCAGTAAGCATTTATTACTCAGCTACTAGGTAGAAACATGCTTGTATTGTGAAACCTTATGTTTATCACCTCATAGGTTCTCAGCTCTTGGGCTGATCCTAGGGGCTCAGGCCTAGGCCTGGGAGGCTAAGTTTTGGAGCCTCAGGGCTATGACTCAAACCAGGGGATCTAAGGGCATAGGATTTAGAGCTGGAAGGGACTATGGAGACTGCTTTCCCTGCATAACGTCTGCATTTTGTAGAGGAGCAGAATGGCTGTAGCCTTGTGCCTTGCCCACAGTCTGCTGTCATTCACTTTCCCTGGACCTGGGCTCAATTCAGCTCTTCTGATTCCAGATCCAGTAAGTGGCCTTTCTGCTGTGCCATCCTGTCCCTTCAGGCTGTGGGCCAAAAAGAGAATAGGGTTATTGAAAAACTTGTGAGTGCCCAGTGTATGAGGCACAGCCAGGGTCCCATCTTTCCAGTTCATGTATTGGCTTCACAGGCACTCCCATTTTACAGAATGGAGGCTCTTCATCTCACAGAAAGTGAGTGCTTTGATCAGCATTTACATGGGTACTACCAAGCTAAGCTGGTGCTTGTTCCCTGCCGCATTTGAATTTCCTCTTCCAATGTAGTTTTTAAAAAAAATTCAGAGTCAAGAATCTTATTAAAGTGGTTCAGTGGAATCAATGTATGATGAAAATTTATTTTTCTTTATCTCAGTATTGAGAGGCTCACTTTTATGGGCAGTGCACAGGAGAGCCTGTCATAATGTCCCCTGACTGCCAGAGGCAGTAGAGAGAATTGGCACAAGGCCCTATGTAGCCTTTGCCTTTGTCTCTTTCTCTTATACTTTGTGTTGTGAATTTCCTTAGGGCCAGAGTCTGCCACGTGAGTGGGGGGGTGGGGGCATCATGTGGGTGATGAAGGCCACAGTGGGCTGATATTCTGATGGGGCCCCTCATCTGTGTTGCTTGAGACCAGCTAGATCTTCTGAACCTTTGTCTCCTCATCTGTGAAACAGGTTCAGTGATACCTTGTTTATCAAAACCTTGCTGGATTGTTGTGAGGGATTGCATGACACCATGAGTATAAATCACTTTGGTAATTCTAGGAGTTTCCTAAGTGGGAGCTGTTGTTATACTGAGTGTACCTTGAGACGTGTTCATTCACATTAAGCTGGTTGTTCTTTACTCATTTCATATTGTTGTTAGAACAACTAAGTTGCAAACATATTTTTCCTTCTGCTTGGTAGGTACTCTATAGTAATCTTCCTGAAATAAATTTTCTGTGCCCTAACAGCTAGGATTTCAAGTTTTCAAACTTTATGTTTTTATGACCTTAGAGGCAAATTTTTATATTTTAAGTATTAAAACAGATAATATAAGGTTTATGTTTTAGGTAGCTTATTGCATATTTTCAGTTATGGTGAGGCTCATCAGATGTTCTCATTGTTGCAGTAATCTATATGTCATCTGGTTTCAGAGAAGCTATCAGAAATCCTCGTACTGGTGAACAACTTGGAAAAAAACCGGTTCCTTGGCAGCTTCAACTCCAGAGGTGACCATGGCTTTATTGTCACTTCTTAGGAAAGAAGGGGTGCCTTTGAAAGAGGCTAAACAACTAATCATGGACATATTTATCCTGTGTATTTTTTATTTCCCAGTGAGGAATTCTCTGCCCATGTAGATCAGACCAACCTGCCATTTATGCTCTCAGAGAGGTGCCTAGAGCACCAAGCTAAGCAGTGACTTGGGTAGGGCTGCACAGCTGATACCTATCAGGAGGTGGCACTTGAACTTGGGCCTTCTGGAATCTTCAGGCCAACTCTCACTCTATTTTGATATACTATATTTTGAAAATATTACTCTTGTGCTTTATATAGGAAGGCTGGTCAAAGAACTCTTCCAACTTCTGATCTAGTCTGACCGCTCTCTTTTGTCTTCCCACTCAGTGAAGTGATCATTAGCTCTTTCCTCTAAATGGGAACAGTAGAACAGATATCCTTTTTAGAGATGCTTTTAAAATGAAAAGGGACCATGGGAATCCCAAACTTCTTGGATTCCACAGCCTTCAGCTGAGCCACCCACTCTAACTCTCATCAAAATCTACAAAGACATCCAGAACCTTTGAACTGTCTTGTGCATATAAAGTCTCCCCAAGCAAAGTGATTAGTAAGCTCTATAGAAGCTTCCTGAGAAACACAGGAAAAGAGTCTGTTGGTTAGTACAAGGTAAATCTCACTGTAGTATTCATCTTGATTGCTTTAGTATGCTAACCATGTATGGATGCCCGGACCTTGAGCATAAGAGACTTCAAGAGAGCATTCTCAAGTGGAGAGTTTTGGTCACCATTTCCACTCTAGAAGCATGATTTCATGATAAACTTAATAAAAAGCAGGTTGGAAACAGGCCAGAAGCTGACTCACCAGGGAGCAGTGATAGACACTTGGAAGGGAATGGCCTATCCCAGGATCAGATTTCAAAGCTTCATGCCATGATTACATCAGTGAAAGGCAACCAAGACATCAAGAATGAGATCTTGCCTGCACCTCTTGGGAATAGTGGTGCTTTAGGTAGGCCTCTAGTGTGGGAAAGGACACTGGAGATATTTCTGCCTAACCCAGGGCAAAAGAAGCCCAGGGTCCAGTGAGGTGGGGTGGTGGTGACATTCTTTATTGCTGGCTTCTAGCTCCAAGCCTCACTCCTCTGCTTGGAGAAGGGTAGTCGTGTGACTAAGGGTTAACCCAGTATAGTATCAGTTTCCAAGTGTGAAGGGAATACACTTAGCTCAGTGGTGAGCAGACGGATCGTGTTTGTGGCAGACAGTGTAGCTACTGTTTCATACTTGAACAGACCAGGAGGAACCAGAGCCATGCGAGAAGCACAGAATGATCCTTTCAGCTCGGCAGAACAGACCCCCCCCTGGCCTCCCAGTATTGCACGTCTCAGGAAGGTGGGCTTGCCTGGCCTCAGTAGTGTCAGGCAGGAGTTGATGCTGATGGGCTTTGGGTGGATGAGAGCAAAGTCGAGGCCTGCTTGTGAATGTGCTTAGGAGTTTTAAGTTTGCACAGGTCGCCTTTCAGGTATCAGGCTCACAGAACATTTTGAAACAGATGTCCTGGCATGGAAATAGGCAACCTGACTCTCCCCATTGGGCCTTTGGATTTTTGTTTAAGGTTATCCAGGCGACGAGGAGGGAAAAAGCCCAGGTGAATCCTGGCTTTGGGCTTTCCTTGGGAACCTGCCATCTCTCAGGGCATGGCAGGCATGAAGTGAGGCCAGGAGCTGCTGTCAGGTGTGGAGTAGGGTGAGGGAATTGCTTTCCATCTATCTGCTGATTCATTGTCATCTCATTGTAATATTTAGGAATCTGGGGAGTGAGTCTCAAAAACAGCCACCTGATAATGTGTTTCCTCTAGTGCTCGTCTCTATAAGCTTCAAAGTACTTTTCTTATTGAAGTAACATTTTGTATTGCTGTAATATGAAATTTTTTATTTGAGACTTAATCTTCCCTTTGGCCAGAGCATTGTTACTTAGATGGGGGCTGGGGTTGAGCCAGTACTTTTTAAAAAGGGGGATTATTTTTTGTTTCTTATTGAGTCTCTGCTCTTAAAACAAAAAAATGTCAGAGCCTTTCCCATGTTACTGTGTTTCAGGATGCATTTGGCTTTAATTTTCACCCCGTTAAAGGAGTGCTTAAAAATGCTGTCGGCCCTTTTCACATTAGTACGAGGCCATAATACGTCTTTGCATAGTACTGGGAGGTTCAGCAGCCTGGCACTCCTCACAGCTCGTGGGGAAGACGCCCACAGCCTTATCCAAAGTGAGAAAAGGAAGACAAGATGCCCAGGCCACACAGTTGGGGCCTGGTCTCCAGTGGTGGGGATTCAGCACAGGGCTGCCATCCTGTCAAGCCCAGCATGCTGTGGGCCTCGCGTAGTTGTCAGAATTATATACGGAGAACGTGTTACTTGATAGGGAAAAAAAGGCTTAGATTTTTAGTAAGTTTGATCTTGAAACTCTGGACAGTTTTTCAAGACATTGTATTGGAGGAATAATCTAAAAATGATTATAAAAACTTACTTTTCACCATTTACTGTAACTTATTTATTGAGTGCTCCCACTGGTACTGGTTGTTTCTGTAAGGAACAGAATGCCTGGCCTGTTTTCTTATAGCTTGCTTAGGGTCTTTAGAGTCTAGTGAAAAGTGGGCCTTTTTCTGAGTCTCAGAGATGCCTGGATATGATAAAAGTAGGTCATTAGTTGAATTGGTTTTGGAGAGTATGTCGCAATCTAGTGCATTCATGGAGAACAAAAGAGTTTGCATGGGACTAGACAAGAAAGATACAAAGTGTAGTTGGTGGCAGAATGCTTCAGCCAAGCTGGAGTGATAGATCTGTGGAGAATTTGTACTTGACAGAGTTCTCAACTTGTAACATACAATTGTTTTGAAACATTTAGCACTGAAACAAAATAGAATTTTGGAGCTTAGATATCCTAAGAAATTTCAGTTCTTTCCACTCAGAAGCTCTTCCCCCCCTTTTCTCTTTAGGTAGACAGAAGAATGTGCTTCCCCTCAGGTTCCTAGCGGTTTTGTCAGGGCCTCTTTTGTGTTCTGGTGAAGCTCCTTGGATCCCTTCTGAGAAGAGCGTTTTTTAAATTTATGAAATAAAATAGAGAACTACAGAAAGAGTAACAGTTATAATAATTCTTTGGGGGAAAGTTTCCAGATCCCAGGTTAAGGATCCCAGCTTTAGATTCCTTCCTTCCTTCCTTTGGCTCCTTGATTCATCATCTGTTTGTAACCTAGGAGCATTTTAGCTGAGGGTTTTGATCTTGTGTAAACAGTTGTGAATCTAAATGCGCTTGTGTCACTCTGGAAGGGGGGGAGCCCATGCTTTGCTTCCTCAGAATCACCACTTAGGTGCAGGCTGATTTTATGTCAGGCGAAATTTTTAGGAACCTAAATATCTAATCTTTAGGTTGATCTGGGGGTTAGGTCTGCACCATCCTAATATTTAAAGGCAGCTAAATAGTGCCAACAATGCACAGTGTGTAGTGGGCCTGGAGTCAGGAAAACCTCGTTGCAGAGATGGACTGTGTGACCCTGCACAAGCTTTAGCTCTGTCTGCCTCATTTCCCTCATCTGTAAAATGGGGATAAAGATAGCACGGATCTACCTCCCATGGCTGTTGTGAGGGTATGTAAAGGACTTTGGCTTTAAAGTGCTAGAGAAATGCTAGCTATTTTATTGACATTAATAAGAATAAATATGTTATTGTACATAACTTCTATTTTTCCTACACGGAACTATCTTCACTGTAGATATTTTTAAAAGGTTGCATGTATAGTATTGGAGAGTCTTATACTTTGGCCATAATAGTGAGTTTGTATGTAGTAATAAGAATGACAAAACCCTTTGTACACATTAATTTTGAGGTTGGAGCCACAGACCTGCCTTTTAGGCTCCTTGTCCTCCTCATGAAGCATTTCCTGATCTCCTGGCTGCCAGTGCCGCTTTGTGTGTATGTGTGTATGTGTGTGTGTGTGTGTTTGTGCGTACCCACCCTCACCCCACCCCCACCTGCGGACAGGCTGCCCTCCTAGGTAAAGGGGCGGACAGTTCCCTGGTGGCTCTTTTATCCCCTGCACTTAGCACAGGGTCAGTGTAGGCAGGAATGCGTAGTGCGCACACACACACACACACACACACACACACACACAGTAAGTGCTTGTTGATTGACAGTAGCCCATTAATTGCATTGAATCATTTTCTTTTGTTGATTATCTTCTTATGTCCAAGATAGGTTCTTATGGGAATGAAAGCTCCACACATCCTACCGTGTTACTTGCCCCTTGTTGATGCCCTGCCAGCTTCTCCTCTCCTGACTTACCTAGTGCTTAAACTTGAATGGCACCAGGCGGGATGGGCCCTGCCTTCAAGGTGCTTACATTCTAGTGAGGGAATACCACACCCAAAGGGAAGCCAGAAAGGAGGTGGGACGTTCACCTCTTCTCCTCACCTGGAGTTCTTTTCCTTTATAGCACTGTCTCAGGTGTCCCCCATTTCCTTCAAGAGGCAGATCTGTGGCCCCTTTTTACACGAAGCCTTCCCTTATGCCCCCTTCCTACCTATCTGGTGTTTACCAGGCAGTTATTATGTATTTATTTCTTTTTTCTTTTCTTTTTTTTTTTTTCTGCTTTTTGGAGAGGGGAGGGGAGGGCAATTGGGGTTAAGTGATGTGCCCAAGGTCACAGGTCTAGTTTTTTGTGTCAAGTGTCTGAGGCTGGATTGGAACTCAGGTCCTCCTGAGTCCAGGGCTGGTGCTCTACTCACTGTGCTGTGCCACAGCCGCCCCCCATGTATTTGTTTCTGTGTGTACTTCGATATGCCCTTGATAGAATGTAAGATCCTCTAAGGCCCTCAGAGGAGTGGTACAGGGCTCACCTAGTGCAACCAGTAGCTACTGGCAGCTGACCTTCTGCTTCACAAGGGGGCTGGGGCCCTGGGGCCTTTCAGGCAAGTAGGGGCAGCTCCTGAAGTTTGAGACATACACCTGGAGATCCCTGAAGGCTAACCTAGGCCAGAGGTGTCGTTCAGCTGCCACGGCCATGTCTTTTCATTGCACTCCAGTGATTGAACTTGTTAGTCTAAGATTTATGTATGAAAACATTTCTGAGGTCATGGGGGAGGAGGTGAAGGGTCAGACAGAGACCAAAGACTGTTGAGGGAGGGGAGAGGCTGGAATGTCGTGTTCCTGAAGGAAGGAAGGGAGGCAGGCAAAGTAGGCCTGATGAGAGTTAGCTTGGAGTTAGATTGAGGAGGGCCTGCAGTCTTCTCCTCAAACCCTGCATGTGCATCTCTGTTCTTAGTTTTTAAATGTCAGTCCTAGCACATCAAGGAGAATGCTTTAGTGACTGATTTCAAGTCCATGCTAACTTTGCACTTGGGATGCATCTTTGTTACTCTGAATCCAGGTATTTATAATCATGGTAAAATCTTGCTCATTACTTCTTTTTGGGGGGTGAATGGTTTGAGTTTGTGAAAAGTCCAAATCATGGAATATTAAGTTATTACACTATTTCTTTAAGCCTACAGTAAGTACTCTTCATCTTCAAATGATGCAGCTAGGCAGCCCAGTGGATAGAGTGCTGGGTTCATCTGGCCTCAGACACTTACTAGTTATGTGACTCTGGGCAAGTGGGTTGACATCTGTCTGCTTTAGTTACTTTATCAGTAAAATGGGGATAAAAATAAGCACCTACCTCTCAAGGTTGTTGTGAGGACAAAATACAACATTCATAAAACTCTTTGCAAACCTTAGAAGTGTTATAGAAATGCTAGCTATTATTATTAAGAAATTGGGGAACAGAGAACCAAGGGCTTATGTCTTAGAGCATATTGCAGTTATTAAATCATAATCACTTATGGGCATATTATATATAAATCTGCTATTAGAGTGCCTTTCCAAGTTTGTTGACCTCTATTCTTATGTAGGCTAAATATTTCAGTACTTTTACACATTACACAGTGGATTTTTATCATACTACAGCCTGCTACAACTTGAATGAATTACCCCCTATTTTAAGTATTAATGAGCTGTAACAAAAGTCTGGTAAGATGTAAGCTAATAATATGGGAAAAATAAATATCTGGTGAGTGTGTGGTGTCATGACTTTTTTTTTTAAGCAGAAGGGTATCTAAAATACATGGTAATGTAGTAATGGTAATGGTAATGAAGCCCATTCTGTTGGACTGGAGTTGCGTGTTCAGAGTTTGGACCACAGATATTTTTGATCTCCTTTGTTTTTCTAGTGTGAGTGGCTAGGCACAGAGGGTAGGATGAGGAAAGAGGGAGAAAAAGAATGAAAAGCAAAATAGAAGAGGGTGAAGAGGCAGACAGTAGGGGGACTTGCAAGGTGAAGGCTTGTCTCATGTGGGATTGTCCATGAGAGGCAGCGGGAAGAGCCTCAGCCTTGGGAATCGGCACCAGGCAGGACTGGATCCTAGTTCTGAGTCCGAATTCACATCTTTACCACGAGGGACTCATTGTCCCCCTAGAACTCACTTTGTTCACGTGTAAAATGAAGACTCTGCAGTATGCCGACTTCAAGGTCTCTTTGAATCTTATCACTTAAACTACCTGCATGACCTTGGACAGTGCATCTTAGCTTCCCTGTATAAACCTCAGCTTTAACCTCTGTATAATGAGGGATATGGACTCAGGCCCTTCCCACTCTAAACCGGGGTAGATTTTTTTTGGTAGATTTGCACGTTTCCGTCCAGAACGTTTGAAAGATCTGTGTATAAATTCTGGGTGTGTGGTGAACCCAAACCCCTTAATTTGTTGTTGTTGTTTGCTTTTTGGAGGGCAGTTGGGGTTAAGTGACTTGCCCAAGGTCACACGGCTAGTTTTTACGTTAAGTGTCTGAGGCCAAATTTGAACTCAGGTCCTCTTGACTCCAGGGCTGGTGCTCTATTCACTGTGCAACCTAGCCACCCCCCCTTACTTTGTTTTTGTATGATGAAGTTAAGGTTCATATTGGAGCTATTAAGGTCTGTCTTAACACAGACTTGAGGAAATTTGGAAGATGCCAGAGCCCAGTATGGGGAGGCATGGAGTACATAACAAGACAGTCAAGCAGATTTGCTTTATTGAGAGGAAAAAGAAAATAAAGGACAGGCAGAGAGAATTCTGGGCTGCCAAGTGGGAATGAGGTACCCTCTCCTCCCCATTCTTCTCTGTATCTAACAGGATGAAGCAGGGAGTAAAGGGTAGGAGGGGGGTGGTCAGTGAAAGACCCCTGGGGAATGGGAGGGAGAAGGGGCTCTTCCTGCTGGTCTTGCACAGTCTGGGGGCCTTGGGCTTTTTAAGCTTCCAGGGGCTCTTCCTTTAACTGGGCGGGGACTCTCCTGTATTTTTCACAAGATTTTAGGAATTGATTTCTTAGCTTGCTTTTTATAAGTTGTTGGCATCATGTTGCAGAATCTTCTCATTTTACTATTTGACCCTTGTTTAGAGGTTTGACATGTTAGGGAAGAATGGAAATGGGCAACAATTTTGCTTCAGAATTAATATTCTGGTAGTGTTTTAAGAAAAAATAAGATTAAAGTACCTAAGCAGCACTGAAAGAATAATTTAAAATTTTCTTTTCCTAAAATAAACTCAGTTATTCACCTAGCCTGGAATGCCAAATATTTGAGAACTCCATGTTATATCCGCCTTTGCCTGGACTACCCTTATTTGGCCAGCCCCATCCTGTGTATGGCTTCCTAAAACTTTGTAGGATTTAGGCCTTGGGTGGGGGGCTGGGCCCTGGAGGGGAGGTCACCCAGTCTGTTCCTTCCTCATCTTACTGATGAAAGGAGCTTGATTGAAGGCTTCATGGTGGAAGTTGCCACAGAAATGACTTGGCCAAAATCACCTAGTGAGGCTAGGGCTTGTGGGCCTGCCTTACGCCTCGGTCAGCATCCTTTTCACTGCACCGGATTGTCTCTTTCTGTTGGAACTTTCACCAAAGAACTATGTGTCGTATAAAATGAAGCTGGCTGGAAGTCCATCTGAAGGGATGTAGTTATTACAGTGCCACCAGGACTTCAGGGAGGTCCACTAAGTGGCAGGCAGTCAATGAGTCACCAGAGTGGCAGCCTGAAGGCTAGGGCTCCAGTGAGACTCTGGAGCAGAGCGAGGATTGTCTGGGGGCATTCTTTGGATAAATATCCCAGTTAGCCTGGCTATGGATGCCTTTTCTTTAATTGTTTAAAAAGAAACCTGAATTTGGTAGTTATTGCTGAGCAAATGTAAGCTATATGCATAGTATTTTTTATTTTAATTCATTTTATAAGCATAGGCTAGAATTTAGAATTTCATCCTTTTCCCTGCCTTTATGCAGGCCCTTCTCTAGCCACCCTAAAGAAAAGTTCACCATAAAAGCTACATTGTTCTGGCTAATCTAAATAGTAGGGGTTGAAAGCTTGTTGGACAGCTTTGTTTTCCGGAGCAGTGAGGAATAACCCCGAGTGTGTCATCAGATCATTGAACAGAGATGAAGTCTCATAATTGTAATACTTTACTCTGGTTTTGGGGTGATAGCTTGGTGCTCATGGCTCCTGGACTGCCAAAGGAGGTGATGGGATTAACCTTGCTGTGGCTTCTTATTTTCTCCAAGCTCCTGTCATTGACTTGGCTTGGGTGATCTCCTCCTGTTTTCCCAGGCTTAGACCAGCCCCATTCTAGACTTCCCTCAGTGACAGAAAAATGTGTTCCCTCAGTGACAGATAAAAAACCTGAGAGGTTTGGTAGGAAAGTCAGAATAACATTAGGCTGTGTCTCCCTCCTTGTCTCCAGAGCTGCCTTACCCAAGGGACTGGCTCTTCTCCCTGAACACCTCTCCTGACATGGAAAGAAAAAGGTCAGCCTCCAACCATGGTACAGATGTCTTTAGCTGTTATGTATGGGGCACTGGAAGGATAGTTGTGGAGAAAAGAGAGGCAGAATTATTAGGGAAATAACTTTTCTTTGTATTTCTTCATAAAATGAGAGGTAGAGTTGATGAGTATTTATGAGAAGGAGAAATATGACAGTTTCTGATCATAGGATCATAGATTTATAGGCAGAAGGGGCCTTGGAGGTCGTCTAACTCTTTAATTTTACAGATGAAGAAACCGAGGCCCAGAGAGGTTGTTAGCATAGTATGTTTAACATCAGGAAAGGAGAGTTGACAAATATATTCATTTATTCTCTTCCTTCTGAATCCCCCTGCCCAGTCCAGTGCAGGGGTTCTCTCTCGTACTCCATACCTGCATCACCCGTGGCCGGGCCCACCAGTCTTCTAGTCAGCCAGTTCTGCAGCCTTGGGGTTCCCTTGACCCTTTCTCCCTCGTTCCTTGGATCTAGTCTATCACCAGGTCTTATTTATTCTACCTGAACAAATCTTTTGCCTCCCTCCTGTTCTCTTCACTTCGTCAGTTAGGGGCCCATCACCTCTCACTTGGTCTATTGTTATAGCTTCTAATTGGTTTCCCCTCCTCGAATCTATCCTCTGTATAACTTTCAGAACGGTCTTCCTAAAGCCCAAGTCTAATCTGACACTCTCCTGCTTCTGTGCTGCCTCTGACATAAAATACAAACTCTGGGGATTGACTTTGAAAGCCCCCTACAGTCTGGCTCCAGCCCTACTTTTCAGCATCTGTGGTTTTCTACTAGCTCTTTCCTGAACTCAGTGTTTCCTCTACTTTTCTTGCCTTTGTATACTTTGTCCCCCTTCTGCCACACGATCCAAGCCCTGGTTTTCATCTAAGATCAGCCCCAGGCATCTCTGGGAAGTCTCTGCTGCCGGAAGTGCCTCCTGACCTCCTATATGTTTGGTATTGAACTTTCTGTTTATGGGAGAGAGGCTGTGAAACGTTATGTGTGGGAAACAGCAAGACGACCAGTTTGGTTCCATTGGAGAGGAATGGTCATTAAGTCTGGTGAAGGGCTGACCGGGAAGGGCATTAAGCAAAGGAGCTTGTCGAGCACCAGAGTGATATACTTTGCTTTGTGTTGTGGGGCTCTCAGTTTGGTAGCTATGTGAAGGGAGGGAGGCCTGGAGGCTGAGAGACCCTTGGCCAGAGAGACAGGATCAGGGCCTGAACTAACTTGGGTGGTTGTAGTTGTGTGAGGGGAAAGAGTCTGTTAACCATCATTAGCCAGCTAGCTAAGAATGTAGGAAACTGTGTCGAGGGCACAAAGACCAGCAGCTTTATAGTCCTTGCTCTCCAGTGGGAGTGGGGGCACAGGCATTTACTCAGTGCTCACTTTGTGGGGCTCATTATGATTAAGACTGGGAATACAAAGACAGACAACGAAAGGCCCAGTTCTGAAGGAGCTTCACATCTAATGGGCAGACATCTTGTAAATATATTGATAGGTAGAGGATTTGTGCAGAGTGGAGCAGAGGCCATCTTCTAGGGGAAGGAAGATCCTGGCAGCTGGGAGCCTGGGAACAGCCTCCTGCAGAGGTGGCCTCACCCTTCCACATACCATCTGTTACTCCAGCTCCCATTTCTGCCTCTGTTCATGGAACCTGAAGCAGGGCCAGCCAGCTGCAAACTTGTAGACGTAGGACATGTCTGTACAGCCTTTCTAATGTCTTGTCAAGGAGCTTATGTTCTGTTGGGGGAAACACCACCTGTATAGGTAGTATATACGTCATTTATACAAAGTGGTGAAGGAAGAAGGGGTCATGAGAAGCTTTCAGCAGAATCTGGTGCTTGAGCTGAGTCTTGAAGGACAGAAGGACTTCTTTAAGGCAGAGGTGACCAGGGTTAATGCATTCCAGTCAAAGGGCATGGACAGGGCAAATCCTGGGCTAGGAGAGCTGGAGGGGAGCTAGGGTGCTCTGTGTGAAGAACAGAGAGGTGGGCGGTTTGGGTGCACTGGGCAGGCCGGACAGCTGGCTTGGGCCTGCATTGTGAAGCTTTATATTTGATCCTAGAGTCAAGACAGGCCACTAGAGCTGATTGAATAGGAGAGTGACACAGTCACATCTGGGCTTGGCTGCTGGCTGTCATGGAGGCAGGGAGGCTTGCCTAGGAGTCCACTGCAGAAGGCAGGATGAAAGGAGATGAGGGCCTGAACTAAGGTGCAGTAATATGCCTTCCATTCCTATCACTGATCAGCACCTTTTTGCTTTCATTTTGTTCTATAACAGAAAATGCTGCTATAAGTATTTTTGTGTCTGTATACTCCCCTTATTTTATGGATGAGCAGGCCTCACTGACCCTGAGAAAAGGACATCAAGAAGAAGGGGACAAACAGTGCCTAAGGCTGAAGAGAGCTTGAAGAGAATGAGGAAAATGAGACTGGACCCAGTGGCCTCCATCCTCCTCCTTGGTGTCTCTGCAGCCTTGGGCATCTTCTCTCTTCTCTCTAGGTTTTCTGAAGCCCTCTCTCTCCTCCTCCTGCTTCTCTGACCGCTCCTTCCCTGTCTCCTTGCTGGATCCTCCTCCAGATCACACCCTCTCACCGTAGGCATCCTCCAGGGCTCTGTCCTGATCCCTCTTCTCTTCTCCCTCCATATCACTTCACTGGGTGATTTCATCAACTCCCGTGTATTTAATGACCATCCAATGACCATCCACATCCACCTGTCCTGCCCAGTCTCTCTGCTGACCTCCAGTCTTCAACTGCCCTTTTGATGTCTCAGATCACACGTCCAAAAAAGGGCTCATTATCTTTGCCCCAGTCCTCCCTGCCTCCCTGTACTTCCTCGGCAACATCATCCTCTCAGTCCTTCAGGTTTGAAGTCCAGGTGTCATCTGCTTTCTCTCCCCAATACCCCTTTCCCCCAAACCAGTCTTTTTCCACCTTTGCACCGACTTTTGAACACGCCTCCTTCTCTCCTGACCCTGTCGTTCCTGGTGCAGGCCCTCATCACATCCTGCCTGCATTCCTGCCATAGCTGCTGGGGCATCTGCCTACCTTGAGTCTCTCCCTACAGCTGTCAGATTAGTCTTCCTGAAGTGCTCATCGGACCATGGCATCCCTTGTTCAGTAAGCTCCACTGCTCACTGTTGCCTCTAGAGTCAAATATAAAATCCAAGCCTTCCCTAACCTAGCTCCCTTCTACCTTCCTTCTTCCACCTTAGTCCTTGAGCTGTCCTCTTGCAGTCAGTGACACTGGCCTCCATTCCATTTCTCAGCTTTGTATAATTTCTCTGGCTCTTCTCAGGCCTGGAATGCTCTCCCTTCTCTTCCCTGCCTCCTGATTTCCCTGGCCTCCTTCTAGGGCCCTGCCAGATCCCATCTTCTCCAGGAAGCTTTTCCATAGCCTTCTTAATTCTAGTGCTTTCCCTCTCAATTATTTCCTCTTTATCCTGTACATAGTTTGTTTGTAGATAGATTTCTTGTCTCTCCCTTTAGAGTATGAACTTCTTGAGGGCAGGGCCTGTCTTTGCCCCATTTTGTATTCTTAGCACACTGCTTCCTAACCCCACAAGGAGTAGGCACTCAGAGCTATAGGAACGATTAGTTGACTGACTCTGTGAAGGAACTTGAAATAAAGATGGCCTCAGGTTTTTTCAAAGAAGTATTTGTCCCAGGCCTTGCTGAGGGGGCCAAGAGAAAGGGTAGGGGTGTAGGTGACAGCAGGAGAGGAGAGGAGAGGAGAGAAGAGGCTGGTTTTAACTCTGCTGTCTGACTTGATGGCTGCTCCATGGATAGATGGAGGTTCCTTTAAGCTCAGGGGCTATTTGGTGTTGGGCAACAGCACCGTGTTTGTACGGTGGGCGCATGTAGGGAACGTTTGTGTCAGGGAAGTGAGTTCATCACACTTTTATCAAATCCCCTCTGTGAAGTAGGCTCTGGGGAGGAACCCAGAATCAGAGCCTGAGGATGAGGGGAAGCCCAGTATCAGAATGTGAGGTTTCGGGGAGCCCAGTATTAGCACCTGGGAGAGAATCTAGCCTCAGAACCTGAGGGTGGGAGGGAGCCTAGTATCAGAATTTGAGGTTGGGGGGGAGCCCAACATCAGAGCCTGGGGGGGGGAAGCCCAGCATCAGAGCCTGGGGGTGGGGAGCCCAGCATCAGAATGGGGGTGGAGAGCCCAGCATCGGAGCTTCTGCGGATCAGAGCTGGGAAGGCCTGAGAAGGATCAAGCCAGGGTCCTCCTTTCACACAAGAGAAGCCTTGCTCAGGGTCACACAGGTGGTGGGCACAAAGCCAGTATTTGAATGTAGGCCCTTTGACTCCAAACGTGGCAGCAGCTTCTCTGCTCCTTAGACTAGGCTGCTGTGGGCTCCTCCCTCCCACTCACCTAAGAGGTCAGACATTGTCCAGTCTGTAGGCTCCTTGTGCTTGTTAACTGGACGAGCCCCTTGGTTTCTAAGTTAAGCAGATGTCAACAGTGAGTGCTTCTGCATGAGATCTGTGTTTGTATTTGGAATCTCACAGTAGCAGTGAAGCTCAGCTGAAACATTCATGTCCCAAGACCTGGTATTAACACATAGGGTGGGTCTGTCTGAGCAAAGAAATGATTTATCCTTCATGACAATATTATACACAATATTTATTTATTCTTAGTTGGTGGACAGTAATCCTGGCTCTGGAGATTTAGTTTAATATGGTTACTATTCTCTCAGGCATAGAGTAATTCTCAATAGTTAGTTCAGTGCAGTAGTTGGAGATTTGTATTAAGATATGTAATGTTATTATTTGCTTCTGGATTATTCTGCGACTAATCCATTGTATGTAGAATTCAGGGGTAGTTATTTCTATATTAAAGACTTTGGAATTAAATCCTTGCTGGTATCTGCCTGCATTCATTAGCTTTTAGAAGCATTCATTTGGATAAGGAAAAAGGTCTTTATAAACTATTGACTACTCAGGAGAGTTTGTTATTGATATTAGGAGATAATGCTTTTTTCCTGATAAAACAGGCAGGTAGAGGTATATTTTCCCCTGCAGGTCTACTTTTTGTTTCTGATATAAAATGGGGGACTGCATAGTTTAGTTTTCTTACTCATATCCCCCAGAAGCATTTGTAAATAATCCTAACGTGGTGATTCACATTCACAGAATGATATCAGAAGCCCTGTACACTGCCCCTAGAAGGTCTTTGGGCAGCCCCAGCCTCTGTAGCCCATCCTTCCTCCCAGGGTGCTTGAGATCAGTTACATGGAGATAATGAAAGGAAGTACATCTCCAGCATCCATTAAAGAGGTAACCTCTGTCATTGTTATTTAGAGGACTCTAATTTACAGAGTAAAATTGAGGTAGAATCGCTGAATCAGTAAGGTCAGCCATCCAGTCATGTCTGGCCTTTGCCCAGACAAGGATGCCAGCCTAGGCAGGAAGAGCCCGAAAGTGCAGCACCAGAGCCTTCCCGCCTTGGGAGAGTTCTCATTCTTGGGAAGCCTGAATTGGCTTCTCCTAGCCTCCAGGTCTGATTCTTAGATCTGCCTCCCAGGATGGAGCAGAATAAGTTTCTTCCCTCTTCTCATGGAGAAGTGCTTCACATCCCTGAAGATAGCTATTCTGTGTCTCCCTAAGCCTTTCCTTCTTTCTGAGCTCACTCACTTCCGATGGCATGATCACAAGGTCCTTTGTTATACTCTCCCTCCTCTGTAGGTGCCTTCTGTGTGTCTTCTCTAAAATCTGGTGCCCAGAAACCAGGCAGTACTCCAAATGGGGGCTGATCTGGGCAGCAGGTAGTGCTTGGTCTTGGGCATGGCACTTCTTGGAGCATGGGCACATGCCTTTCTTGGCTGTCACATCACACTCCTTTTGTACTTGGGTGTACAAAAAACACCCTTATGTTTTCTAGACAAGCTATCTGACCATATGTCCTCCTTTTTGTGCTTATGAAGATGGTTTTTTGAATGTGATATTTTCATCTCCATTAAATTTCATCTAACTAGATTGAACTTTGTGTCATAGCTTATGGAGGTTTTAAAGATTCTGATTTGGGCATTTGATAAGGATGCTATTCATGACTTTATGTAGGACAGGGCCAAGCCGTAGCTGACATCCTATGTTTTACAAGAAGCCTTTTCTGAACTCTTTTAATGCCTAGTGCCTTTCCTCTGTTGATTCTCTGTATCTGTCTTGTTTGTACAGAGTTGTATGATATTGTCTCCTTAAACTATAAGCTCCTTCAGGATGAGCACTTATTTTTGCTAGAATGGACCAAGTCTGGAGGCACTGAGGGGGAATGGGAGGAGGGATGTTGGGAAGGAGGAGCAAGATTCCAAAGTGTGGAAAAAAATCTTGGTTGCTGTTAATACTGAGCAAATGAGATTGTGAGAATGTCGATAAATACCTGTCTTTTACCCACTTATCTATATATACACACAAAATCTTTGAGCCATCTAATCTAATCCCCGTGACATCCCCAATGGACCATGTCGTTATCTTCTTATAAGTAACTGAATAATATAGGTAATCCAATTTTGCTTGTCATTTGTTGATTATGAAAAAATAATTTGGTTTGGTAGAGGCTCTTTTAATAGCAGTCAGCTTTACAACGAATAAAAGTGAGGTGAAAAGTGAGGCAGAGAAGGCGCCTGCTTTAGCACCCTGCTGGTGTGGTCTGGAGAGTCGTGATCAGAGCTGGAAGTGGGATGAATGTTGGGTGGCTGGCCGGGACCCCTTCCCCAAAGTGGAGGATTACACCAGTGGGAGAAGGGGGCTGCAGGGATGTTCCAGGTTGAGAGGTCAGCTGAGCCATGGGAGTGATATCTGGAGACTCCTCCAAGAGACACATTCATATCATTGAGGATTTCCTTGGAAGGTGTAACAACAGGAATGATCCTGCTCAGTGATCTGTCTGCTAGGAATTATTGGGTGAGGCTCAGCCTAGGAAGTTGCTCACCACTGAAAGGGACTCAAGCCAGCTCAGACTCCAGTTTGAGGAGGGAGTCTTTGGGATGTCGAGGCTCTCCAGACCTTTTTCTTTGTGGAGGACACTGCTGATCATAATCAGCCTCAGAATGCTACAGAGCTTTCTGGAAGAGGAGTTTGATGAATCCTTTCACAAAGGAAAGACCAAGTGAGTGGTCAAAGGATATGGATGAACAAAACAAGACAGAACTTTTCTGGAACCGAGATTTCCCAGTGAGAGACTGGCAGCTCTCCTACAACTTCAAATCTAGGGGTCCTGAGGTCACACAGCTAGTGTCAGAGGCAGGATGAACCAAGGAGAATTGGAAACGTTTCACAACCACAGAAAAGATTGTTTCAAGTCACCTGGCAGATTGGCAGAGATGACAGAAAGAGATATTAAGGGTCAGTGTTGGAGGGGCTGTGGGAAGACAGGCACACAGATACACTGGTGGTGCTGTTGCAGATTGGTCTGCTCTAGCCAGTCTCCAGAACAATTTGGAATTATTCAAGAAAAATACATAATCAGCAAAAAAAATTCCTAAACAATTTTTAAAAAGTGCTTCATATGTGCTAGGCTTTCTAAGTGTGGGGGATATAAAAGGAATAATTTATACTATTTGACCTAGAAGTCATTAGGCATATAACCCAAGGAGGTCAAAGGAAGAAAAAGGCCCTGTATGTACCACAGTGTTAGTAGTTGCACTTTTGGGGGTAGTGAAAAGCTGGAATGTGAAATGTGGGTGACCATTGATTATTGAATGGCCAGACACACTGTGGAAGGTGACTATTTGTGATGGAATGTATCTGTGTTGTAAGAAGAGAGGCATGGAGAAATCTACATGACCTGATGCAGAATGAGAGAACACAATTGGGAGAAGAAAGTATCCAGTGATGTTAGTTATGGGAATGTAAAGAATCTTCAGAATAATTGTAATGACCAGTTGGATCCTCGAGCACAGATGAAGAAAATGCAGCTTTTTGAATGTTCCATACACTTATAGGGAGGGCATATGGGAGAATGTGTGTGTGTGTGTGGGGGGGGTGTGTGTATGTGTGTTAGAGAGAAAGACAGAGAAGGAGAGACAGAGGGAGACAGAATGTTGGGGTGGGGGTACACTTAAGAGGTGGTAAATATTTGGAAATGATATCGTGTAAAAAGCCATCAGTAAAGATTTTTGAAGAAAAAGACATGTTCTGATTAATTTTAATAATCTTTTTTGATGTTGTGGCAGATGTGTTTGGAATAGTACTTGGGTGTTTGTCTGGTTAGAGTGATCTGGGACTTGAAAAGCCACCACCTGATCGGTTCTTCAGATAAGGAGACCACCCTGTATTTAGTGTTTCTGTAGACACTGACCACTGGAGCTGTTGTTCTGACTGGAGGGCTTTTCACGCTAGACATCACTTAGGAAACTTGCTAACTCATCAGATCTATCAAGGATTGTTATGGAGAAAAAAGATTAGACTTCTGTCTAACTTTAGAGTTGTAGAACTAAGATCAGTGGGTGTAGATTATGGGGAGAGAATTTCTGCCTCAGTATATGGACGAACTTTCTAAAGATTAGAGTCATCTCCAGGCAGAAGTGGCTTTTCCTCAGAAAGGAAGCCTCCTTTGGATGGAATGCCTGGGTCTTGAGAAGTTGTTACAGGTCAGGCAGTGAGTTCTCCATTACTCAGGGTGTTCCAGCAGAGAGGCTGGACCCCTTGGGGATGTGTAGGGTTTCATGACCTCTGAGATCCCTTCCAACTTGGAGAATCTATGTTCATTTGCCCCTTCAGAAGGTTTTGATGGTGACCTAGGATGAGACAGATCTACAATGACCTGTTCTAAGAATGCTTCTGATATACATTATTCTTATTCTTATTTTATTTTTGATGGTATCAGGATGACAGAGATCATCATTGCCAGTTTCCCTCAATTTACCTTTTGTCCATTATTTCCATATTTTCTTCTATATTCAGACAATTATGAAAGGTATTTTTACCCCATTTTGTAAGGGCTTTGAGGCTGAGGATGTAAGTTTGTCTTCTGAGGATCTTCACAGTTAAATCAAGAGAGGCAGTAATCCCTAGAGGGTTGGCCACCAGGGGCTGATCATTCTTGACCATCATAACTCACTAAAGTCTCAGTTAAATTGCAAAGTGGCTACAGTGTGCCTTAGTGAAAGGAGGACTTAGAGCAAAGAAACCAAGGCCTTTTGAACCTATTGAAGGAAATTTGTGTAAAATAGGAAAAAAAACAGCCTTGTAGGGTAACCATCACCAGATCACAGGCAATTGAGATGGAAAGGACTTGGGAGTATACATCTTCACATTTTACAAAAAAAAAAATGAGAGGTTTGCATAATGCCTTACTTGCAATTCATTTGATCTTTATGAGGATAGTGTGTGCTGCTAACCTCCTCATTTTATGGATGGGAACGTTGAGGGCCAGGGAGGTTAAGTGATGATTTACCCGTCAGTGTTAACATAGCTAGCTAGTAAGAGTCAGCAACGCAAGTGTGAATCCAGGTCTCTCCTGATGCCAAGTCTGTCCCCTGTACCAGATTGCCTCCCTTTCTTGAGGGACATGGGCTCTGTGAGCTGAGTGCCTACAGAATTGATACCCAGATTTGCCTTTGTGATGTCACAGGGCATCCATCTTTTGTAATTTTAAAGGATGTTTTGAAATTCTCAAAAGTCACTTCTCTGTGGTCCAAAGATTTTAAATAGAAAGAGACCATAGAAACTGAGCTGAGGCACAGAGGACAAAATGACTTGGCTAAGGCCGTTCATTTTAATTTTAATTTAATTTAATTTTGTTTATTACATGGTCTCCCATGAGCCAGGCCATATGCTAAGTGCTGGGAAGTAGCAGGTGGGCAATTATGATTTGAATTCTGGTCCTTGGCTTCCAAATCTGATGATCTTCCCATTATACCGATCAGACTTGAATACAGAACAGGGTTGCCCTAAAGAGTTGTTTTTGTGTTGGCTTCAGCATAGGAAGAGTCTGGTCTCTTGGTGACCCTTGTGGCCCAGGTGGTATTTGCCTCAGTTCTCTTTTCTCAGCTCCCCACAGTAGAGGGCAGTGGTAGAATCTGCAGTTGGAGCTCTTCTTATCTTGGGAAGTGTCCCATGATTGAATTGCCATCCCGAATGGAATCACTTTCAGCTTACCTGCCCCTGCTTTATTCAGAGGAAGAAAAATGTGCCTCGTTGAAAGCCAGTCTCCTGCTGGGGCTGAAGTAGGCTGGCTTCTGCTTGGCCACTTGGCACATTTTGTTGCTGTCTTCGGGTCAGGTTCTTTTTTGTCATGATGTTTGCAACAACACCTTTGGGAAAAGAACAGATTTTCTTTTTGCTATTTCTAGTGAGAGGTGAAGATGACTAGACTGGGGGAGACAGACTTTCACCGCATGCCTCTGTACACAGTGAAGTATTTGTGACCCTAGAAGCTGGAGAGAGCTGTGACCTGAGCCTGCCCGGGAGGGGGTAGGGGGTTCTGGTGCTGCCACTCTCCTTCGCATAGGGCAGCCCCCTAGTCAGTTCTCCTTCATCTCGGAGAAATGAGTGTCTGCATTAGGTTTCATCACAGTATAAATGGGTGATGTGGTTTCTTTTTATGACTTTATTAGGTTGCTAAAGAGATGACTAATGGTTTGGGCCATTTAGTTGATTAGAATCAGAATTTCAGAGTTTAAAGAGATCCTTGGGGAGCCATCCAGTCCAACTTCCTCTTCTTGAAGAGTAGGAAACTGAGGCCTAGATGAGGCGTTGGAGTTGTGCTTCTATATTTCAGCAGTTCGTTTTTTTAAAAACAAATTAAATAGATCAGATGAACTCATAAATTACTTCTTTTTATTAAGTTATAAAATTCCCAATTCATATACTATTTATGTTCGCTAATTAAGTGACTCATATTTCTACTAATTAAACAATACATAATAGACCAGAAAAAAAATCTTTTCTCATAGTTTTAATATTTGAAATTAAGTCCATCAGGAAATTCAGGGTAAGATAAAAACCTTTAGTTCCTTGGAGCACCAGGTTCTCAACACATGGCTTGATATTGAGAAGATAATAATAAATGGATGGCTCAAGTGTCTGTCTTTATTTTGTCCGTGGGTCTCAGGATTGACACCTCTGACTATAAGGTTCAAGATACATAGCTTGACTCTCTTGTGTGTTGGCCCTGATTTTGATGAAGAATTGACATTCACAAATGAAAAATGAAATGAATAAACAAGTGTGAATCACTTAGGGCAGGAAAATAGAGTCTTGTGGACCTCACAAGGAACAAAGCTTTATTTTTCTTTGGTATGTGTGTGTTTCTCTCTCCCTATGTATATGTATATGATGTATATGTATATTTGTATGTATGTTTGTATATGTGTATGTATGCACATGCACATAGGTATATACATGTATTATTTGGTATATATATATTTGTTTAAATTGTTGGGTTTGCAATAGGGAGAAAATTAGTCTTTTCCAAGCAACTCTTTTTTATTTAGTTTCATATTTTAATTTTTTTCCTGTTACATGTAAAAACAAATTTTTAGTATTCATTTAAAAAAATGAGTTCCAAATTCTTTCCCTCTTTTCCCTCACCCCATCCTTGAGAAGGCAAGCAGTTTGATATGGATTATATGTGTGCATTTGTGCAAAACATATTTCCATATGAGCCATGTTGTGAAAGAAAATACAAACCAAAAGAATAAAACACCTCAAGAAAAAGAAAGTTAATGAAAAAAAACCCAACCCCTTTGATATGCATTCAGATTCTATCAGTTCATTCTCTGGAGATGGATAAAGTCCTTTGGAATTGTCTTGGATCTTTGTCTTGCTGAGAATAGCTAAGTCATTTATAAAGATCATTATACAATATTGCTGTGACTGTATATTGTTTTCCTGGTTCTGCACACTTTGTATCAGTTCATATAAGTCTTTCCATGTTTTTCTGAGAGCATCCTGCTTGTCATTTCTTATACTACAGTAGTATTCCATCATAGTCATATACCATAACTTGTTCAGCCATATCCCAGTTGATGGGCATTTTCAAATTTCCAATTCTTTGCCTCTACATAAAGAGCTGCTATAAATATTTTTGTACAAATAAGTCCTTTTCCGTTTTTTCTTTACTCTCTTTAGGATATAGACCTAGTAGAGGTATTGCTGGGTCAGAGGGTATGTATGATTTTATAGCCCTTTGGGTATAGTTCCAAATTCCTCTCCAGAATGGTTGGATCAGTTCACAGCTTGACCAGCAGTGTGTTAGTGCCCCAGTTTTTTTTTTCACATCCCCTCCAGCATTTATTATTTTTCTTTTCTGTCACATTAGCCAATCTGATTAGGTGTGAGGTGGTAGCTCAGAGTTGTTTTAATTTGCATTTTTCTAAATGTGACTACAGATAGCTTTGATTTCTTCTCCTGAAAACTGCCTGTTCATATCCTTTAACCATTTGTTAAAATCAGGATAAATGATTTCCACAACATTCTCTTCATGTAGTGGTTGCAGTAGTTCTGTCAGAAATGGGAATGAGGTTAGTCTGGTGTGACCTCCCTCTTCTGGATGAAGCTATGTTTGATCTTTGTCATTTAGTGCATCTCTCTTCTCATTTTCCAGACGAGAAGCTCAAGGAACAGGGCATTAAAGGGATTGTTCTGGAGTCACGTAGCTAGTCAGTGGCAGACTTTGGGGCCAACACAGTCTTCGTTCTTTGTGACAAAAGGGTAGTAACTTGTCTGTGAACTCTCTATTAATTGCATAGTAATCAAAATTAGGATAATAAATAGAATAATTCAAGAACTTCAGGTTAATTTGAATAGCAGACTTTAGGTACATAAAGCGTCTTTCCTCCCCAATGGTCTTTTCTTATGAACTCTAGAGACATGAATATTTTCTTTTTTTTTTTTTTAAGCAATCAGGGTTAAGTAACTTGCTCAAGGTTACACGGCCAGTTATTTCTGGGTGTGGTGCTGAGTGTCTGAGCCCGGGATTTGATCTCCAGGTCATCCCAACACTGGAGCCGGTGCTCTTACTCGCTGAGCCACCTGGCCGCCCCTATGAATATTTTCTTATACAAAGAACATAAAACAAGACTTGTCTATGAAACTGAATCTCTATTTACACACAACTTGTTTTTTAAGCATATTTTAAATTTAACCTGGCCCTCCCAACACTGCCCTTCTTGTCTGTGTCCCTTTCTGAACTTCCTTCAATTCTCTTCTTAAAATGTTTCATTGTTGATCTTCTGTGTTTTTTTTAATAAATCTCTACCATTTCTCCTCCTCAATGACCTCTCCTCCCATCCCTCTCTTGTAATATATAAATGTTGTAGCAAAACTAAGTCACCCATTGGTGACATATTAATGAACCTGTGAAGATAACAGGTGCTGCCCCTGTTGGTATGCTTACTAAATATTGTTGATTTATTGAAATGGTAGTAACTTCCCCAGATGGTCTTTTGATATTAGTTGAAGAAATGCACTCACACACACACACAGAGCTTCTTTTCACTTTGGCATAAGATATTTTACTTTGGGGAAAAATAATCCAACCTTCCTATTTTCCACCAGTTGTCTCTGTTGTGGATTCTCATTCTTTTTACCCTTTTTGCCCCTTAAAAAAAATCTAAACACTTACAGATAAGACTCATTATCCTTTGACAGAAAGGCATATAATGCTAATTTTTGTAGTGCAAGTACCAGCCATTTAATTTCAGACTTATGAACTGCCATGAAAGGTGAGAATAGATTTCTTACTAATTTGGGTTTTTCCATATTTACTTAAGTTCTTGGTAATTTACATGTTTTTGACCTTGTTTTTAAGTTAAATTTGCCTTGTTTTCATAATGGGCAAAAGATGGTTGGTTGAAAGAAATTATTTGTTTGAAAATTCTGGACCCCGAGGGTGACATTTTGTTTTGAAGGGAGATTGGACAACTCAGACTCTGATTCTGTTTGTATTTTGGTGTTTGTTAGAAATTCTTCAGTGGAAATACTGTCGGAGTCATGTTAACAGGACTTCAGCCTTTGAAATTATACCCAGTCCCTTTCCAGCGCTGGTGCTGGTCATTGATTTACCCACGTCTATTTCTACATTTCTTGCCTCCTGTATGTTTGTTTTATAGTGCTGTGTTAACATTAGCATTTGAAGTTTACATTGTGTGACAGCCAAGAAAAATAGAACATTGCTTTATCATAGAATATTTAATTTTTGCTGAAACTTTACTCGTTTGTTTACATTTAATTTTAATTTTTCTCAATTACATGCAAAAAATTTTAACATTCTTTTTAGAGAAAAGTTTGAGTTTCAAATTTTCTCCGTCCCTCCATTCCCTTTCCCCTCCTGGAGAAGACAAGCAATTTGATATACATTATACATGTGCAGTCATACCAAAGATTTTCATCTTAGCAATGTTGCAAAAGAAAACATAGACCAAAAAAACCCCAAACAAACCGAAGAATAATAAAGGAAGTTTAAAAAGTATGCTTCAATTTGTCATTAGACTCCTTCAGTTCTTTCATTGGAAGTTGATACCATTTTTCATCATAAGTCCTTTGGAATTGGCTTAGAGCATTGTATTGTTGAGATTAGCTAAGTCATTCATAATTGATCATTGTACAATAATGCTGTTACTGTGTACACTGTGTTCCTGGTTCTGTTCATTTCATTTTATGTCAGTTCATGTAAATCTTCCCAGGTTTTTCTGAAAATATCCTGCTTATCATTTCTTATAACACAGTAGTATTACAGCACAATCATATATCATAGCTTGTTCAACCATTCCCCAGTTGATGGACATGCCCCCTCAATTTCCATTTCTTTGCTACTATGAAAAGTGCTGCTATAATTTTTTTTTTTTTACAAATAGGTTTTTTTCCCTTTTCTTTGATGTCTTTGAGATACAAATCCAGGAGCGGTGTTGCTAGTGAGTTCCTGAGGCTGGCTTTGGACCCAGATCTTCCTGAATCCAGACCCAGCACTATCCACTGAGAGCCACCTAACTCATCTTCTTAATTTGCATTTCTCTAATTGCTAGTGGAGGCAGCTAGGTGGTATAGTGGATAGAGTGCTGGGTCTGGAGTCAGGAGGACTCATCTTCCTGAGTTCAAATCTGGCCTCAGATGCTTAGTAGCTGTGTGACCCTGGGCAAGTCACTTAATCCTGTTTGCTTCAGTGTCCTCATCTGTAAAATGAGATGGAGAAAGAAATGACAAACCACTCTAGTATCTCTCCCAAGAAAACCTCAAATGTAGTTTCAAAGAGTCAGACACAACTGAAAAATCACTAAACAACGATTAAGTGATGTAGAGTATTTTTTCTTGTGATCAGAGATAGTTTGAATTTCTTCTTCTGAAAGTTCCCTTTGACCATATCCTTTGACCATTTATCAGTTGGGGAATGACTTTTATTTTTATAAATCTGGCTCAGCTTCCTACATATTTGAGAGATGTCTTATCAGAGAAACTTGCTATACAATTTTTTTTTTGGTAGTTTCTCATTTTCCTTCTAGTTTTGGCTATGTTGGTTTTGTTTGTGCAAACCCTTTTTAATTTCATGTAATCAGCATTGTCTATTTTACCTCCTGTGATTCTGTCTCTTGTTTGTTTGCAAAAAACTCTCTCCTTACCAATAGATGTGGCAGATAATTTATTCCACACTCCCAGATTACCTTCTTGTAAAAAGAAACAAACCGAGACAATGAAAGATGATGGTTTACCCAGTTTTGTGGTCACTAACCAGATAGCTAATTTTTTTTTCTCAGCCAAAGAAAAGTAAGATTTATTAAAAGTTCGCTTGCATTAGACACAGAGTAAGTCTGTGTTAGGGCATTCTATGGTGCTCTCACAGTTCCAGATATCTAATATTTTAAAGGCCCTGTCTGTCATGGTGATGTTTCTCATCTAAGTGTTTTGCGAAGTGTCAAATAGCCTGTGCCTACCCATTTGTGACAGTCCATGCAGTCTTGCTCCAGGTATACATTATTTTCTAACTACCATTCTAACAGTCTGTGAGTTTGTTAACCAAAGTGCAAGAAGAAATTTTGGAGGTTCTTATATGGTATTTTAAATATTACTCTGATAAGTTGTAAAGCCAAGCATGAACAGCTTTCCAGAGGACTGCTGTGAACAGCTATAAGGTTCTGAGTACATAGTATAGTGAACTCTCTTATTTATTCAGTAATAAACTAAGACAAAACATTGACCGAAACTAAAGTACAGCATTTACAATGTTATGACATAACTTATCACTAATGTGGCCACATAGTTTTCATCAAAGTGGCCACATAGTTTCAAGCAAAAGATATCATTCAGTAAATCCTTAACTCAATCATCCTTAAGGAGTTTAAGGGACACAAAGTACAAAGGTCAAAGTTCTCCACCCCTAGGTCACAATAAATCATAATCTTCTCAGTTAGCATTAAGACCTCAAGAAGAGGTCTTTTCATCTTCACTCAAGGCTGGCTCTCAGCTTCCATGGTTCCTTTTCTGTGGTCCTAGCTCCTGCCCAAATCTACCCAACTGTCACCTGGATTCAAAGGCAGGCAGCTCTAAGCTCCTTGCCCAATTCCCTTTCCAGTTCCCATTCCATATTGAAGCTCACAGTATCCAGTCCACCTTATTAGGTCCTTCACAGTTTCTGTTCCTGGGAATACAAAGCTCAAGTTTTCTCCTTCTCAACTCTGCCACCACAAGAGTTCTCTTGTCAGTTCTCCTCAGTTCTCCTCAGTTCGTAGTTCTGTTTTCTCCAGCCTGGGCCTCTCCTTCTATATGGTCATTATCTCCTTCCCTTCCTGTTGCATCAGCAGCAGGGGTTCACAAGTTCTGCTTCTCAACAAAGACTTGATACAGTCATGGGCAAGGCTCAAAAGAAACTTGAACTGAAACAAGGTGTTAATTAAATAACTGAAACAAGGTACTTCTTTGCTTGCCATTACATAAGTTTGTGCTTGTAGAATATTATTATTTCTCTAAAAAATTTTCACTTAGATGCCTCCTTTTTTTGACTGGGGGAAGGGCAGCACATTAAAAAATCCAGTGCTCTTGAAAATATGATGACATTTTAACTGAAAATTCAGATTTTTCTAGTTAATTTACAGACTAAAAAAAAAAAAAGTTTAAGTATGAGCCTAAGCATCAGTTTCCTTAAATACAGAGCCGCTCATTACCAGGTTGGCCCCAGGATGAACGCTCCGGCAGGATGCTAGTGCACATCGTTACAATACATTCCACTTTTAAAAGCGCTGAGCAGCACTATGGGCCCTAGAGTTGGAAGAGCTCCTGGGATTATCCAGTCTCTCAGAATCACTTTTTATACTAGTCAGGAAATTGAAGCCCAGGGAGGACAAAAGAATTTGTCCTATGGCATATGTCATGAGGCGAGCTTCAGACTTGTCTTCTGCTTTGGAACCCAGGGTTTGTTCTGATCTGCTGCATCTTGCAGGTGCCTAGTGTCCTCTCCCCATTTTGCTTTGTTCTGTTAAGGTTCTTTAATGGGAGTGTCACCTTGGACAATAGCATGATGGACTTTTTTATGCAAACTTTGGTCTGTCTTGCCAGGATCCCCTTTACTAGGAAGAGAAGGAATCATGATCTTTTACTAAAAACCGAGGGTCCTCTAGCTCCTTAAGGTGTGCAGAGGTGTGAGTCAGCCCCCTTTGTTCTGGGCCTGAGGGAGGGGATGGTAGGGGGTGTGTGAGCAGGCTGCAGCTGAGCATGGGTTTTGCCTTCTCTTGGAAGCTGCTGCTGCCTTGTCTGAGCTCACCAGGCCGGTAAGCTTTCCACTCTGCCTGCCATCCTGAGTAGGGGAAGCAGTTGGTCAGCTCTTTAGCCAGCAGTGTTACACTAAATTGTAAAGGCAATCCAGCAACTGAAAAAAGAGTTAATCAGTTCTTATGCACAGGAGAAGAGGAAGGGGAAGGGAGCACGGATTTGTTAAGCTCCACTTTACAGATAATGACTCACTTGGTCCTCACAACAGCCCTGCCTATGATCCCCATTTTTACAGTGGAGGAAAATAGGGCAGAAGAGGTGACGTGATTTGCCTAGTGACACAATATCTGAGGGTGAATTTGAACTCAGACCTTTCTGACTCCAGGGCCAGGGCTCTGTGCACTGCGCCATCTAGTGGCCATAGATAGGCAACAGCTGAAGAATCTGTAAGCAAAAAATGATAGAGAATTTCAGCACCAGTCTTTGTATCATATCTGTTACCTTATGCATGATTTTGCGCCGGAGAAAATAGTAACTGTAAATGTTAAACTCTGTCCTCAAAGCACCTAGTGAGGTGGGCTTGAAAGAGAGTATTATCCCTACTTGCCAGGTGAGGAAATGAAGGCCAGGCAGGTTATGGCACATGCCTAGTGAGTGCCTAGGAACCATGACGCCCAGCTTCATGCCTTTCCCATTAGACACCACTGCCTGCTGCCAGCAGAAGGATTCAGAGGGACAGTCACTAGATTTCTTGGTTATGGTGGTATGTTTGGGAAGGAGAGAGAGCAGATTTTGTACCTCTCAGTTGCCCAGCGGCAGACAGCCCTGATGGCCCCTAAGGATATGTTACCAGAGAAAAGGCAGTTGAGCATGTATCCCCATGAGAGTGATATCCTGGGCAGGGCTGCACTTAAGCAGCTCAGTCAGATTTTCACTTTAGGATTTGAGCAATATCTTTAACCCTGTCCCCCCAAGCCTGGAATTGGACCTTATGGTTCTTCATCTGGTAATGTTGTGTGAGGTTTCCCTGGTGCATATCATTTCAGTGTAGCATTAATCTTTATCTGAAGCTGATTTTGAAGAGGGTGGTGAATCTGTGTGTGCTTCTGCTGAGCTCATGCATCTCCTGAATTAGCCCTTCCGGTTGGCTTGGTGTTTCTTTGCTCTGGTATTTGCTTCTATTGTGCTGGTACCCATAACAACACCAGCTTACTGCCCAGAAATTCAGGGCAAGTATACTTCCTCCCTGCCCTGGATCATTCCCTATTCAAAAAGTGAGCAGTGGAGTTTGCTGGGTAAGAGAGCGCTCTCCCTTTGGGACTTGTGGCCCCAGATCTCATTATCCTGGTGCTGTGTACAGTGAGCTAAGTCCTTAGAAGCTGGGCACACAGCAGTGCCCTCTACTGATGTGGAGTACACATTCAGCATATTAATGAGTGTGTGTGCAGTTGCGTTTGTTTGATTTTGTGTACTGCATTTGAATTCAATGAGGTCCTCTGATTAAGCACAGTCCATTACCCACGCACCTCTCTGTGGAGTCTGCTATGTTTTTCTGCATCATTCCTAATATAGAGAGGAACCTGTTTTCATAGTAAATGGGGCTTTCTCAGTAAATTATTTTATCTTATTGGGATTGAATGAAAATTTCCAGGAAGTACAATAATGGTGCCTGCCTGTGTTCTTTCTTCTAGTTTTTGAAGTTGTTTATTGCCTTTCAGAATTTCTGATCCAGGTAGTGTATTCTGGAGAAGGGAATCTCATTTGTATTTCTCTGCATTTAGAGTAGTATAGTGTTGTTTTCCATAAATTTCCTGCAGGGAAATTTTTTTTTTTTGACTGGGGACAACATATAAGGGGCTTATTTGTTGACTTTATAATATTATTCTCTTGGGCTGCAAATGCTTGCCCTATACAGTTTAATTCTTGGCTACATAGAACCACATTAAAAAAAAAAACATGGGACTTGGACACAAAGAAATCAAACTGGAAGGGGCCATGGAGGGTGGGCTTGGCCGGCTTTCTCATTTTATTGATACCAAAATGGAGGCCCACAGAGGTCACATGACTTGCTGTCCCAGTCACATGATCAGTTAGTGGCAGGGTCCAGACTGTAAGCTCAGCCTCCTGGTTTTCATTCAGTATTCTTTTTTGATACAAGAGGTTTCTCTTATCCTACTAGATTTTTAGCCATTTACAAGTTAGGCTGCCTCATATTTTTCAGAATTCAAACACTTTAAATTAGAATATAACAAATTTATGTAGAAAAAATAGTAGCTGAGATTTCTACGGTGATTTGCATTTTATCTACATTTTCTTGTTGGCTGTTCATGGAAACTCTGTGAAATAGATAGTAGAAATGTTATTATTCTTCTTTTACAGAAAGCATTTGACACTGCGAGTGTCAGGACTCCTGTCCACAGGTGGGATGCTGGAGGATTCTGAGCAGCCTGAACATTTCATCATAGAAGTGTTGGGTCTGACTTTGCTTTCCCCCTCCCAGACTGTGAATGGTGGTGCTGGTGGTTGAGCATTTCTCTCTTCAAGCTCTGAGCCCTATTGAGTTTTGTTGATGCCCACAGGGCCCATTCTTTCTTTGATTCTCCACGTTGATTCATTCTTATAGAACTTCAGCTAAGGTCAGTTTCCTTTGAAAAAGTAGAATTTCCAGCCAGGAAGTACCTATTACTTATCTAAATATGTTTTACTTGTTTCTAAGATTAAACTTCTCTGTAAGTACCAGTCTTTAGATCAGCATACATTTATTAAATACCTACTAAATTCCGTTAAGGCAGCTAGGTGGTACAGTGGGTAGAGCACTGGACCTGGAGTCAGGAAGACCTGATTTCAAATGTGGCCTCAGACACTACCTGTGTGATCCTGGGCTAATCACTTCACCTCGTTTGCCTCAGTTTCCTCATCTGTAAAATATGCTGGAGAAGGACTGAAGAAGTTCTGTGCACTAGGGTGTGTAGACAAAAATGACCTAGCCCCTGCTCGTGTTCTGTCAGGGGAAATCACATGTGTACAGATGCGTATATACAGAGTAGATATGAACTTATTATGGAAAGAAGGGAAGGTGGTAGTGACTGGGGATATTGATCAGGAAAAGCAGTATGTAGGAGGTGAAGCCTCAGCTCAGTCTTTTTTCACGGCCAGTTATTTCTGGGTGTGGTGCTGAGTGTCTGAGCCCGGATTTGATCCCCAGTCATCCTGACACCGGAGCTGGTGCTCTTACCCACTGAGCCACCTGGCCGCCCCAAACCTCAGCTCAGTCTTGAAGAAATCTAGGGATTCTAGGACAAATCAATAAGGAAGGAGAGAGTGTATTCCTGGCCTTGTGTAAAGGATGAGGAATGAGAAATGGAATGTTGTCTATTTGGACAAGTAAAAAGGTCAGTTTTAACTGAATAATGGAGTTTTTGAAGGAATAATAAATCTGAAAAAGTAGATTGGAGCCATGCTGAGAAGGCCTTTAAATGACTATATATACACCTGTCAGTTAATTAGCATATACTATTTATCTCTTGCCGATGATACACTATTTGAAGATCGCCTGTGATACAGTGCTAGGCCTACACCCTGGAGAGCTCAAAGAGAGATGAACAGGACTTGGATGCAAAAAATTATTTCCAGCAGCTCTTTTTATAGTGTCAAAGAACTGGGAACCAGGGAAGGCAGAGATGCCTATCAATTGAGGAATGGCTGAACGAGTTATGTTGTATCAGTGTAATAGAATACTATTGTGCTGTTAGGAATGGCTGAAGAGAGGGTTTCAGAGAAACCTTGGAAAACTTGTTTGAATTGAAGAGGGAAGTGGCAGAGCCAGAAGAGCGATTCATGTAAAGACACTGTAAAGGCAGACGGCTTTGGAAGACTAAGCTCTCATCAGTGTGATGAGCCCCATTCCAGAGGACAAACTCAGAATAGCTAGCATTTGACATAGTGCTTTCAGCTTTGCAAAGTGCTTCACATACATCATCTCATTTGATCCTTACAACTCTTTGAGGGAGTGATTATTGTCTGCATTTCACAGATGAGGAAGCTGAGGTCTTAGAAAGTTTGGTGACTTGCCCAGGACTCGTGCAGCTTATGTGTGTTGGAGGTAGGTTTTTGAGGTAGGATTTGACTTTTCAGGGCTTGTTGATTCTGCACTCCAGCATTTGGGCTGCTCTGCCAGAGGACTGATGATGAAGACTGCTGCTCCCCTCCTGATGGGGTGTGATGGCCCCAGGGGACAGAGGATGAGGCATCTATTTTTGTACATGACCAATGTGACAGTTTGTTTGGCTTGACTGTGCACATTTGTTACAAAGGCTTTTTTATTTTTACTCCCCCCCCCCCCCATGATAGGGTAGGAGAGAGAAGATACATTTTTGTTCATTAAAAAAAAAAGACATGAAATGAAAAAAATATCCCCTGTGACTAGGAAGAGGCAGAGTCTCAGCCCTGGCCTTACCTAGAAGGTGAAGTGACTTGCTCTGGGAGGCCGAGTGAGAGGCTTTGTAGGCCAGGACCTGGGTCATAGGGTTCTGGCTTGGCAGTGCCAGAAGCAGGACCTTTCTCTGTGCCCAACACATTCTCTTTGACAATTAGTCTGCTGCCTCAAGCCTGTTTGTGCATCATTTTTATGCTCAGTGCTGAGTATTTTGAAAGGATCTCTGGCCATGGAGTCTCAGAGCCCAAGTTCAGGTTTCCTGCTACTCCCTTGCTCCAGCAAGTAAAGCCAAACAATCGCATGATTGCCCTGAGTGCCAGCCTTCTCTGACCCTGCCTGTGCAACAGTTACTTTTCTAGAGCTCAGTTTCTCATCAGTCAAATGAGGAAGTTGGACTGGATGGTCCATAAAGACTTTTAGTTCTAGCTCTGTGGCTTTATAATCTCTTAGCATTAGCTTCTTCCTCATCTGTAAAATGGGGCAACAGTTCTTGTTCTGTCTGTTTCACAGGGTTTTTGGTAGGATTTAATCAATAGGCCGGTGTACATGGATCATTGGACAGCAGAAAGGTGCTGGATTGTCTTTGGAGGAGCTGGCTTTGGATCCTGATTCTGCCTTTCTGTTTAGGCCTCTTTGGGCCTCAGTTCCTTATCTCTACAAATGAGGGGGTTGGATTAGAGTGGATAATCTTTAAGGTTCCCATTTCCTTAGTACTTTGTAAAAACACAAGTCAAAAAGCTATACAAATACTTGTTCTTAAGTTGTTATGAACTACAGTTACCCATTCTTTCTTCCTGCTCATTTTTCTTTTTTTTATTTTTTTAAGGTACTAGTTTGTAATGTAAAATTTAAGTGAGAAAATGCTTTTTATAGAAGGTTTGAGGGGAGGACAAGTCACTGAATGAGTAAATAAACTCCCTAGCCAGCACATTTCTGAGAGTCAGATTGTTTTCTGGGGCATTACTGGGCCTGAGTAATAATTGATGTTGATCTGGGCCTTTTCTTTTTACAAAACACTTTCCTCCAACTACCTTGTGAACAGAATCACAGGATTCAGAGCTGGAGGGGAGCTCAGAGACCACATGGTCCCATCATCTGCCTGCTTGACCGTGATTCTGGCCTCCGTGGTCTCCTTGACTCCCTGCCCTTACCCCCAGCCAGCCAGGACCCAGATCTTGCTGTCTCCCATTGCCACAACATCCCTCAGTCTGGTCTCTGTTCACACAGTCATCACCTTCATCACTTTTTTTTTTGAAGGGGGGAAGGCAGGGCAGTTGGGGTTAAGTGACTTACCCAAAGTCACACGGCTAGTAAGTATTAAGTGTCTGAGGTCAGATTTGAACTCAGGTCCTCCTGATTCCAGGGCTGGTGCTCTACTCACTGTGGCACCTAGCCACCCCCCTTCATCACTTCTTACAATATTGCCCTCCTAATTATTAGTCTTTCTCACTCAAATCTATCCCCAGACAAAGCCATTTTCTGTGTAGATATCTGCCAAAAGGACTTTTCCTTAAGGTCAGTCTGACCATATTTGAGAAACTCCAGTGCCCCTGGGATCAAATAGAAGCTACTCTGTTTGGCTTTTAAAGCCTTTCTTGAGGCTCAATCGGCCTTTCCAGCCTCCGTACAGCTAGTGGTCCAGCTAGACTGATCTTGCCGCTGCTCCTCACACAGAGTACTCCATGACCTCTAGTCTTCATGCCTTTACATTGACCGGCCCCATACCTGGAATGCCCTCCCTTCTTACCTCTTCAGGAGAATCCCTTATTTCCTTCAAAACCCAACTCAGGTGCTAGCTTTCACATGGGACTTTTCCTTTGAATGAAGGGCCAAGAACTTTAATGTTCAGTTGTTAATCAGTTGTGTCCTACTCTTTGGGACCCCATTTGGGGTTTCCTTGGCAAGGACACTGGAGTGGTTTGCGTTTTCCTTCTCCAGCTCATTTGAGTAATGAGGAACTGAGGCAAATGGGCTGAAGTGACTTACCCAGGGTCACACAGCTAATAAGTATCTGAGGCTGGATTTGAACTCAGGTTTTCCTGACTTTAGGCCCAGCCACTCTATTCACTGTGCTACCCAGCCATCCCAAGAACAAGATTTAATAAATTTAAAAGAGACTTATAACTACATTGTATGCATAATAGTGAATTTTTCAACCAATGCAATTTGCATTGGTTGAAGGAACACCCACACCTATCACTTAACTGAATTGTTGTTAAAGCCTCATGCTATTAAGTGGCACTCAGGGCTTGAACTGAGGTCATTTGACTTTGAGATGTTGTGATCTTTCTATACAGTGTGTATGTTGTTTTGGAGTAGATGTACACACCTTCCTGGAATCACCATGTCACATTTAGAAGCTGTGAAAAGACAAGGATTTTTACTTATTTAGGAGCCCAGAGATGAATTTTTCTTGGTCAGTAGTTTGTTTATAAAAGCTTTTTCACATATTTTTTTTTACCAGAGTATGAAAGAATCCTTGTTAATGTGTCAGATTCTTCCACAGATCATTTTGAAAAACACTTTTTAGGTGCTTTTTCTAATTTTGGTTTATAATTGCATATTTCACTGTGTTCCTCCCTCTCCCTCTCCCCCAGGGAAAAATGTGTACAAATTCCTTTTAGAACTTCAGGCTAGATTAAGATAAGATTAAAGAATACTTCAGTTTATATTCTTCATGTTGCAAGTTTGAATTTTTTAAAAGGCAGACAGCGTGATGCATGATGTGGGTAATAATAGTCTGCTTTTTTATTTTATGCAGATTTGGAGGTTTTCCAAAGAGAAAAGCCTTTTGGAAATGAGAATACTTTTAGTCTCGTGAGTTGTGGTTTTAAGTCAAGTTTGTATCATTTCTGAGGTAAAATCCTGTAAGTTTTTTTCAAGCCTAATAATTTAGGTTTATTGCTTCTAGTTTAAACCAATTGTTAGTAAGTCATATATGCCAGTTTCCCCAGTTGGACTTGAAATTGCTTTCACTCCAAATCCCTTTGTTTTGGCAGTTTCTAGTTATTCCATTTGGATTTTCTTTGAGACTGTGCCCAAGTTCTCCATTTAAGTTAAATATTGTCATGGGGCTTGTTCCCTATGCATGAGATGGTAATTTGCTTGGCAAAGAATGAGGAGGGAAGTGGAGCTCTCTTCCTGGCTTACCCAGGAGGCCTCAAAATCCTATAGAATAGTTAAATGCTTCTGTCCTCAGAGGTTCTGGATCCACAGCCCCTTATGATGCCCACAACCTGTGTTAACTTCCCTGAACTCATCTGTAAGATGAAATGGATGAAATCATCTCTGAGATTTCTTCTAGTTCTAGATCAGTGATCCCATGATTCTTAGCTTCAGCCATTCTTGATGTTACTAGATCTCTTAATTGCCAAAGAATTTTGGAGAGACTGAAATTAGTGGAAACATTTTCAAAATGGACAATGGAAAATTCTCGAGAGGCCGACTCTCTCCCTTTTGGCTTCTTTTTGCCAGCAGGAGCCAATTTTGTAGTTAAAGAACCAGGAGGGAATTGATGTAATGGAGTGATTACTGAGTTGGAAATGAGGAAACCTGTGTTGAGGACCCAGCTTGGCCAGGGATGGATTGATTCTTTGCTTCTCCATTTCCCAGTTTGTCCATGTGTAATGAGGTCTTTGGTTAGGTCTTGGGGTCATCACATTTTGTGTGTCATGGGCCCTTTAGCCTAGTGCACTTTATGGATGTCTTTTCAGGATAAAAAGTACAATAAAACACACTAGATAATGCAGGAGACCAATTACATTGAAATAAAGATGTCATTCTTTCCACACCTAAGGTTACAGATCCCTGAATTCACAGACCCTGGGTTAAGAATCCCTGTGCTAGATGATCCTGGAGCCCTCTTCTGACTCCAGTATGACCTACTTCCTCTAGGCAGGATAGGGCAGCTTTAACCTGCTTGTTCCTTCTACCATGCTAAGGAAGTCAGAACCCTAAGTCCAGCACCTTCAGTGTGGTTTATGTATCTGACTGGCCACATCCAGGATCAGTGCAATCAGCAAGTGAATGGAAAGGAACTTGCATGGCAGACCTTAAAAGTCCTGAATAGAAGTGCCTGTGATCAAATATCAAACATTCACTGACTTCCTCGACTATATGCCATGGACTCAGTTTGCTTTATGCATTAAGTATCTGCTGTCAGTGCCCCCTTCATCCTCCTTTGAATATGCAGTTTTTTGGTTCTTTTTTGGCAGGGGGCAATTGGGGTTAAATGACTTGCCCAAGGTCACACAGCTAGTTAAGTGACTGAGGACAGATTTGAATTCAGGTGGTGCCTGAACTGAGCCTTAGGAAGAGGATTCCATTCTGGCAGATAGATGGGAGAATGGGAGACCTGGGTGTGAGTGAGGGTGTAGAGTTCGGTTGGAGTGTAAAGTGTGGAAGGGGGCACAACGTGAAATGAGGCCTTGTACCAGACTGAGGAGTTTTGTCTTTTATCTTTGAAGCAATATTTAGGTAAATTTAGAATAATTTTCCATGAAGTTTTTGAGCAGAAGACTGAGAGATGGTCAGAGCTGGCCTGAGGAGGATGATTTGAGAAGCTGTGGAAGATAGGTTGGGATTGGGGGATAGCAGGAGGCTGGATGACTGAGTGAGTGAAAGGAGAAGCAAGGCTGTGATGGTGGTGGTAGAATAGAAGATGGGAGTGATGGTCAGGGGGAGGAACAATCGAGAGCTCTTTCTTTTGAAATTACAGGAAAAACGTTTTTTAATCAGCACCAATCCCCTCTCTCCTCCCATGAGAAAGAAAGAACAAACAACATCACCCCCCATTGCCCACTCACCAGCAGCAGTCACCTCTTGGGAGTGCCAGCTTCAGCCTTGTCACAGTATTTTCTTTTAAACCGAAACCTTTTGATAAGCTGATTAAACAACAAAAAAGAAGTAGCCAATATTTTCTTTGCTTTTTGGCAGCTTTTTGGTGTTTGAAGGTATTGGACTCAGCACGATGTCCCTGTGTGGGTGGTTGGGTAGATGAGCCTGGGTTCCTGCCTGCATATCCATCCTCTGTCCTACTTCGACCAATGAAGAAGGGATGCTTTTTCTTCTTGGAATTTCACTTGAAACCTGGTTTACTTTTTTTGTTTTTTTTTCTCTTTTCACTTAAGATTGTGTCTCTCGGCACTAACTCATTTTGAGTTATTCTAGAGTGGTGGTGCTAGTTTAGCTACAATTCAAGCCTTTAGTGCCAGGGAGGTTTGGGTGCCCTTGACATGAGGGGCCGCTTGGATGGTTAAAAGACCAGCATGAGCTGTGCTCATTATCCAGGCCTAACTATATAAATTAGTTGGGAAATAGAAGAATGGTGTTTATTTTTACCTTTGAATTTGTCTTTATTTTTTCTTGTTCATTAAAAACCACTCCTTGTTGTGAAGATAATGAATTTCTTCTGCCTGGTTCCTTTCAGGACCCTTTCCCTTCATTGTAGTCTAGACCAAGCAGTCCTCCAGAGAGGCCTCTGAACCCCCCCGGGAGAGTGGGCTTTGGGTTGAGCTAGAATGCTTTTCTCCTCATTTATCCAGTTTCTAGACTTATCAGGCAGGATGGACATGGGGAAATACTCAGGCCTTTAGGAGACTGGGCTGATTTGGGGGAAGGGAGAGCAGCTGTAAAGGTTGGTGCTGCAGTCTTCCAGCATTCTGAAACCTAAGAGATGCAAAAAGCCGTTTTCCTCCCAGGGCCCTCCAGGCTTCCAGCAGGCCCTGTTTGGCCAAGGTTGTGAAGCATACAGATGGTAGCCTTGCTGCTCTTGAGCCTCTTTTCTGAGCCCTTCTTTCAGTTTCTTGTGTGTGGCGCTGCAGTTCCCCCCACTCCCACCATCCCCCATGTGTTTTCTTGCTGTCTTCCATATTCTCCTAGCTGAGGCAGCTGATAGCTCAGTGGATAGAGTGCTGCCTTTGGAGTCAGGAAGACCTGAGTTCAAATTGAACCTCAGACAGTTACTGACTGTGTGATCATGGGGAATTCACTTCATTTCTGTCTTCTTCAGTTTCCTCCAATGTAAAATGATACCATAATAGCCCCTAGCTCACTTACAAGTTGTTGTGAGGATGGAAAGAAATCCTATTTGTAAAGTGCTTCACACAGTAACCTGGCACACAGTAGATGCTTAATGACTGCTTGTCCCTGCTCCCCTCCCAACCCTGTACTGAGTCAGGCTGCTAGTCCAGAATCATCCTTTCATCTTTCTCTTTCCTTTTCATATTCCTCAGTCAATACATCTGTGGCTCAGACACCAGCCAATTTTACCAGCTGGGTAAAATGCTTATCCAGTCCATCAGTCCCACCCCACCAGTTGCCCATGGGATTATACAAACCAGATGTCCCCAAAACATTTTAAATTCGCCATGTCTAGCACTGAACTCCTGTCTTTCCCCCCAGACCCTCCTCCTTCCAAACTTCCCTGTTTCTGTCAAAGGCACCAATATCCTCCCAGGCTCCCAGATTTGTCCCTTGGCTTTCTCCTGATGATACCCTGTCTCTCTTTCTCTGCCTGCTCCCCCTCCCCCCCCCACTACTCCCCTGCCCCAGCACTTGTCTACTTAAGGACTATGTATGATTAGTACAATGTAGTTTCAAGCCCTCATTGCCTCTCTCCTCAATTATTCCAGCATCCCGATTGATCTTCCCTAAGTTATTATTATCCACTCCAGTCCATCCAGATTTTACCCAATGACTCCCCTTTTCAATCAACTCCCAATATCTTCTTTTTGCCTCTAGGATCAAAGAGAGACACCTCTGTTCAGTTTTTAAAGCTTGCAAAGCTTGGCTACAATGTACTACGGTGTTCCAGCCTCACTGGATATACTCCCCCTCCCAACTCTGAAATCCAGCCAGACAGGCCGTCTCTGTGCCTTCGCGATGGAATTTTCCATGTCCATTTCAGTTCCCTTTCCCGTAGGCCTAGAGTGCATCTCCTCCTTAAACATTACCTTCTGCAGGATATTTTTCTTTATCCCCGAGCCCTCTAGTGCTCTCCCTCCCAAGTCACCTCGCATTTAACTGTTGTACATGTTTGTATTTCTGTGCTTGTGTTCCTCGTTGGTATGGGGACTTCTTGCCAGCAGGGATTGTTTCATCCTTTATTCTTGTGATTCCAGCCCCCAGGATGGTATCTGGAACGTATTTGGTGTTTAATAGATGTTTGTTGATAAAGTGGGAATGAGCGATAGACTTTCACTTTCAGCTGGATTATTTTATCTTCAGATGAGGAGCTCGTGGTTCACTTGGCTCTCGGGTAATTAGCAGATTGTGATGGGCCAATCAGCCTTGTGTTGCAGAAGTAGCATCTTATGTGTCTTGTTCCCCAGTTGGGCAAGGGTTTGAATCCAAACCTGGATAGGACAGGACCCAATACAAGGGGGAGGGAAAGAAAAAACCCAAATAAGCCTGTATTCTGAAAGTTAGTTTTCTTTTGGTTTCTACTTAAGCCCTTGTGGTAAGATTCAGCCCTTTGGGAGGTGAACTTTGCTGGTCTGTGAGGTTCTTCACCTTTAAATTTCATAATTCTGTGGTTGCTTGGCTGTGCCCTGGATATGGGGACTAGAGGGGCAGGATGTGGTCCCAGTCTAGGAGTAGGGACAATATCAAGGGGAAGGTGTCAATTTCCAGGGCCACCGCTCGCCTGTCCCAGGCATTGCACAGGCTTGTGTGGCGTATGTTGAAGGTGTGAATGGCTTGGGATCTGTGGGGAAAGAACGAAGACATAGATGGGTTAAAGTACTGACCAAGAGAACGCAAATGTCCCTTTTCCTGAGAGGAGTGAGCCCTGAGCCCGTGTGGCCTGACCGGGCAGTCTGTGGCAGCATGACCTCAGCAGTGAGAGGCTGAGAAGCAGCCTCCCCCCCCATGCTATGTTGAGTGAGCAGAGAGGCAGCAGGAAACAGAAGTGTGCCTAGACTGTGCTGATTTACATTTTCACTTGCTCTTTGGCCAGAAGCAGCAGCGGCTGCTGCTAGCTCTGTGTCAGGGCCTGCTTGCTTCATTCCCCCAGCTCCTTGCCTGGCTCTCTCCTCTGCCGGGGTACTGTAGAATGCTATTCTGATTTGTGTCTCAGCTCCCCCTGACGGTGAGCCCGTATGTGGCAGAGGCTGGCTCCGACCCAGGTTTTACCGACTTTGCTCTTGTTGCTTGGTCCTTTCAGTCCTCGTGGTGTCCCCATTTGGGGTCTTCTCGGCAAAGATATTGGGAGTGGTTTGCCATTCCTTCTCCATTTTACAGATGAGGAAACTGAGGCAGACGGGGTTATCCAGTTAGTAAGTATCTGAGGCCAGGTTTGACCTCAGGGAGATGAGTCTTTCTGACTCCAGGCCCTGGCATTATGTACGGTGCCGCCCTTTACTGACTCCCTCCCTCCCCCAGGTTGCCTCCTATTTATCCCTTTGTTGTCTGGCAAAGGGGCAGCTGGGTGGTGCAGAAGTTAGAACACTGGACTGGGAATTAGGAAGGCTCATCATCCTGAGTACACATCTGACCCCAGACATTTACTAGCTGTGTCATGTCACCCTGTTCCCCTCAGTTTCTTCTTCTGTCAAATGAGCTAGAGAAGGGAATGGCAGACCACTCCGGTATCTGCCAAAACCCCAAATGGGGTCGCAGAGAGTCAGGCACAGCTGAAATAACTTAATTACAGCCTAGCAAAGGCTGATGGGAAATATGGCCTTGTTTGTTTCCTTCAGCTCCTCAATGTGAGTGAGGGGTTGGGATGGGATATTACTTATGGTAAAACAAATGAAAAAGGGGAAAAGTTCCTTTTAAACGTGTCTCTCAGGTTGAGGGCTGTGCAGTCCCAGCCCTGTAACCTTTTGGCTATATGGAAAGGGAGTTCAAGCAAGATAGGGCCAGGGTCCAAGCTCTGGGCCTACCTCTGCTGCTAACCCTCCATGACTGGATGCCATGGGGCAAGGCCTTTGTAATGGGGGAATCCAACATAGACGGACTGCTTACCTTGAGAAAGAAAAAGCCCACTGGCCACCATGACTGGAACTTGGGAGCTTTGTTTTCTGTTGGCTTAGTCCCTGTGTAAGAGTTTGCTGACAAACCAGCATCTTCCACCTTCCTTGACAATTCCAATAGAATGAAAGTCATTGCAGTAATACTCCAATATCTAATTTTTTCTTGTTGTGCCCTTCACTGCCTTGGTAACTACTTGGGGCCTTATTGTACTGTTGTGTACTGTGAAGGGTGGTTTGACCCTGCAGCTCTCAATGTCAGGTGCTGGGCCTCAGCCCCAAAGTTAGGCAGCAATGGAATAGGACTGACCAGTGGACACCTCCTTTTGAGTTCATGGTGATCAGCATTTTGGTCTTTTTTAAAAAATCAAAGGCTGTTGTTTCTGGATATCAAGCTTTTAGTTTTCTATCTCCATCTCCTCCTTGCTGCCAAACAAGTCCCTTGTCAGTTGTAGAGGCAAACCAAACAGGTACTTTGGCTATGTTTTTGGCTCTTTTGTCAGCGACCACTAACTCAGTCCATCAGTCAGTCAGCAAGCTCATTTATCAGGCATTTTCTCTGCATCAGGCACCTACAGCATGCATCAAACCAAAAACTGAAGCACCTTCTTCTCAAGGCCTTGCTCTATTGGGAGATCCCATAATGAGTGTGTGCAAAGGGAATCCAAACTAAATGTAGGGTCTGGCCCAAAGGAGAGAGGAACATAATGACTGAGTGGGACACTATGAAATGGAGGTGGAGGGGGGGTAGGACATTGAAGGGGGAGGTGTGTGTGTGTGTGTGTGTGTGTGTG
>NW_027187465.1:2472078-2505740 GCF_028583685.1 Petaurus breviceps papuanus | reverse complement strand
GAGAGAGAGAGAGAGAGAGAGAGAGAGAGAGAGAACACGAACAAAGGCTTGGAGATAACAGATGGAAGTTCTTCTGAGCACTCTTGTTTGGCTGGACTTGGAGTATAGGATAGGGAGTAATGGGGACTGAGGCTGGAAAGACAGACTGGGGCCAGGTGGTAGCAAGCTTTAAAAGCTAAACAAAGGAAATGTTTTAGAGGTACTAGGTAACCGCAGGATATTATACTAATGGAATAATGAGGTATAGGTGATGGGTGACAGCATGAGTCATGGCAGCATGGGCAGGGCTTGGATGGCAGAGTTGCTGACAGGCCAGGTGGGAGTGCAGGTTGGCCTTTAGTTCTTGTCTTCTCCCCGGATGCCCTGTGCTCTGTGCTACACTGACAATCAATGTGCCAAAAAAGGACAAGCTTGTAATTCTGAGTGACTTTAATGCCAGAGTAGGGACAGATTATCAGATGTGGAAGAGAACCCTTGGGAGGAATGTAGTCAGAAACAGCAACAGTGGTGGTCACTTACTACTGAAGACTTGTGAGTCTCATAACCTCGACACCATCACTGTCTTGTATTTATCTAAATACAACAAAACTTTGGATGCACCCTTGTAGCAAACATTGGCACTTAATAGATTATGTCATTATAAGGAGAAGAGACAGACAGAATGTGAGAGTAATGAAGGTGATGTGTGCCATAGAGTACTTGGAGAGATCATGGACTTACCCTCTGCAGGCTAAATATTCATATGCAACAAAAACTGGGGCTCCAAGGCAAGATGCTGACCAGAAGATTTACCGTCAGTAGTTTAGAGTGCTTCTCTGAGTGTGAAGAGTTTATTGCTAACCTAAATTGAGCCAACATGGGATTGGCAACAGTGGAGCAGAAATGGAGTGGGCAGCTTTTAGAATTTTAGTGTATAGTCCCACATTTACTCACCTGGGCCAGAACACTTGCAAACATCAAGATTGGTTTGACAAAAATGATGGGAAATTCAGAGCTGATAAAAAATGAAAACTCTACGGGATTTAACACAAGAATAGTTAGTCTGGCTCTAAGAAGGCATCAAAAGTCGAGTGCACTAGAAGCTTAGAGAGATGCAGGAAGAAGGCAGATGAAATTCAGTTTTATGCTGATCGTAACAATCCAGAGCACTTTTATGGTGCCCTCAAGGCTATTCATGGGCAAAAAATTAGATCTCAGCTACTCAGTACTGATGGAGTCATATGATGAGTGGTAAGGACACATCCTAGAGAGTTGGGCTGAACACTTCCATAGTGTTCTCAATAGATTGTCATCAACCAATGCTGAAGCCATTGACTGTATGTATACCTCAGGTTGAAGTCGTTCTTTAGTTAGCTGAAGAACAGGTTTGGAATGCCATTAGGCTCCTATTATGTCAAAGTGCCTTGTGCTAATTCTGTTCCAGCCGAGAGGCAGGGGTCCATTGCTCATACAAAAGCTGACTGAAATTTTCTAGGTTATATAGCAAGAGGAGGTTATCCATCAGGAGTTCAAGGATGCCTCCATTGTCCGTCTTTATAATGGAAAAGGAAACAAGCTGTCTGTGATCATCACAGGGGGATCTCTCTCTTGGTCATTGCCAGCGAAAGTCTTCTTGTCAGCCTATTAAGGCTGATCTTTCACCTGGAAGGTGGTATTCTACCCAAGTCAGTGTGGCTTCAGAAAGGGCCGAGCAATGGTTGATATGGTGTTTACTACTCAACAACTCTGGGAGAAATGCCAGGAGCAGAGTAGAGATCTGTATACGATGCTCGTCAATCTGACGATGACCTTGGATAGTGTCAGTTACGGGGCTTGTGGAAGGTCATGGCAAAATTTGGTTGCCTGTCAAGCTTCATTAGCATTGTACGCCAGTTTCATGATGGCAGACGTGCTTGCGTGGGTTCTGGATAATGGCCAGTGCTCTCATGATTTCCTAGTCGTCAGTGGAGAGAGAAGCAGGACTGTGCTTACTCCCATGGCGTGATGTTCTTACCAGTGTTGTCAGATACTTTCAACAAGGACTAAAATGGCATTAAGGTCAGCTGCTGCACTGATGACAAATTATTTAACTTGAAAAGACTACAAGCCAAGACTAAAGTGTGGGGAGAGTTGAAGCGTGATTTTTTGTTTGCAGGAGATTGTGCTCTCAGTTCAGCCTCTGAAACTGACTTGCAACAGAGTATGGATTGATTCTCTGCCACTTGTGCTCATTTTGGCCTGACAGTTAACACCAAGAAAACAGAGGTTCTCCACCAGCCTGCACCATACCACCCACATATATGGAGCCATCACTTATGGTAGATGGAGAAGTTTGGAATGCTGCGGATGAGTTCCCTTACCTCGGCAGTGTACTTTACAGTCATGTCCACATAGATGATGAGGTTGACACATGTGCTGCCAGAGTTAGCTCAGTCTGTGGGAGAGAAGAGATATCAGGCTGCCCACCAAACGCAAGGTCTCCAGACCTCATTGTTGTTTGCCTGGGAAACCTGGACAGGCTGCTGATGCCATCCTGAGCCCTTGTTGGTCTGATCAGCTGCAGCTGGACGCATTGTTCCTTGACTTCAACACGGTGAGGTCATTTTGGCTCTCTTCAAGCATGAAGGCAGCAGACTATACTGGTTTACTTACAGATTCTCTGAGCATGAGATCTTTGTCCAGTGTCCAAAGAGGATGTAAGGAAGCTGCAGTCAAATGGAAAAACAGTTGACAGCTTCACCTAACAGTGGGAATAAAGGAGTGAATGGAGTCGATTTTATTCTACAGCCCACAATGGTTTAGTGGGACATCTCTCCCTGCAGTGCTCATGATGAGCATCATCAGAAAGACCACTTGAAGACTTTCCCTTGGAGGCCACCCGCTGTACCCGCCTTCTACAGAAACCCACCACAGCACCGCCCTGACCTTACTCAAGTATCTCAAGATGGCTGGAAGCCACCTTCCTACCAAGGCGCCTCTCCACTCAGATAGTTTTCATTGTTAGGATATTCCTCCTCACCTCAAGCCTGACTTTGCCTTTTGGTAACTTGCACTCTTTACACCTGCTTTTTCACTTTGTTCTGCATTTCAGCCCTCTAGGTGTTTGGAGATGGCTCCCGTTTATCAACTCCCCCAAGCATTCTCTTTTCTTGACTAAATATCCTCAGCTCTTTCAAACAGCCCTCATAAGATAGGGCCTCAAGACTGGTTTTTGTTCATCTTGGGGGGCCCTCTGGATTTTTTTCCATGTGTTTAAGTCAAGCATCCAGGACTGAACCCAGAGTCGCAGCTGGGACTGCCATTTCCTTTATCCTGGATGTTTTAGCTCTCTTACCTTACTTTCTCCCAGATTCTTTCTTTCCAGGTAAGGTCAAACAAACCTGGGTTGGAGACTTTGTTGTTTAGTCCTTTTTTAAGTTGTATCTGACTCTTCATGGCCCCATATGGGGTTTTCTTGGCAAAAATCCTAGAGTGGTTTGCCATTTCCTTCTCCAGCTCATTTGACATATGAGGACACTGAGACAAAGAGGGTGAAGTGGCTTGCCCAGGGTCATACAGCTAGTACGTGTCTGAGATTGTATTTGAACTCAAGACTTCCTGACTCCAGGCCTGGCGCTCTCCCCTGTGCCACCTGGCTGCCCTGAAACAGACTACTAGCTATCATATTATGAATCAGTCTCCTCTTCACAGTTTTCAAGCCTGTCCAACCTCTTTTCCTAGTCTCCACCAACAGCAACCCCCTGTTCCACTTATGAAGGTCTCTGTAGTGCTATTATGCTGATTCCTTTCTCCATATCCAAAAAATATCATTTACTTCATCCCCATCACTTGCCCCAATCCTATCCTCCATTGTTCCTCCAGGCCCACCTTCTCACCAGAACCTTTCACTCATTTTCAGCAGCCCACTCCAGCCCCTCCCTTTTCTTCTCTCCACATGTTTGGCAGTATATTTGTCTCTAAGAATCCATGTGTGCAAATTCTCTCTCCCCTCCTAAAGTCACAGGTTCCCTGGAGGCAGAGATATCTTATACATCTTTTATATCTTCCGCAGTATGGCAGCAAGTGCTAGACAGACTGTCAGATGATCAGTAGTCACTGATTGACAACTTAGATACCCCTGCAGTTTCATTTGGAACCATTTCCTCTCAACCGAATGAATACCAAAATTGATGATCTTGTAGTTGTTCCATATTTATCATTATTTTTCATAGTTTTTGGTCCAGCAATGAAAAATTTAGAATGCATCATTCAAGTTGCTCTTTTAAAGTAATTCTTTATATTCTATAATCCCATTTACACACCACCTTTGTGCTAACGTGTTCGGCTTGGGATCTGTTACACTTTGGAAGCCTTTGTGCTTGTAGCTGTATTGCTAGACTTGTCCAGCAACACAAATCATCACCTCTTTAGGCCTTCATAAATGCTCTTCTGTGGTTGTTCTACTTAAAAGTGGTGACAGGTTCTGATAATAAGCCTTCCTGAATTAGCTAAGTTGATCCTGAGATGACTGATGTTACTAATGTGTTACGAGACCAGACTCTATTGGCCCAAGTGGCCAGGCCTTTGGATCTCCATGGTTACCTCCATACAAGAATGAAGTGTAGGAACAGGCCCTCAGTCATGTTCAGTCCAGTTCAGGAATTTAATCTCGTATAACACCTAACATTCCTATGTTCTACTAAGATATTTTCATGTTTCTCCAGTCCATTTTCCTTAAATACATTCACTTCACATATCTTTATTGCTTACTTCCAACCTCTTTTCTCATAAGATAATTTTGTACTCTTAATCCTCCTCTCTAAGGTGCCTTACAAGTTATCTGTCAGTTAAAAAGTAAAGAACTCAAGACCAGTCGTCACACAAAACAATTTGTGTCTCCCCAGGTTGACAGTGAATTGGTAATAACTCTGAATGTCACCTTTTTACCCACCTGTGCACTATCCAGGTCCAAGCCCTGTTTCCAGCATGTTGATGTGTGTGTCACGAGTACCATAATTACAAGTCTTTCTAAAGTTAAGGCACGTTGTACCTATTGCCTCTTTTCCATGAGTCAGGCTCAACACTTTGTCCCAGAAGAAAAAATTAATTCACAGGGCAAATTTGTTACATAGCTTTGCTGACTATTAAGAGCCATAGATTTCTCCTTGGAAATTAGAATACATTAATGAGCTATCAAATGCAGATTGGCTGTATGCCATCTATTTTTTCTACTTATTATCATTTTCTTAAACTGCAGAATTTTCAAATAATCCATAAGTCTAAATCACTCTAACTACTAGCAAAAGCCAAAGAACAAAAATAATTATATTTTGCAGATATTAAAGAAAGTTATCAATGAACATTTTCTAAAACAATATTTAATCAACTCATTTCCACAAATAGCTATACCTTCTGTGTTTGCTTTGAATTATAGCATTAATAGAAACCAAACAGAACAGCTATTTCAGCAGTAAGTTCAATTTAAAGAGTATGAATTGTAACTGATGAGTTCCATTAAAATGTGTTTAAACAGAGATAAAAATATAAACCTGGCTAATGGTTGGCATTTTTACAGTGAGAGAATGGAATTAGGAATCAGAAATATACAAACCCAAAATACCAAGGTGATGAATATTGCAATTGCCCTGTTCCACATGTTGTTACATGTCTGGCAGACGTTGGAAGTCAAAAAGAACTCTCTTTGTTAAGCAGTTTTCTAAATTTTACTCCGCAGACATTTTCTGCTTTGGTCAAAGCACCAAGTAGTCATCACAAACCCACTTTTTGTTTGAATGACAATCATCTCTCTCCTGAAGAGTAAGCCAACATGATTTTCCCTCAGACCTAACACTGTGTATCTTGGATACCGCGGTCATGGGACCTTTGTTAGTGGGATTTGCCAATGTAGAAGTTGCCAACGACTGTCATTTAAAAAGCAAACAAACAAAACTTTGACCAAGGAGTTCATTTCTTTGAACAAAATAATACATAAAATAAACTGAGGTTGAGGAGTTTCTGGCAGACCAACTCTTTCTTTTCTGATTTGTGCTCCTGGGCTGCACTTATGGAATCTGGGCAGAATATGGACTGACTTTTCTGCAGGTGACCCTCAGACCTTCTGAGACTGCACAGACCAGGCCCAGCCTCCTATCTCATCTCCCAATGCCTTCTAATTATTGCCTACTGAGCGTATATTGAGCAGGACATCCAGTAGGCATCTTAAATGTATGTCCAGGTAGAATTCATTATCACCTTCCACCTCTACCCCAGCCCTCCTCTCTCCCTAACTTCCTTGTTATTGTCATCAGTATTAACATCCTTTCCATTATTATTTCATTCCCCAGATCAGATTCGGGGTTTGTGCTTTCATCTTTACCACTTCTCTCATATGTGACGCACAGGCCCTCACCCCTGGATAACTGCCATAGCTACTGGGAGCAGGGGGGTGGGCAGTCTGCTGCTTCGGGTCTCTCACCAATCTAATTTGTCCTTCACTCACCTGTCAAAATGATCTTCCTAAAGTGTAGGTCCAGTCATGTCACCTCCCCGTCTTCCATCTCTGTTAACTTGGGGCTTCCTGTCACCTCCAGGATCCAATAGAAAATCATCTGTGGGGCCTTTCCCAGCCTAACCCCTTCCTACATCTTTCTCATATCTATATACTCTGTGATTTACTAGCTTCCTGGCTCTTCCACAGACTCTGGAAGCAGAGTACTGTCTTTGGCTGTCTTCCATGCCTGGGACACACTCTCTCTTCATGTCGTGCTCCTGACCGTTCACATTGCAGCTGAAGTCCACTTTCTACAAGAGTCCTTTCTTCCTCTGAGATTGTGATCAACATGTTTTGGGCATAGTTTCTTTTTGCATGGTGTCTCCTCCATTAGACTGGGAGCTGCTTGAGGGCACATGTGGTTTTTTGCCTTCCTTGTATCCCCAATACTTACCATAAGATCTAGTAGGGAGTGACTAATTAATAAATTCTAGTTAACTGACTGATTTTGTAGATACTGGAATGGAACGTAAACACCTTGAAGGCCGGAAATGTTTGTCATTTGTTTTTGTATTACCAGTGAGTGCCTAACTTTTGAGGAAGGCACTTAATAAATGCTTACTCAATTTAACTGAACCTACATCTTCAGAAAGTAAAAGACTATGGGAAGTGGTACATAAGATTGGAGAAGGCAGGGGCGGCCAGGTAGCACAGTGAGTAAGAGCACCGGCTCCAGTGTTGGGATGACCTGGAGATCGAATCCCGGGCTCAGACACTTAGCACCCACCCAGAACACCTGGCTGTGTAACCTTGAGCAAGTTACTTAACCCCAATTGCTTAGGGGCGGCCAGGTGGCTCAGTGAGTAAGAGTACCAGCTCCAGTGTTGGGATGACCTGGGGATCAAATCTGGGCTCCGATAGTCAGCACCACACCCAGAAATAACTGGCCGTGTAACCTTGAGCAAGTTACTTAACCCTGATTGCTTTAAAAAAAAATATTGGAGAAGGCAAATGATTGATTTTTTGAGAATAGTGCCTGCAAACTTTGGGCTAGTGAGTTTGGCTTTCACTGATTGGAAGATCCTAAATATATTATTAAAAGAATGAATCATCTAGGGGCGGCTAGGTGGCACAATGAGTAAAGCGCCGGCCCTGGAGTCGGGAGGACCCTAGTTAACTTAACACCCACACAAAAATACTAGCCGTGTAACCTTGGGCAAGTTACTTAACCCCATTTGCCCTCCAAAATGCAAAAAAAAAAAAAAAGAATGAATCATCTAGAAAAAGAAATGTTTATCACAGTGAGCCAGCATGGCTGCTGCAAGAGCAAGGCTTGTCAGACTAAACTTATTTTCTTTTTGACAGGGTTACAAATCAGATAGGTCGGGGGATGTTATGTAGTTGAGTAAGATTTTAGCAAAGTGTTTGACACAATTCTTCATATTATTCTCATGAATGAGTTGGAGCGATATAGCTAGTTAAAGAGTATAATGGGATAGATTTGGAAGTGTTTTAATAGACTTGCCATTAATGGTTTGATGTCAACTTGAGAAATTCCCAGTAGAATGACTTGGGGATCTGTGCTTTTTACTGTTTCTTCTTTTTTATCAATGACGTATAAAAGCATAGATGGCATATTCATCAAATTCACATATGTCACAAAGCCAGACATGATTGCAAAAAGGGCAGTTAAGAGATCGTTAGGAACTTTGGAGAGAGCAGTTTTGGGGGAAATGATGAGACTGTAAGGAGTTTAGAAGAGAGTGAGAGAAAGCCTTACAAAGTGGAGGCACCTCATTGAGGAGTTTAGCTGCAAAGTGAAATCGGATAATTTTTAGCAGGGATGGAAGTGATTAAGGGAGTCTTTTTTCAAATAGAAAGAGACATGAGTATGTTTATAGAGGGTAGGATTAAATTTAGAGTAGCCAGTAGAGAGAGAGAGAGATTGAAAATAAATGAAAGAGTGACAGAGGGGGCAGTTTGTTAGAGGAGAAGGGATGAGATCACTTGAACAGATAGAAAGAGTAAGGCTACCTCATATGGACTCTAAGGGACAAATGAATTGCCAAACACTGTGGATAGAAGAAAAGGAAGGGGCTGGAGTGGGCTGCTGAAATGGGCGAAAGGTTCTGGGAGGAGGTGGACCCTGAGTAACAATGGAGGATAGGATTTGGACAAGTAATGGGGAGGAGGCAGATGATATTTTGTGTGCATGGGGGAAGGAATGAGTATCCTCATGGGTGGAACGGAGGGTGGCTGTTGGTGAATAGTAGGGATGAAGAAAGAGGGTGACTGAAGGGATCTGAGTAGTAGAAGATGAAGAAGAGGGAGTTCACAACAAATGGCCTCAGTTTCTTTCTCTAAAATATGGGATTCTCAGCTGAGAAAGTGGGGGTAGGGGAAGCCATGGGAGGTTTGAGGACGAATGGAAAGGCTTGGAAGAGCCACTGTGAAGAGTGAGAGAGAGTGGTAAAATAGTAGGATTGCCAAGCAGCAGTGAGGACCCAGTTGAGGTTATGTAGCATAAAGTAGTAGTAGACCCACTCAAAATGATTATGTGCTTTTTCTCTGCCTTTATTCAGCAGATGTGGAGGCACAAAGGCAATGAATGGTGGGAAAGTCTAAGGTAGGTTTGCTGAGTGTAATCAGCAATATGAGGGGGGTAGGGTTCAAGAGAGGAGTAAGTGTAGAACTGAAGTGGTTAATAACCAAGGAGTCTGGATGGGCAGAAGAAGAGAGAGGGGCCAGTGCAGGAGGGATGGCTGGGAACAGAACTGAAAGGTCAAGTGACTGGAGGCCATGGTGAGGGCAAAGAGTAGGGTGATGTCAGGGAAGGTAGAGGGAGAGGTGAAAAACCAATAGATTCGACTGGGATAAGGGGATTTCAGAATCTTGAACGTCAGGTGATATATTTGTGGGAGATGGCAAGATCAAGGGTGTGAGCCTTGGGTGGAGCATATTGAAAGAGGACACTAGTTTATTAAGGGTTGATTGGAAGGAGTGAGACTAGAATGAGGGTAACTGAGAGCATTGCAACAAGCGTCTGAACTAGGGATTGAGAGGAAGCACAGTGGGATCTGAGTAGACGGTTCAGTAGAAGAAACCTTCAGCCTTCGTGAGAGCTCTGATGTAAGCCTTAGAGGAGCGGACACATTCAGAGGTGACTCTAAAAACAACTGTCCAGGAGGCCTGTTGGCGTTCCTTTAGGGCAGTGGCTGCTTTTGCTTCTTTGTATCCCTAGCCTTAGCGCAGTGCCTGGCACACAGCTGCCACCTAGTCAGTGCTTGCTGACGCACACGAGTGCTGGTGGCGCGTACAAAAGTGAGCTCCTTGGGGAGGGGGAGGGGGAGAGGTTGTCCCGTTGGTCCTGGTCAGGCACAGAGACAGGAGCCAACATGGAGGACATGTCCTAGAGATGAGCGGCAGTGACAGGGCTGTAGGGTGAAGGCGGCGGCTGCCAGGCCTAGGGCTTTGAGGTCAGGAGTCGGCATGGTGACACTGCCAGCTTTGCAGAGCACTCTTTGGACCCTCTGGTGCATCTGCGCAGATGCTGAGCGCTGCAGGTGTCAGGGCTTTATGAATGGAATAATGATGATTCTCTTCTTTCTGATAAGCAGAATGATAGGAACTGGCTTCATGCTGAGCTCATGAAGTCTAGATGAGCACAATCAAGGCTCCTTCCTGCTGGCAAATAGTGGAATTGACAAGTTGGGAAATCTCCCTTTTGACTTCTTTTGGAAAATCTGGGTTGGTAACATTTTGAGATTTTTCAGTGACCTAGCGAAAGTCCAGGGAAAGGATTAGATGTCTCTCTCACACTCTCTTCTCACTGTATTGATTCATTTCTAGCAATGTTTACCTTGAATAAAACAAACTTAACATTATTTCAAATGTCAACTCAGATAGCAAACTGAGATCTGGACTGGTAGATGCTAAAAGTAGCTCAGGGTAGGCAAGTTAAGTGACATGCCCTGGGTCACATGGCTAGTAAGTGTCAAGTGTCTGAGGTCAAATTTGAACTCAGGTCCTCTTGACTCCACAGCTCCACTGTGCTACCTAGCTGCACCGAGTTCATTTTTCTAGATTGAAGCTACTGAGAAATAGTGTTTTTGTCATTAGATGTTCATATGACCAACATATTGAACACTGGATTTGGTACTTCTTTAGCTGTGTAACCATTCATAAGTCACCCCCCTTCTCTGAACCTTGGTTTCTTCATCCACAAAATGAGGATAATAATATTTGTATTACCTCTATTCTTGGGTTGTTATGAGAGAGTGAGAGAGAGAGAGAGACAGAGAGAGAGAGAGAGAGAGACAGAGACAGAGACAGAGAGCGAACGAACTCTTATTTAAGCCAGGTACCATGCTAAGCTTGTGTTACAAGTGTAAGAAAATAAAGCAGTTTTTACTCTCCAAGAGCTTTTCTAATGGGGGAAGACAAAGTATAAAAGGACAACTGGAATTGGGAAGGGAGAGAGGAGGCTTCTGATGGGGATGTGCAGCATTTGTTCTTAGGAGTGTGTTGAGCTGAGAGTGATGAGAGTCACATGGCTGGAGCTGCTCTAGGAATGAAGAACAGGGCAAGGGAGGGATTCACTGGTCTGGTTTCAGAGGAAAGAGCTTTGTAAACTTTAAAATACTCTCCAAATGTGAGCTGTTGGGTTTAGGCATGCTAGATTATGTATTTGAAAAAATGTTTCATTGCATATTCTGTTGTGGAATGTTTGAGAATATTTAAATAAATAATTCTTCAGTATAACTTAGGTGATTGAGACATCCTGGCTTTAAAAAAAAAGTACAGCAATTTTTTTCTTTTTTTTTTTTTTACTTTATCAAATGCTTTATTAACTTCTAGTTTACACCATTGATTTCCACAAGATTTTGAGTTACAAAATTTCTCCCCGTTTTTCCCCTACTCACCACCCCAAAATAGCGATCCCATTGGATATCCCCTCCTCCAATCTGCTCTCTCCCATGTTGTTCCTCATCCCCCTTCCGATTTTCCAGTAGGGCATGGTGGATCTCTATGCCCCAGTGCCTGTATATCTTCTTTCCCAGTTACATGTAAAATAATATTAATGATAGTATACATATATATTTTAAACATTTGATTTTAAAGCTTTGAATTCCAGATTTATTCCCTTCCCCCCTTGTCACCTACCCTTACTGGGAAGATAAGCAATTCATTATAGGTTATACATGTGTAGCTATGCAAAACATTTCCATAGTGGATATATTGTAAAAGACTGACTATATTTCCCTCCTTCCTATCCCATCTCCCACTTATTCTATTCTCTACTTTGATCCTGTCCCTTTTCAAAAGTGGATGCTTCCAACTTCCCTCTCCCCTAGCCTGCCCTCCCTTCCATCATCCCCCCTCCCATCCCTTTCCCCCCTACTCTCTTGTAGGGTGAGATACCCTATTTAGTGTGTATGTCATTCCCTTCCTAAGCCAAATTCAATGAAAATAAGGTTGACCCATTCCCTTTTGCCTTCCTGTTCTTCCCCTCCATTGCAATAGTTTTCCCTTGACTCTTCTATATGAGATAGTTTACCCCATTCTGTCTTTTCCCATCTCCTCCCATTATATTCTTCTCTCACCTCTTAATTTCTCCTTTTAAGGAGAAATCCCTTAATTAAATCCCTTCCTATTAAATTGGTCCTGTGCCCTCTGTATGTTTACCTGTACACATATATACAGACACTCACATATGTATTCATATGGCCATATACCCTCCTATATAGACATATATATGTTTATATACATATATATTTATATTCCCTTCAACTATTCTCATACTGAGAAAAGTTTCATAAGTTACAACTAATTGTTTTTCCATGTAGGAATGTTAATAGTTCAACTTTGATAAGTTCCTTATGATTTCTTTTCCCTGTTTACCTTCTCATGCTTCTCTTGCTTCTTGTGTATGAATGTCAAATTTTCTATTCAACTCTAGTTTTTTCATTAAGAATGCTTAAAAGTCCTCTATTCCATTGAATTACTATATTTTCCCCTGAAACATGATACTCAGTTTTGCTGGGTAGGTGATTCTTGGTTTTAATCCCAGCTCCTTTGATCTCTGGAATATCATATTCCAAGCACTTTGATCCCTCAGTGTAGAAGCTACCAGATCCTGTGTTATCCTGATTGTGTTTCCACAATATTCAAATTGTTTCTTCCTGGCTGCTTCTAATATTTTCTCCTTGATCTGGGAATTCCGGAACCTGGCTATAATATTCCTAGGAGTTTTCTTTTGGGGATCTTTTTCAGGAGGTGATTGGTGGATTCTTTCAGCCTCTATTTTGCCCTCTGGTTCTAAAACATCAGGGCAATATTCCTTGAGAATTTCTTGAAGGATGATTTCTAGGTTCTTTTTTTTGATCATGGCTTTCAGATAGTCCAATAATTTTTAAATTATCTCCCCTGGATCTATTTTCCAGATCAGTGGTTTTTCCAATGAGATATTTTACTTTGCCTTCCATTTTTTCATTTGTTTGGATCTGTTTAATAGTATCTTGATTTCTCATAAAGTCATTAGCTTCCATTTGTTCCAGTCTAATTCTGAAGGAATGATTCTCTTCAGTGAGCTTTTGAGATTCTTTTTCCATCTGGCAAATTTGGCTTTTTAAGGCATTCTTCTCCTCATTGCCTTTTTGAGCCTCTTTTGCTATCTGAGTTAATTTATTTTTTAAGGTGTTATTTTCATCAGTCAGGTTGGTGACTCTCATTTCATAATTTTCTTGCATCGTTCTCATTCCTCTTCCCAATTTTTCCTCCCCTTCTCTTATTTGTTTTTCAAAATCCTTCTTAAGGTCCTCTATGGCCTGTTACCAGCTCGTATTTTTCTTGGAAGCTTTTGGTGCAGGAGTTCTGACTTTGCTGTCTTCCTCCTGTTCCATGATTTGGTCCTTTTTGTCCCCAAAGCAGGAGTGTAAAGTTGGACTGCTTGGCTTCCTTTGCTTGCTCATGTTGCCACTCAATTACTTGACTTTTGAGCTTTTTTCCACAGTAGGACTCTGCTACCTGACAGGAGAGCTTTCATCCCAATCGCTGGGGTTTTCACAGCTGCTGGAGCTGTTAGTTGGGTGCCTTCTCTGAAGCCTCCATACACTCTGGCAAGTTGGTCACGCACCCCAGGACCTCCACCCTAGACAGCAATCCAGATCCAAGCAGGTTAAAGCAAGAGCAATCACTCCTCAGACTGGTCACATGGTCCCCCTACAATCTGTAAGCCAGGAGCTAAGTGCCGCCATGTGGAGGTGGCTGCACAGCCGCAGTGCCTCAGGTGCTTCTCCCTCCAGGGGGTAAAGGCCGGACCGCACTCCCAAACTACAGGATCCCAAAGTCCACACTGCACTGACCTCTAACTTTGTCCTTAGCATCTATGGATTGATAATTCTGGAAACCGCCACAGCTGCTGGTGACCTGAGGTCCCTCCAGCTGGCAACTGGTTGTGGCCCCCCTGAGGCTAAAAGCTCAAACTCGTGCGGGGCTGGGCTTGGTTCCCAGAATGCTATGCTGGCTGCTTGCTGCCGGCCTGCCTCAGTGAATACCTCAGTGTTGTCCTCAGCGAGAGGTTAGCTTCTTTGTGTCATTTTGTGGGTTCTGTAGCTCCAAAGTTTGTTTAGAGTCACTTTTTTACATCAATTGGAGGAGGTGGGAACCAGAGCAGTGCGGAAGTCCTGTTTCTACTCCACCATCTTGACTCTGCCCCCCAATTTTTCTCAATACATAATTAAACCATGATTTATAAGGAGCTTTTAATTTATTGTGAGTTTTTAACAATTAGCTAAAAACCCTTTGTTGTATTAGATCAAACTTAAATAAGCAGCTTTTTGTGAACTTTTTTTCATTTTTAAAAAATCTTTGATAGTTAAGAGTTTGAAAGTTAGCAAAATTAATACTTGACTTTTCTACCTCAGAAGCAACATGCTGTCTTGGAGAGAGAGAGCTCTGTCCTTGGAGTCAGGGAGAACTGACCTTGAATCTTGCCTTAGATACCTGCCCTACTCTGTGTGAACATGAAATAAGAAGAGTTCAGAGTGCCCCTTGGAGAGGAATGAACATATGATTGGCCTAGAGTGTCTTCCTTAGTTCTGGGAGGAATCAGCCAATTCCACAGAGAGGTGTAGTTAGGTGCTGAGGGTACTTTCAGTGCGTGAAGTCAAGGGGCTGAGTGAGTTTCCATTGTGAAGAGAGGGAAGATTTCTTTGGTAAGGTAGAAAAAGTCTAGAATCAAGAATACACTAGTAGAGGGGAAAAAAAAAACCTCTGTTAGCCTCAGTTTCCTTATATGTAAAATGGAGAACAATAAATTGTAGCATTTCACTCAAAGTTGTAAGGATTAAATGCGATGATACTCTGGTTTTTGTCTTTAAAATTTTGAATTCTGAAGTTTTTTCCCTTCTGTCCCTCCCCTCCTCATTAAGAACACAAAAAATACAATACCCATTATACTTATGAAGTCATGCAAAACATTTACACATTAGCTGTGTTAGGGGAAAAAAACAAGAAAAAATAAAGTGAAAGAAAATATGCTTCAGTCTCCACTCAGAGTCTATCAGTGAACAGAATTTTTTCATCATGAGTCCCACAGAATTGTCACGGATAGTTGCCTTGATCAGTAGCTAAGTCTTTCCCAGTTGATCATTGCTACAGCATTGTTGTCATAATGTTCTAGTTCTGCTTATTTCACTTTGCATCAATTAATGAAAGTCTAATTATGTTTTTCTTAAACCAGCCTGCTCTTCATTCTTATAGCACAATAATCTTCCATCATAGTCATCGATGGGCATCCCCTCAGTCTCTAATTCTTTGCCACCTCAAAAAGATCTGCATATAAATATTTTGGTATATATGGGTCCTTTTCCTCTTTCTTTGATCTGTTAGGGACACAGATCTACTACTAGTAGTATTGCTGGGTCAAAGAGCATATGCCGTTGTATAGTCCACATTGTTCTCTGGAGTAGTTGAACTGTTCACAGCTCCATCAGCTGTGCACTACTGCCCCATTTTTCACATTTCCTCTAGCATTTGTCATTTTTTGGGGGGTCCTGTTTGTCAATGTGATGGGTATGAGGTGGGTAAAGTGTTGTTTTAATTTGCATTTCCCTAATCAGTAGTGATTTAGAGCATTTTTTCATGTGACCATAGATAGCTTTGATTTCTTTATCTGAAAACTGCCTGGCATATCCTTTACCCATTTATAAATTAGGGACTGGCTCTCAATTTTATAACTTTGACTCAGTTCACTATATTTGAGAGATGAGTTCTTTATCAGAGAAACTTGTGGGAAATTTTTTTTTTCCTTTTCCTCCTTGGAAAACTCTTTGCAAATCTTAAAGCATGATATAAATGTCAGTTACTCTTCACTTAGATTTATGGTCTCTTCTCATTCTTTGATGAAAGAGTGTTAATTAAAACCCCAAGTTAGAGCCTTTTAATTAGTAGTTCCTTTCAGGCACAGTATCTTGTTGTTGGATGATAGCATTTCCTCCAACCTGGAGCAGACATGGCTTCCACAGGAATTGGTCTCTTTTGTTTTAGATGGGCTTTAGTCTTTTCCCTCTACATATTTGTGGATGACTTAGTCCCTGGCGGCTTCTCTGTTTGCATGAGATAAATACAAGTTGGAGGGGCGGTTCCTTTTGGGGCCACAGAATTGGTGCTGTTAGAAATACCTTTTAAGAAGATGGTTGATGTTCATGGTTGAGACCATTTCATCTCTGTTAGCCATTAGTCAAGGGATGGCTGCATCTAAACAATAGGTATTTAATTGACCTTTTTCAGTAGAGCTGCTTTTGTGGTTGGTATGTTGGGAGTGGGATTGGGGGGCTGTGGAGGACACTATTAGAAGCTGTTAGGATTTTGTTGATTTGTTTGGAAAATTTGAGTATATTCTCTTCTCAAATAGGAGCCAATTTGGTTAATATTCAGAATATAAAATTTAGTCTAATGGAAAGCTGAATTCTTTTAACTTTATAGAGATTGGGTCTTTTGAACTTTGTTTATCATCTCTCTGTACACATTGTGGCTGTGTAGAATAGGAAAATTTGTCATTTGGATGGCCTTGGTTTACAAACTTCAAATCTCTTTGTCTTTTCAGAGTAATGTGACAAACACGTCTTTTTTGCCAGCTTTCTGGCTGATTTCTGTGACTCCTCTGTGCACAAAGGCTGCATTGACCTCATCTCTTTAGGCAGTTGTCAGTCTTGAGATGGTTTTGGCAAGTGTGAAGGTTATTGCTTGTCTCTGAGTGTGTGGGAGAAGGAACAAACACTTGGTCAAGCCATAGGGATGTAGTAGAAAGACCATCTGTAGTCAGAAGCCATGAGTTTAAAATGACTGACTGTGCTGGTTATCATTCATGTTACTGGACATGTCGCTTAGGTGAAGATGTTTCTTCTACATGAAGGGGCATAATAATGCTTGCATGACTTAGCTCCTAGTTTCAGTGAGGACCAGATGAGGTGCTGTGTGCAGTGCTTAGAGCAGTGGCAGTGAGAGTTGCCCTTATTTGTTATACCCTGGTTCTCCTGTCTCTGTGTGGCATTAGATAGAAATGGATTTCTCTTGCTGTTACTTTGTGTTAGTAGCCTGTGTGGTCCTGGGCATACCACCAAAGCTTTCTCAGCTTCAGTTTACTCGTCTGTTAAATCAGCGTCTACCTTACAAAATTGTGTGAAGATTAAGTGAAATAATATGTCAAATGCCTTGTGAATCCTAAACTGCCATGGAAATGTTAATTTATTATCATTATTATTGTTGTTGTTATATTTAATGGTCTGTGGACTTGCCCAGATGGGCAAAATAACTTTTTTTAGCTGAATAAAAGTATTACTGCTGCCACCTCCTCCCTCCTGTCTTCTTTCTTCTTCACTTCCTCTTCTTCCTTCTCTTCCTTTCTGTCATTTTACAAATGAGGAACCTGAGGCTCTGTGCCCCTTCAGTAACACAGGTTGAGGCATCCATACTAATAGGGGAAAAAAAGTGGGTGTAAAACATTTTCTGTACATGAAAGTGCTCTGTGTTGGTATTAATAAAGATCAGCTAAGAACTAAGTGCCAATAAGAGGAGTTAATGGTGTGTTGGAAGGAATAAGGAGATGCCAGAGTTTGTAGAGTGGGGCAGTGCCGTCTCATCACTTTGTCAGCTCAGTGAAAGTTAGACTGGAGTGGGGAAGGACTTGAGACAGAGGTCACACAGAGGGCTAATTTCATGGGCCTGTGTCAAGAGAAGGGCATACATATACATATGAGAGAGGTGGTAGATTTTGAAAGTAAAAATGACAAGATTTACCAACAGGTTGCATATGTGCATTAAATAAAAGTCCATAGTTGAGGATAACACTGAGATGAGCCTGGGGAGTATGGTAAAGCCCTCAGAGGAAATAGGGATGTGACATAGAAGGGAGAGAACAGAGCCCATGGAAGCTGAGAGATCTGAGTGAGAGAATATAGAGGAAAAAGAGGAACTCCCCAACTCTAGAAGGCCTGCCTGCCCTGGATGCAGAGCCAGCAAAGGGAAGGGAGAGAGGCAGGCAGGTCAGAGGAGGACCAGGAAAGAGCAGAGGCCTGCCAGACTAGAAAGGAGAGAGTATCCAGGAGGAGATGGTGGGTGGCAGTGTCAGGTGCTAGAGGAAAGATGTGAATTGAGAGTACATTAGATTTGGCATTTATTGAAGAGATCCTGGGTAGTCTTAGAGAGGTCAGCTTGGAGTCCTGACTGCAGAGGGTTTGGTAGAGAGTGTGAGGAGCTAAGTAGAGGGACTTGGTGGAGAGGGCTTTCTCCAGGAATTTAGCTGAGAAGGGGAAGGGAGACAGCCTGGTAGGTAAGAGGGCTCATGGAGCGTATGGATGGGCTTGTTTGTAGGCAGCTGGGAAGAAGCCAGCAGAATGACAGAGACAGATTGTTAGAGGGAGAATGATGGTGACAATGATGTTAGAGGATTCAATTTGGGGATCCCGTGACTGAAAGCTATCAGATCAGATGCCTTCTCACATTTATTAACTCCTTCAATCCTTCCAGCATCCCATGAGAGAGCTGGGAAGAGATCAGAGCTGAAAGGGGCCTCTGAGGCCTTCTGGTCAGGCCAGCCTGTTCTTAACATGGTTGACACACACCTTCATTTGAGATGTCTAGTGAGACCCCATTTCAGTTCCAGTTGTAATTGATGGAAAATTTCTCTTATATCATACACAGATTTCCATTTCTCCCCCATCTCCCCCCCGTGTATTAGGCCTTACATAGCTGGCCCATCATTGCCACATTGGAAGACCTTTTTGAATCCTGATTCAGCCCTTAAGTGTGGCAGTCCTTATATAGATGAGTAAACCAAGGCTTAGAAACTTGAAACAAATATTGCACTGTTAGGAAATACTGGAACCCTAACAAGCAAAGAGCCAAGGCTGCAGCCCAGGCCCTCAGGCTCTTAGGCTGCATCCTCTCCATTATCCCGTAGGGGTTTCAGGGGCCAGACTGGAACCTGGCTTACTGAGTCTAAATTCAGGGCTCCTTTCATCATATCATCCCAACCCCCCTCCCTGTGTCTTTTGTTATCTTTTGTTTTGGTTCCTGGGAGCAGTGCTGGGCACCAAGGAGCATTGTAGTGAGTGTGTGTTGAGTTGGTTTGGACTGAACCGGGAAGAAGCTTCTTCTACCATGCCCTGTGTCTTCTTGCTGTCACCTTCATTTTGGGGAAGTCAGGTGGCATGGCCAGGGCCATCTGGTCAGTTAGTGCTAGAGCCTGTGGTCGTAGAAGCCTATACTTTATTTGTCTTTTGATTCACCAGAATTTCAGTGGGAACAGATGAATATTAGTTCAGGAAACTTGCTTTCTATTCTGGGCTGCCCAGAGATCCACCATATTCACAAGGGTGGATGCAAGAAAGTTTTTTCCATTGCCGATGCCAGACTTTCTAATCTTTCCATAGTTATTATCAATATTAAGAGAAAATAATCCTGCAGAGCTTTTAAGTAATTGAAAATAATTTCTTTCATGCCCCCCACCCAACCCCAACCATTTCTTCTGTTCTTTGTTTTATTAAAACTTTTGTTGTAAGAATTTCTTCAGTTGGGGTGGCCAGGTGGCGCAGTGAGTAAGAGTGCCGGCCCTGGAGTCAGGAGACCTGGGATCAGTTCCGGCCTCAGATACTTAATACCCACACAAAATAACTGGCTGGTAACCTTGAGCTAAAGTTACTTAACCCCAATTGCTTAAAAATAAATAAATACAGAATTTCTTCAGTTTCAGGGGCGGCTAGGTGGCACAGTGAATAGAGCACCAACCCTGGAATCAGGAGGACCTGAGTTCAAATTTGGCCTCAGACACTTAACACAAAAACTAGCTGTGTGACCTTGGGCAAGTCACTTAACCCCAGTTGCCCTCCAAAAAGGAAAAAAAAAAATTTTTTTTCTTCAGTTTCTTTTATGAAGGTGGGAAGATCTATAGACTTGAACTGAAAAGACTTGGGTTTGACCTGCAGCCTGTCATTCTCTCTCTCTCCCCCCCCCTTCACCAAGCAGTTACGAGACCTATCTCTCAGCCTCAGCCATGAAAATGCCCCTTGCCCCTGGCTGGGAGAATGCTTTGGCAGCTGTCAGTGACCAAATACAGGGAGTACTTCCAGTATATGTCACTGTGGCATACTTTTAGGAGTGAGAAGTGGATGTGTCCCCTAAATCACTGGAGGGCAAAAGGACTCACAATTAAAGTTTTCTGTTTATAGCATCTCCATTTATTTTTTTAAATTAAGTTATTTAATTAATTCTTGCCGTTCTTGGCAAACTAGATTAAAACTTTTTCAATAATTTTTTTTTCTGGTAATTGAACCATAATTTTTGTATATTTTTCCCCATTGTATTTTCTCTTGACCCACCAGAAGCATGAGTTTAGGAGGAAACACAGTAACAAATGATAGTTTTGTTAACTTAATTAAATTGTGATGTAATGGGAAGGGACCCTGGCCTGGGGAAACTAATCCTAGTTTGACTATTTGGGTGACCTTCTGCCAGTTTTGTTACCTTCCCATGCCTTCTCCTGTCTCCTCACCTGTCAGGGCTAGATGGACTTCCTTTTGCCTCTAGTATTTTGTGAATCTAAAGTCCCTTCTGGCTGTGACATTTTAAGATGAACAGATTTTCAAGTTCCTTTCCCTCTCAGTCATTCTGTATTCTGTGGCTCCAACATTCTGTGATTTTGCAGAAGGACTGAAAGCAGCATTAGTCACCCAGTGTTTTTGGGAGGCATGTTATCTGCCTACTTTTGGGCATGACCTTTTCTACTCCTTTGGGAACTGAAACTGGCCCTGTTGCCTAGTTAAAGCTGCCCAGTAGTGGAAGATAAAAATAAATAAGGTATATTTGTGTACAACCAAAAACACTGTTCTAAAGCATTAAGGCAAAACTCACTTTATATTTTTACAATCTTGGTAGATCTGGGTGCACATTTGGAAAAGCTTTCTTAAAAATTTTATCCAGGAAGCCAAATCAAGCGATCTCATTAATCCTTATTTATTTAAAAAGACAAAAAAACAAAAACCCTAGCTCTTTTACAGATCCTGCTGTTGTATAGCTCTCCTTTGGGGCAAGTGTTGAGAAAGGAAACCTCATTTTTTCCACAACACTTGTAAACAAATAATGAACTGCCCCATGGAACAGGAGGGATAAAGTTACACTGTGAGTTTGGGGTCATTGGCTATTTCAGTAGAACTTTTCCTGGTAGATTGTATGCGCCTAGCGCCTTCCTTTTCCATTGAAGCAGTTCTCTTTATGAAATGTTTATAATGATTTCCCAAGAACCCTGATTAGAACTCAGTTCTGGTGCTATCTTTGGCTAGCTCATTAGCTCATTGGGGTTTCTTTAGGGAGCTGGTTGACTGTGCAGAATGTAGGAAATGATAAAATTTTAGCTGCTTATCTGTGCCCCACAGCTGAGCAGAGGAATGCTAATGAATTTATCTCAAAGTTGAATTTCTAAAAGTGAGAAAACTCCCCAAGCTGAGTTTAGTATTTCAGAAAAAGGGGATGGGGGAGGGGGGATGATAATTTCTGTTTTCTTTTATCTTTTCTGGAGCTCTTATAGAACTGAGATGTTTCTTCAAGGATGGAGTATGGTGAGAGGACCACTTGGCATGTGTCTTTTCAGAATAAAGTTATAGTTGGAAAAATGGTACCCAATAAATGTGACTGACATTTAGCCTAGTAAGAACATGCCAGCTGGTGCTGTAGCATTACTTGATGCTGGCAAACCCAACTGTGCAATGGTTCAGTTGCCCTTTCTAGTTTGTTTTTAAACAGCCCCACTTGAAAAAATTTCCAAATCAGAACTTGACCTCCAAAGTATATCTATCACCATGGGCCTGTGTCAAAAACCTTAAATCCTTCCTCGTTATTTACAGAATAAAGGCCAGATACATTTGCCCTGCATTTTGAGGCCTGTCCTTTGTGGTCTAACCTACCTGTCCACTTTGATCTACTTCATCCTGCATTCTAGCTGGATCGTTGGCTCTATTCCTGCTGCCCCCTCAGTTTGCTGTCACTTTACCCTTAGATCCTGCTGTTCCTTACCTGGAGTCTTGTGTTGTCGCTCCCACCCCCAACTCTTCCTTCTTCCAGGCCCAGTGGGAAACACGGTTTCTTCAAAAAAGCCTTCTCTGTTCTCTCTTAACCAAAAGTGATAATCTCCTGCCTCCAAATTCCTGTCATACCTTGTAGTTCTCCAGCTGATAAAATAATGTTTGTAAAATGCTTTGCAAACCTTAAAGTGCTCGCTCTTATAATCATTTTGTTGTTGTTGCTTTTTGGAGGGCAGTTGGGGTTAAATGACTTTGCCCAAGGTCAAACGGCTAGTTTTTGTGGATCTGAACCCAGGTCGCCCTGATTCCAGGGCCCGTGTTCTATTCACTGCGCCACCTAGCCGCTCCTATAATCATTCTTGTTGTTATTTATACCCTGCCTTAAAATCCCCCTGCTCCTCATGTTGGGATGTGCTCAATCTTGTTTATCTCCAAAACTCTGCAGTGTAGATGGAGCCTGCTTTGTTAGGAGCATGAGCCCCCAAGTTCAGATGCTGTTCCCACCTATTACTTGCACTTTGGCAACTGGGAGCAAGTTCCTTACCTTCTTGGGGCCCTAGTGTCCTCATCTTGAAATGGTGAGATTGGCCTGTGTGCATCTGAAAGCCCTTTAAAGGGAGAGGAGAGACAGCAACAGACAGGATGGGGTAGGGGGCAGGGGCTGGGATGTCAGAAGAACCCCAAGATAAAAAGGTAGCCTTCCATCTCCATCTCCAGTCCCCCTTTTTGGACCTTGAATGAACTTTTTCCCCATGAAAAGCCCATGCCTCTGGGGTGAGCGCCAGGTGTGAGCCTGGAACTCTGGCTGGGGCAGGGAGCCATCAGCATGGGCATTTGGGGAGGCAGGAGGCCCTCCAGGCCAGCCCAGCTCGAGAGAGTAGCACTTTGGGAAGCGCAGGCCCGAACACTTATATGAGTGCTTTCCTCCTTTATTGCAGATGGAAATGTGTGGAATCACACCTCTTGGGGTTTTCCCCCCTCTACTTTGTATAGCTGCAGAGATGCTCAGTTGCCAACACAAAGTGAAAATGAGACTATTAATAAAAATCACATGAATGCTTGAAGTCGAGAAGGTTAAGCAGACGAATGTTGAGAATTGACTGTATTGTTGTTCAATAGTTTCAGTCGTGTCTGACTCTTCGTGACCCCATTTGGGCTTTTCTTGGCAAAGATACTGGAGTGGTTTGCCACTTCATTCTCTAGCCCATTTTACAGGTGAGGAGACTAAGGCAAACAGGGTTAAGTGACTTTCCCAGGGTCTCATAATTCTAGGGTCTGAGGCCAGATTTGAACTCAAGTCTCCTGATTCCTGGCCGAGTGCTCCGTCCAGTGCACCACCTCACTGTCCCCCCACTGCCTATATATCCAGGGCTAATTAGAGAAAATCCGCGCAATAAAGGTATTAGCATTAATGGAGCTCAGGGAAGGCTTCTTGTGGAAGGTGGAACTGAAGCTGAGATTTGAAGGAAGCTGGGGAAGCTAGGAGATGGAGATGAGGAGAGAGAGGGAGCTCAATGGAGTGCTCCAGACGTTCTCACCAAGACACGGACAAATGGGACTAAGCCTGGAAGGGGCTGGGCTCGCTCAGTCTGGCTTCTGTCTGCTTGCTCAGTTTTCATAAAGCGTGAGCATTTACATGGTGTAAATTGGCAAATGTCACGAATGCAGATTCGATTTATTATTTTGGTGGTTAAGGAAATGATGGAGAGCGTGTCACTAATCATGCAGATTGAATGGATGTCAAAGTGTGTGGTGTCTGTGGCTTTCTGTTTTCCTCCATTTTTCCTGGAGAGCCAATTATTAAACCATTTACCAACATACTCTTAGACTGTTCTCTTCCTTGTTTTGGAAAGGACACCTATATTAATGCATTCCAAGATTGCACTTCCTGCCTACGCGAAATTCTTGGCAGTTAATCTTGTCGCACCTTTATGGCTTTTCCTATATTCAGTTTGCATTTCATTGGTCACCTGTTTGTATCTTTTGATAATATTTTAAGCTTTTTGAGGTCAGGGACAGTGTATCTGTCTTTGTATAGTCCAAAGTATGTAGCCCAAGGTGGAGCTAAATATTTTGCACTTGATGGATTTTGCACTTTACTCTAATGCAGTAATGATTAAGTGTCTTCTGTTTGCAGGACAGTTCACTGGGTACAGGCACATGAAGGCAGTATAGAGGGAATCAGGGCACACTTTTCATAAGATGGGCCAGATGAGCCACTTGAAGGAAGGTGGGGATTTGAAGAATTGGAGCTGAGGAGGAAGTTCATTCTGTGCATGATCCTGGAGAAGGTCAGTGAAATGCCAAGTTTGTAGGGCAGTCAATAGCCAGTTTGACTGTAAAAGAGTGTGCAAAAGAGACTAATGAGAAATAAACCTGGCAAGTTGGCTGGTGCCAAATAGTGAGGGGCTTTGAATGCCATGCTGAAGAGTCACTGTTTGCTCCTACGGGCAATAGGGAGCTATTGTAGTTTCTTGAGCACAGAAGTGACATGATCAGACTGGTGCTTTAGGAATGCAGCTGCATAGTGGGTTGATTGAAGAGGCAAAAGACCAATAGCCAGGATCAAGAAAGAAGCTCCTCGAGGTCAATGTCTAGTGAGTCTCTAAGGAAAACTTGGTACCATGTGGGTGGAATGTCTGGTAGTTGAGAGGTTTTGTGACCTCACTGAAGGAGGGATTCTGTCCATCTCTATTCTCCATTATACCTTTTGATCCTGTGTGTTCTCCCATGACTTAACAGGGGGATCCTGTCAACATGGTAGAGGTCTTCTGTCCCCCCAAGGGTGGGCTCCCTGGGTGTGATTTGTAAGGTCAGGTTTTTATTCTTATATTTTAATAACTTGGACCAAAAGAGTGATGGTGGAAGGAGCCCCCTGGCCTGGGAGTCAGAAAGTGTGTGTTTGTCTCTGAGCTGCACAGGTCTGTGCTCTCCTAAGCTACTTCATCTCCCTGGGTTTCACACTCTTCATTGATAAAATGAAGAGAATTGGAATTGAAGGTTGGGTGTTGAACCCAGGTCTGCTGGCTTTGCATCTCAGCTCTGCCTGAGGAGCTGTGTCACCTTCATTTGATAAGGCACTGCCTCTCTCTGGGTCTCAATTTTCTTATCTGTCAGTCAGCAAACATTTATTAAGCTCTTACTGTATGCCATGCATGATGTTACACTGGGGAGACAAAGGAAAGCAAAGACTTCTCCTTCTCTTCAGGAGCTCACGTTCTGATGGGAGAGAGAACATGTAAATAATTTGGTTTATACAAGATACATACAGAGTACATGGCAGATCGTCTCATAGGGAAAGTCACTAGCAGCTGGAGGGAGTTGTTAGAAACATGCTTAGTCTAGGAGTAAACAGTACTTGTTGGAGAGCCAGGGAGGTTTTCATTACCTTTATTTTACATTTAATCTCTCCTAATAAATGGGTAGCCTCCTCAAAAGACTGCAGAGAGTCAGACAAAGGCAAGCCCTTTTATGCTGCTTCCATTCGAGTTTCCTGCCTTGGTCCTCCCTTCGGAACTGGGATTGGGCCCAGCTTTTCTGGGTCACGGGCTTTCTGACCTGCCCACTACACATACTTACTCCTTAGTCTCTTCCCTCTGCCCAGGATGAGCTTCATGCATCCCGTGATTGAATAATGAGGCGCTGATTCTAGGCGGGGTGTGTCTGTTACTATGTGTAAGGCTAGTTAAGCATGCGAGTCAATGAAGAGTCGGTGACCATCCTTTGATCCTAGCGCGTCTGAGCCTCTGAGCCGGCTTAGCTCAAGCCCCTTCCCAGGGTAAACTTAGAGATTTCTTCCAGCTAGATGACTGGAGAGGGTCTGCCCTTCCTCCCCTCATCCCGATTTACACCTTCCTGCGCATCCTGTGCAGCAGCCATCGTTCCTGTAGAATCTGTGGAAACCAAACTGCTAGCATGTGTGACAGGGTGTTTGGTGCAGAGATGGGGACAGGGATGGGCCGGGAATGAGGGAGCTGCAGGGGGGAAGGGAGGGAGCAAGAGCACTGTGAGCAGCGGGGAGCCGGTGTACAGGATAGTGACAGGACATAGAGCATGGGCATGTTAGAAGAGTAGGTAGAGAGCGTACACGAGGCAAAGTGTGTAAAGAAGCCTGAGAAGGTGGCTGTTGAGAAAGAGGGGTGTGTGTGTGTGTGTGTGTGTGTGTGTGTGTGTGTGTGAGTGACAGATACAGACAGGGACACACACACACACACAAAGAGACAGAGAGAGACCTGGTCAGTCCTGTTCTCTAAAGTTCAAGTGCCAAACTAGAGTTAGAGATCTAGATCTGGGAGTTATCTATAGAGAGATAATCACTGAATCCCTGGTTACTGATGGGCTCCCCAAGCGATAATCCAGAGAGGACCCAGGACAAAGTTTAGGGCTCTTACCCAGGATTAGGGGGTGAGCCAGAGTTGGGAGTGGGCGGAGCCTGGAGAGGAGAGAGCATGTGCAGGGCTAGTTACTTCCAGTGAGTCCTGTCTGCCTTCCGTTTGTTTGCTTGCTTGCTGTCTCCCTTCTTAGACTGGGAGCTCCTCCAGGGCAGGGATTATCTTTTGCCATTCTTTGTATCCTCAGCACTTAACACAGTGCCTGGCACATAGTAGGCACTTAATAAATGTTTATTGACTGACTAGAAAGGTCCAGAAGGGTAAAGAAGAGGCCCTTGGCTTGGGCATTGAAGAGCTCGGTGGTAATCTGGAGAGACAGCAGTTTTCATTGAGTGATGAGATGATCTATAAATTCCTGTCCAGTTCTGTCTTTACGGTCTCTTTTCTGTGATTCCAAGGTCTCTTACAAGTCTGACATTCTGTACCTGTGTCTAACTGGTTCCAAGTTCCATTCCCTGACTTTGAAGCTATAAATTTGGAAGCCTTTTTAAATTGTGGAGTCTACAGACTACATCAAACAGTATCTTCTTAGAAAAAATAGTACATAAAGCAAAGCTTGGGGGGGAAGAATGATTAATGTGACATGGTTAGAAAGGGTTGTACAGATGTGAAATTTGAGCTGAGCCTTGCAGGGAGTCAGGAAGCAGAGGCGAGGAGGGAGAACATTCCAGGCCAAAACATTTATGAAGTATCTAATGTGGGCATTGATGGCCATTGGTGGTGAACACTGGGGCCATGAGGATGATTATGCACACTTTCTAGGGTGGAGGGTCGGGGTACACAGTCAGCATAGAGAAGAACTAGGTTAAAAGGCATAGCTGGTGATGTGGGTAAGAGCCGGACTAAAGGCTCTTGGATAGTTTGAACAGGGAGAGAATACTGGAGACGAGAGGATTGGGGAAGTTCCATGAAGGAATTGGATCTTAAGCTGAACTTTTATTGAGGAAACAAATTTTAATTTAAAAACAACAACAACATGGGTGCTAGGTGGTGCAGTAAATAGAGCACCAGCCCTGGAGTCAGGAGGACCTGAGTTCAAATGCAGCCTTAGACACTTAACACTTACTAGCAGTGTGACCTTGGGCAAGTCACTTAACCCCAATTGCCCTTCCTTCCCTCCTCCAAAAAGCCAAAAAACAACAACATCAAAATTTTTTTTATCAACTTCATTTTCCAGTCTGATCCTCCAACCCTCCCCTTACTCAGGGAAGCTGTCCTTAGTAACAAAAAAATGAAGAGAAAGGGGAAAAAAGCAGGTCTGCAAAACTAGCAACCCCTACCCAATCTGATGGTCTTTGTGGCATCCCTCATGCCTAGTCCTTGGCCTCTGCAAGGAATGGAGGCCAGTGTGTTTTCTCCTCTTCTGTGGGGCCAAGTCTGGTTCTGGAGCTGCTTCTTTCTTGTGCTGCTGCTGGGTGTTCTTTCCATTCATATTGTTGTAGTCTTTGTCTGTGCTGTTTTCTTGGTTCTGCTTTTTTGCTCTGCATCGGCTCCTGTAAGTTTTCTTATGCTTCCCTGAATTCTTTGAATGCAGTGATATTTTACTAAATTGAGACACTTGCTGGGGCAGTATTCCATTACATTTGTATACCACACTTTGTTTAGCATTCTTCTTTGATAAATATCTGCTTTATTTCTAGTTCTTGGCTACCACAAGTCCTGTGATATTGCGGGATCGCTAGGAACTTTTTGTCTTGTATTTCCTTAGGATGCTTCTCAGTAGAGTCTGTGGGTCAGAGGGTGTAGACATTTTAGTCTGATTTCAAAGTGATTTCAAAAATAGTTGGGCTAATTATAGCTCCATCAACAGTGTGTTAGTGTGCCTGTCTTTTCTTAAACCCAAGAAAGGGGTTTTAAATAGCCAGAAGGAAGAAAGGGAACATGTTTCCAATTGATTACATGCAAAAGAATTAATTTTCTAATTATGGGAGTAAATGTTCTGTCAATTCAATTCTCTCTTTAATTTTAAGGTTTTACTATATCCTTTATTTACGCTTTGCTTTATGTGACTTCAGATGTTTCAACATGCTCTTCTTGGTCGAATGGAATGAACTGTCTGTCTCTGAATTTCTGAAGGGAAATCATCTGCAAAGAAGGAAGGTGATAGTTCTTTTGTCCCTAGAAAGGTCAAGTTGGAGTGTTCTTGATACAAGAATTTCTTGTATTTCAACTTTAAAAGGTTATTGGACTGAGTCTTTTAAATGTAAAAGGCTAGATTCCTTAGTAAAAGCAAACCATATACATATAACTCCTTAAACCAAGAAGTCCAAGGCTGTTAGCTGTGATCTTAAACAGTCTTAAAGTAAGTGTTCATGTGCATATTAAAGGAGGGAGAGAGTGGGCCTCTTCTTTCTGTGCTGCTCTCTATTGAGATAAATACTTTAGCATGCTTTGTGTTTGACTTCTTGGAAAGCTGTAATACCATAGGCCTTCTCCCTTCTCTCTGGGTCTTACTTTCTTCTGGAGTTGAATGAAGGAGGTTGTACTAAATAACCGATGGGATCTCTCCTAATTTTAACATTCTGTGAGGCTACCGTTCCAGTTTCTGAAGGTGATATTGATGATGCTTAGCAGTTTTTGTTCCAGGACAAGGAAGCGTTCTTGAAATCACTCATCATCATCGGTGTTATTGTGATCATCATGAGCATCATTATCGTATGATGGCATGTTTTAAAACCTTAAAAATGAGTGTTATTAGGCTAATATCTCGGTGTATGGTAGACAGTATACTGTTAGAGGTGTTTGAAATAGCTCAATCTTGATTAAGATTTTTATGTTTTACAAATATGGGTTTTCTTTTGTAGGTTTCAATGTGAACTGTATTAGCAGAAAAAATTCTTTGAAAAATTGACAAAGAATCTACATTTGGTAAGTCTGCATTCTCTTTTCTACTTTCCTCTATTGTTGACTAAAGACAATTGAGCAGGGAAGAACAATTAGTAAATTAATTAAGGGAATATTCACTTTCCTGTTATTAGCAAATATACTTTAAAAAGTTTTTATTGATGTCTTCTGTTTTTTAATATTAGAATAGTTTTTATTCTAGAATCCCTTATATATCCCATATAGATAGATGTAACTATAACTGTATATAGATATATCTCTCCATGTATTATGTCCCATACAACAAATAATATTTTTAGCAAACCCCCCCCCCTCAAAAAAACAGAAGGAAAAAATCCTCACATCTCATCAGTACAGTGAAAATTCTGAAAACATGTGCAGTGTGTCTCACCTATGGCTCTCCCACATTTTTGAAGAAGTGGGTTGGGGGTATCTTCTCATTTCTCTTCATTTGAGCCCTGCTTGACCTTTATAATTTTGTTAGATTTATATTTTAAGTAAGTCACTTTATTTTGTTTGCTTTAAAGTTTTGGTCTGGACCAGTAGGGAATCACCAATGTGGAAATGTCCATAAATGCAATCAGACATCTGGAGAATTGCGTGGGGCACTGAATGGTTGGTTAGGTGCCTTGCTGCCTCGGGTCGTAGAACTACTAGTATGTGTCTGTAGCCAGACTTGACCTAACAGAGGGAGTCAGGTGGAAAGAACACTGGGTTTGAAGTCACAAGACTAGATTTCAGTCCCTTCTCAGATGTTTACTGCCTGTGTGACCTTAGACTTCACTACACCTGGGTCTCAGCTTCTCTGTCTTTGTCACGTGGAGTTAGATGACATGGCTTCCGTTTCCTTCTGGCTCTAGATCCAGGATATCCCAGGCCTTTTTTTATTCATGGGTCTATAACGATAATCCTTTTAAGTGTGATCACAGACTCTCCAGTGTTGTAATGTAACCAGCTTGTACCTGAACAGGAGTTCTTCCCACACCATTTCAAACAAGGCCCTCCAGCCTTTGAGAAAGACCCCTGATGAGGGGCAGTACACTATCTCCTCACTTTTTCTTTGTGTCCCTCATTAGTCAGCTAGCATTTATTAAGTGCCTGCAGTGCCTAGGCTCTGTGCTAAGATGCAGAGAAAGGCAGAAAACTGCCTAATGTCATTCACTCTTGATTCCTTTTACATTATTGTGGTAATTACATAAGTTTTTGCACATTTCACTTTATAACTGTTCATCTAAGTCTCCCCAGTGTTTCTGAATTCTTCATATTTGGAAGAATAGAATATTCTGCTAACGTTCATGTGCCTTCATTTGTTCAGGCATTCCTTAAGTGATAGGCGCCCATCAATGCTGCGATGAATATTTTTGTCTCTGTGGGACCTTTCCCTGGTTTATAACCTTGTTAGGGCAAATGTCTAATAGAAATATTTACCTCTAGGTCAGCAGACAGATACAGCTTGGTGGCTTTTCCAGTGTTGTTCCAAGGGGCTTCCTGGAATTGTTGCCCTGATTCACCGTCCTCCTGACAGTCCGTTAGTAGGCCTGTCTTCTATCAGCTTCTCTTCATGTTGATCGTTTTTGTTTCTTGTCATCTTTGCCAGCATGATGGGTATTATATTTGCTTTACCTTTCTTCTCTCTCAATTTGGATTATTCTTTCATATAGTTGTTGATAGGAAGCATTTCTTCTTTTGAAAATTGCCTCTGCATCTTATTTTACCCCTTCGATGTTGGTGAATGACTGTTGTCGTGACCTGTATGTTTTTTTCAATTGAATAGAAAATTCCACCCACTCCCCCATTGAGAACACAAGAAAAACATTTTTAAACTTAAAAAAAAAAATCCTTGTTTCATCTCTGACAGGAATTCTAGCAGAACTTATACTTAGTCTGTGTTTTTCATTGAAGCTTTGCTTGAAGAAGTTTTGGAGTCATTCTCTTTTTCTGAGTTTGTGTTTAGAGCATTCCTGTCACTATTCTTTTTTGGGGGTTTGGGGTGCTCTTTTTTTCTTTATCCTTTTCTTTTGCTTATTCTTCCAGCCTATTTCCTGACTTCAGATGTTAGGTCTGAGCTCTATGCACATCTGGAGGGAAGTTCTGGGTTGATCTTACTGCTTTTTTCTTGGGGAGGGGACATCCCTGAGTGTTGTGTTATTCCAGGATCTCAATGACAGCTCAGGTTGGGGGATCTGTAAGCTATCAGGGTTCCCAGAATAGTTTCATACAAGGCAAAGTCTGATTACTGTCTTTAGCCAATGCTAACACTACTCATCTCCACTGGTGTTTCCCTGCCCATCCCCCAGGTCCACAAGTTCCTGACCTGACTTTGGGTCTGAGCAACAGTAGACTTCTGCTTCAGAATTATAGAACTACAAGCTTTCCTTTGGTCTGGGATTCCTGCCCTACTTATTCCTTTCTAGGCTTTAGACTGAGCTAGAAGCTAGGACTGAAGCCCCACTCTGCAACATGGGGGTCTGAACCACATAGATGTTGCTCGCTTCTGAACTTTCTTCTCTCTCTGTATGTGATCTGTGAGTGGTCCTTGGTGTGCCTCCCCTGGACACAGGTTCCCTCTTCCTTCTGCCCTAGATGTGTCCTGGAACTGGGGAGTGGGTGACAAAGCTGCCAGTTGGCATGTTGTCCCTTCCTGGTATATATAGGTATGGGACCTCCTCTGGTCCTTGGGCACCGCTGTTCCTGGCCAGACTATATCCTCAGTGTCCTCTACTATCTCCTTATACTGGCCAACCTGGGCTGGCTTTTTCTTGGATTTCCCCATCAGGATTCAGTTTGGTGCATTTCTTGGATCTGTTTTGGAGGAATTTTGGTGGGGAACCCACTGCAGTTCTTCCTGCATTTCTGCCATCTTAACTCTACCTGTCATGGCCTGTCTTTGATAAAACTGAGTTTTCTCCTTATAATTGATCTTTACTTCCTTTTGTAGATGTTAACTATTCTATTCATCCCTTTAAAATACATTCTAGACTGTAAACTAAAAGGAAACAAACAAATTAATAAAAAAAAAAGAGTAAAAATAAAATAAAATACATTCTAGAACATGACTACCTAACCTGGGGTTTGAGCACTTGGAAACTTGGATGAGAAAACAAATTACATCTTTATTTTCACTCTCCTCTAAATGAAAATTGGCATTTCCTTCAATTATGGATGTAGGCAGCAAACATTCTGAGGAGGGCTTGATAGTTTTTGCCAGACTGTCAGGATGCTAGGATACATGGTGAAGAACCCCTTCCTATAACTTATACTCTGTCAGTATACCTGGCTCTTCATGTGATGACTCTCTTCTCTTCCCTTTTTTTCAGCATTAGCACCTTTACCCATTTCATTTCCTCTCACTATTCTGCCAGGTCTTGTAGAGATTGTTGCCAATTGCTAAACAATCTCATCTTCTGAGTTTTTTAAGGAGTCCAGCATGTATTTCATCTGGGACATGTGATTTCAACTGATCAGTGGGTTACTTGGGCTTCCCCATTCTCTCCTTCGACATTTTCAGTCCTTTCTGGGTCCATTTTCTCTTGAAAGAGAAGACAAAGGCAGAATAAGGAGGGAGCAGCAACTTTGCTTTTTTTTGTCTTGTTATTCACTCCAAGCAGAAGGCTTGCCCCTTCACGGAACCCTCCCCGCAAACCAGTTTTGTTGTTGTTTGCTAGTAAGTGTTAAGTGTCTAAGGCTGGATTTGAACTCACGTCCTCCTGACTCCAGGGCTGGTGCTCTGTTCACTGTACCATCTAGCCGCCCCATTAATGGTGCCATTCAAAAGACTTCTTAAACCTTTTACCTCAAAATTCTCCAAGAGTTTGTTCATTTCTTTGTTTTCTAGTTTTTTTAGAACTTCTATTAGATTTTTCTACTTCTGGGAGAGGAATATTAAAGTCACAATTATTGTTGTAATAACTCTTGTGTTTGGAATCCACCCCCCTCCCCCAAATGATCATGCCAGCTTAAATGGTGAAAATAGTTCACACATATTTAGCACCTTTTTTAAAGTGGAAAATGGGGATGATAATACAACTTTGTATGCTTGCCTTTATGTTAATTATAGCTCAAATGTATATAACATTGTAAGATAGTGTTTTATTTTTCATAGAATCCTGTGAGGTAGGTATTAACCCCCCATTTTACATATGAAGAAACTAAAGTCAGAAGAGCTAAAAGACCTGTATATTATTACACAACTAGTAAGTATTAGAACTACAACTGAACCCTAGTTCTTCCTTAGTCCATGCAGTCTTCTTTGCACCACAACTGTATATGTAGCATATCGAGTTCACTTCTTCCCTCAAATTAGTATGACATCAGTATATTAGTACCAAAAATACTTTGTATATCCTGTCACTACATCTATCTATCTATCTATCTATCTATCTATCTATCTATCTATCTATC
>NW_027187465.1:2422057-2472068 GCF_028583685.1 Petaurus breviceps papuanus | reverse complement strand
ATCTATCTATCTATCTATCTATCTATCTATCTATCTATCTATCTATCTATCTATCTATCTATCTACATATATATATTTATATTCAAATATATGTATATATATGTGTGTGTGTATACTATTATTAATACCATCTTACATGTTATTAAGAAAAAAAAAGATATACAGGCACTGAGGCATAGAGATCCACTGGAAAAGTTGAAACGGGTATGGGAGAAAATATGGGAGAGAGCAGATCGGAGGTGGGGATATCCTGTGGGACTGCTGTTTTGGGGGGATGGGTGGGGGGAAAACGGGGAGAAAATTTGTAACTCAAAATCGCGGAAACGAACGATGTAAATCAGAAGTTAATAAAGCATTAAAAATTTATATATATATATATATATTTATGCACATATACAACATTATTTAATGCAAGGGAAATAAATTGCAAGTAGCTTAAATATATATTTAAGCTTGTAGCTTAAAAAGGATTTTATATCAAAATCCTTTAAAATTAAGGGTAGAGTATGAAACCTCAGCCATTTACACCTCACATACAGAGTAGATACTTGATAAATAATTGCAGATTAACTAAACTAGAAACTAGTCTTACTTAGCAGAGCCCATTCCCAGATCATTCCTAGATAACTGTTTGAATGACATTATGAGCAAAGTTCTCTGCCTGACTCTTCCTATAGGGCCTTTCTTCCATTAACTCATCTTGCAGATTCATCTAGTGTAGTGCAATCACTCACCCCTAAACCAGAACACCTCCCTGTCACTAATAAGGAATTGGAGAGCTCTTAAGGAGAAGAGATCCTCAAACCTGGTGACCTCATTAGAAAAAATTTAAATGGATGCCTTTTGCTTTTACACCAGTCATATTCTAAAATTCTCTGTGTCCTTTGAATCCTTCCTTGTAAAAAGGAGTTGTTAAGCAAAGCTGATTAATAGAGCAACTGAGTCCTGACAACATCAGTACCGGTAATATTCTGTTCCTATATCCTCCTAGCTTCTTTGGAAAGGAAGGAAATATTTCATCATCTTTTTGCTGACGACAAGGTTAATCATTGCAGCTCGTCAAAGACTGGCCACTTTTCAGTATTGTTTTCATGCATATTACTATAGTCACTGTGTATGTTGTCTTGGTTCTGCTTGCTTTATTTCCATTAGCTCATATAAGTCGTCCTTTGATTCTCATTCTCTCTCTTTCTCCTTCCTTCCTCTTTTTATAATGCATTTGAATCAGTATTCAGCCTGACATCGTGAATAAATTGTTGGATTTTGAGCCAGGAAAGCTAGGTTCATATCATACTTCAGACTGTTATTAGTTAATAACCTGCTCTTGAGGTTACTATTTGTAAAACGAGAGGATTGAACTAAATGGCCTCTGTGGTCTCTTTCACTTCAGTTGATGATCCCATAATCCTGTAGTGCTGTTCTATTGCATTCCTATACCACTGCTTGTCTAACTAGACCTCACTCAATAGGCACCCACTTTGTTTACAACTTTTACTACCATAGAAAGTACCAATAAAAATTCTTTGGTATATCTGAAACCTTTCGTGTTTTTTACTTTCTTGGGATATATATCCCATACTGGGATCCCAAGGCCAAAGATTATGAGTACTTTTTATCAGCTACTTTATTTCAGTTGAAATTATTAGAGTAAGAAAAGGCAAGTGGCAAGTGGCTAGGGAATACATCTCTCTCTCTCTCTCATTTTTTTTTTTTTGCCTTTTGGAGGGCATTTGGGGTTAAGTAACTTGCCCAAGGTTACACGGCTAGTATTTTTGTGTGGGTGTTAAGTGTCTCAGGCCACAACCGAACTCGGGTCCTCCCGACTCCAGGGCTGGCGCTTTACTCACTGCACCACCTAGCCTCCCCGAATACATCTCTCTTACTGGTTGAATGTATAGTGATCTCGATAATAATTCCCTGCAGGATATACCATAGAGGCATAGATTTTTTAAAAATTTTAGTTTATTTTTAAAATTCAGAACTTACCCCCTCCCCCCATTAAATGCTTTTTTTTATTAAGTCACTCTTTTAGTAAATAAGCATAGTCAAATAAACCAAATTCATACCATGGTAATGTCCAAAAATACCTGTTTCTGTACTGTCATGAACCCTTCCCCCTCTGTCAAGAAGTGACTAATATGCTTTTCCTCTGGAAACATGGTTGGTTATTGCCTTGATCTGAGTTCTTTACTTTTTCTTTTCTCCTTTTTAAAAATTTCTTTAAAAAATCTATTTTGTTAAATATTTCCCAATTACATGAAAAATTTTTCTTAACATTAATTTTTTTAAATTTTGAGTTCTAAATTCTCTTTTTCCCCTCTCTCCCCCCCTCACCCCTTCAGAAGACAAGCATCATGATATCAATTATACATGTGAAGTCACGCAAAACATATTTCCATATTAGCCATGTTGCAAAAAAAAAAGTCACACAAAAACAAGAATGATAAAGTAAACAAAAGTACACTTCAATCTGTTCTCAGACTCTAAAAGTTTTCTTTCTCTGGAGATGGCTATCATTTTTTATTACAAGTACTTTGGAATTGTTTTGGATCATTTTATTAATCAGTAGCTAAATTATTCATGGTTAATCATTGTACAGTATTGCTATTATTGTATACGATGTTCTCTTGGTTTTGTTTATTTTATTTTGTATCAGTTCATGTAAGTTGGTGGTTTTCTGAAATCATCCTGCTTGTCATTTTTTACAGTACAATAGTATCATCACAATCATATATCACAACAGCTTTTATAGCCATTACACAACTGATGGGCAAACCCTTAATTTTCCAATTCTTTGCCACCTCAAAAAAAGCTTCTATATATATTTTTGTACTTTTCCTTTTACTTTGTTGCTGGGTCAGAAGATATGTGCAGTTTTATGGCCCTTTGGGCCTCGTTCCAAATTGCTCTTGAGAATGGTTGGACCAGTTCACAACATTAGTGTCCCTTTGGCTTTTTTTTTTTTAAGGAAAATCATATTTGTTTGTTTTCATTTAGTTCAGTGATTTTTATATTGTCTCTTCTTGACCTGTTTTCCAGGCCAGTTGTTTTTTATATCAGATATTTTACATTTTCTTCTACTTTTTTTTCAATCTTTTGAATTTGTCCTAATATGGAATCATTGATGTCTGTTTCTTCTATTTCAGGGACCCCATTGTTTGGGTAAGACTTAATCACTTTCTTTTTCCAGTTCTTTCCTCCAGAAAGAACTTTTCTTTTCTTGTTTTAATCTTTTGCTTCATTTCTTTGAGATATTAATGTAATCTTGTGCAAAATTCATTTTTTCTTTGATTTTCTGTCTTCAGTTAAGAGAGTGAACTCTCTCTAGGCTGGGTTTTGAGGGATATCTAAGTTTACTATCATTTTTTCATATTGACGTTGTCTTTGATTGATTTATGCAATAGCTAGACCTGGGACTTTGTGCCACGACTGGGGTCTACCCTCTTCTTGTTCTTATTCTGGGTTCCCTGGGTTTCTGTGCTCCCCCCTCCAAGGGTTAGACGCCCCCTGCATATGTGAGATTCAGGGTCGTTAGGCTATCTCAGGACAGAGTGCTAGGGCGCTTGGAGCAGAGCCTCTGGGAGTCTGGGTGACTGCTCTGCATTCCTTAGTTCTAGGCTATCCCTTGGGGAGCTTTTTGGGAGACCTGATGCTTTCGTTGCTTCCTGACACACCATGCAGTTTATAGGTTATCAGTGCCTCTTCCCACTCTAAATGACCATTGGCTTGTTGGCCTACATTAGCTCTGCCCTTTCTGGTAACCTCCTGGCTGACTTTTTTTGTATTTCTTAAGAGAATTCACATACTTTAGTTTTTCTCATTGGACTTTTTGTTCATTATTTAGTCTGGTACATATTTTAGATTTTTGCAGGATTAACTCCAGTCCATTGATACAGATCTTGGTATTCCATGCACAAGACACTCCAACTCAGGGCATTTTCTTCTGGATGTCCCTCCTCCCAGGAAGACTCTTCCTTCCTCATCTCCACCTATTAGCCCCCCCCCCACCCCCACTCCATACAGGATACCTTCTCCATTCTCCCCACCCCCCCAATCCCAGGGCTTTTTCCCTCTTTTCATTATTTCTAATCTGTCCTGTCTCTCTTGTTTGTGCAGAGTTCTTTGAATGTTTTCTCATTGTTAGATTGTGAGCTTCTTGAAGGCAGGGACTATCTTTAGCCTTTCTTTGTATTTCCAGGGCTTTAGCACAATGTTTTGCAGAAATTTTCCAGAATTGAAGTAGCTCAAAAGATATACAAGATGTACAGATTTAGAGAATTCACCGCAGATGTTATCATTGACTGAGGTTGGTGCCCGCCCTGGGGTAGAGCATTCTGAGCTCATCCTGGTCTGATCAGTCAGAGGCATTGAAACTTGATGCTAGTGTAGTGATGTCATTTTGGTACTCTTCAAAAAATGAAGGACGACAACTCTGTGCTTTAGCACAGAGTAAATGCTTAGCAAATCTGACTGACTGTCTTTGTTCAGGCAGCTGCTTTGGCAGGAAGTCCCTCTAGGTGTTGATTTGATCTCTGCCAGTGGGAAGCAGTAACCTCTTCTGTTTGCCAAATATTGCTGTTACCCTTGGATACTGAGGGCCTTTTGTGATTAAAATATTTTCTGGACAGAAACTTTTTTTAAGCAGTTGGGGTTAAGTAACTTGCTCAAGGTTACACGGCCAGTTATTTCTGTGTGTGGTGCTAAGTATCAGAGTCTGGATTCGATCCCAGGTCATCCCAACTCTGGGGCCGGTGCTCTTACTTGCTGTGCTATCTGGTCGCCAATGTACAGAAACTTTTAATATTTTTTGAACCTAAAATTTACCCATATTTAGTTTGAGGGGCAGCTAGGTGGCACAGTGGACAGATCATGGGCCTAGAGTCAGAAAGATTTGAGACTTCCTCAGACACTTCCTAGCTGTGTGACCCTGAGCAAGTCACTTATTTTCCTCAGTTTCCTGATCTGTAAAATGAGCCAGAAAAGGAAAAAGCAAACCACTTCAGTGTCTCTGCCATGAACATCCCAAATGAGGTCATGGAGAGTTAGACAGAACTGACACTGCTGAATAACAAGAAGTTTGTTTGACCTAATTCATCAATTGCAGGAGACATAAAACATGGTGAGCTGATCCAATTGTATGACTCTTTCTTTCTTTTTTTTCAAATGCTTTATTAACTTCTGATTTACATCATTTGTTTCTGATTCAGATTGTGAGTTACAAATTTTCTCCCCGTTTTTCCCCTACCCACCTCCCCAAAATAGCAGTCCCACAGGATATCCCCTCCGCCAATCTGCTCTCTCCCATATTTTCTCCCATACCCCTTTCAACTTTTCCAGTGAATCTCTATGCCCCAGTGGCCTGTATATCTTATTTCCCAATTACATGTAGAATAGTATTAATAATAGTGTGTGTGTGTGTGTGTATATCGTGTTTCCCCGATAATAAGACCTATCCCAAAAATAAGCCCTCCCCTTACTGTGTAAGATTCCTCTAAAATAAGCCCTCCCCTGAAAATAAGCCCTATTGAGATTGCTACTGTAGTGAAGGTGATCCCCTGCACACACGCTACATTATTGTACCCTCTATATGCACCATCCCCGCCCCCCGGGTGAAACGCATGCCGCGCTCCGAGCTGCATCCAATCAGAGCTGCAACAGTGAGTGCGTCATCCTGTTCTTCCCCAGTGATTTGCTTGCTGGCGCCATTGAGAGCAGTGCCGCGGAGGAGAACTGAGGCAGGACAACATAAGCCCTCCCCTGAAAATAAGCCCTCTGGTGTTTTTCTTTCCAAAAAATATAATAAGACAGTGTCTTATTATCGGGGAAACACAGTATATACATACATTCACATATGTATTCATATGCCCATATGCCTCATATATAGACATATATATATATATATATATATTTCTATTCCCTTCAACTACTGAGAAAAGTTTCATAAGTTACAATTATTGTTTTTCCATGTAGGAATGTTAATAGTTCAACTTTGATAAGTTCCTTATGATTTCTTTCCCTGTTTACCTTCTCATGCTTCTCTTGCTTCTTGTATCTGAATGTCAAATTTTCCATTCAGCTCTGGTTTTTTCAGCAAGAATGCTTGAAAGTCCTCTATTCCACTGAATGACCATATTTTCCCCTGAAACATGATACTCAGTTGTGCTGAGTAGGTGACTCTTGGTTTTAATCCCAGCTCCTTTGACCTCTGGAATATCATATTCCAAATACTTTGATCCCTCAGTGTAGAAGCTGCCAGATCCTGGGTTATCCTGATTGTGTTTCCACAATATTCAAATTGTTTCTTCCTGGCTGCTTGTAATATTCTCTCCTTAATCTGGGAATTCCGGAACGTGGCTATAATATTCCTAGGAGTTTTCTTTTTGGGATCTTTTTCAGGAGGTAATTGGTGGATTCTTTCAACCTCTATTTTACCCTCTTGTTCTAAAACATCAGGGCAGTTTTCTTTGAGAATTTTCCTGGAGGATGATTTCTAGGTTCTTACTTTGATCATGGCTTTCAGGTAGTCCAATAATTTTTAAATTATCTCTCCTGGATCTATTTTCCAGGTCAGTGGTTTTTCCCATGAGATATTTCACATTACTTTCCATTCTTTCATTTGTTTGGATCTGTTTAACAGCATCTTGATTTCTCATAAAGTCATTAGCTTCCATTTGCTCCAATCTAATTCTGAAACAATGATTCTTCTCATTGAGCTTTTGAGATTCTTTTTCCATCTGGCAAATTCAGCTTTTTAAGGCATTCTTCTCCTCATTGCCTTTTTGAGCTTCTTTTGCCATTTGAGTTAGTCTATTTTTCAAGGTGTTGTTTTCCTCAGTCAGGCTATTGACTCTCATTTTGTCATTTTCTTGCAACGTTCTCATTTCTCTTCCCAATTTTTCCTCCACTTCTCTTATCTGCTTCTTAAGGTCCTCTATGGCCTGTAACCAGCTCGTATTTTTCTTTGAAGCTTTTGGTGCAGGGGTTCTGACTTCACTGTCTTCCTCCTGTTCCATGCTTTGCTCCTTTTTGTCCCCCAAATAAGAGTCTTAACGTTGGAATCTTCTGTCTGCTTTGTTTCCTTTGCCTAGTGATGTCGCCCTTCAGTCACTTGACCCCTGGGATTTTTGCCACAGTTGGACTCTGACACCAGACAGAGGAGCTTTTGTCCCAAATGCTGGGGTTTTCTCAGCTGCCGGAGATATTAGATGGGTGCTCTCTCTGAGGTCTCCACACACTCTGGCAAGCTGGACACACACCCCAGGACCTCCACCCTAGACTGCAATCCAGATCCAAGAAGGTTAAAGCAAGAGCGATTACCTCTCAGACTGGCGCTTGGTCCCCCTACACTCTGCAGGCCAGGAGCTGAAGCTGCCACGTGGCACTGGCTGGCTGTGCCAGTGTCTCACCCAGGGCAAAAGCCCAGCACTCCCACTTAATGGGTCCCAAAGTCCAGACTGCACTGACTTCTTACTTTGTCCTTCGCATCTATGTGTTGATAATTCTGGAAACAGCCACAGCTGCTGCTGATATGGAGTCCCTCTGGCCTGGCTGGTCAGGCCCACCTTGGGGCTAAAGCCTCAGGATGGGGCTGGGCTCGGCGCCCAGAGTGCCCCGGCTGTCAGAGGTTAGCTTCTCTGTGTCATTTTGTGGGTTCTGCAGCTCCAAAGTTGGTTTAGAGTCCCCTTTTTACATGGATTGGGGAAGGTGGAAGCTGGAGCAGCGGGGAGGTCCTGTGTGACTCTTTCAAAAAAGAATTGGAATTTATTGTTTTGGTTTTTGGGTTTGTGCCCGGGCTTTATGTTCAGCAAGGAGGGGCCCGAATGAAAGAAAGAATGAATAATTGGGAAAGTAATTAGTGGCCATTTGTTCTTCATTTCTGCTAATAATAAAAGAAATGGCTCAAGACTGTAGCACTGGCTAGTCACCCAGGAAGTGTATGTTGAGTTCCTGAGATGTGCTAGAGGCCAGGGGAGAGGAAGCCAGAGGTTGATTTAGTTATAGGGAAGGATTGTCTCCTGTGTGCATGTATTGTGTATGTGTGTGTGCATGCAGAGCATAATTGGTGGCGTGCCTTCTTGAGGCTGAACTATATCTGAAAATGCCACTCTGGTCACTCCCAACTTTCTGGGTCCCTAAGATTTTGGGTCCTCTAACTGTCATTTAACCCATAGACCAAATTTCCTATTTCCCCATATATTTGTAATGCTTATAGTTGCCATTTGTTTATTGCTTTATAATTTACAAACTGTTTTGTAGGCTTATCCCTTGTATTCTCATAATTGCCTTGGGAGTTGATCTATGTTGGGATTAGTGCCCTTGGAGTGGTTAAGGGGCTCACTCAGGCTCTTCCTGGGCTGGTGAGATGCTGGGCAGAGGCTGCTTTGCCCAGCCCAGAGTCCTTTCTCCCATGCAGTTTCACCTGGAATGTTTAGTGAGTTGCTGTCTTGAGTGCAGATGCAATGATGCTTACAGAGCAGAGGCTTTCTGCAAGTTGCAGCTTGATGTAAATGTATTATTACACCCCCAGGGGGCTATTGCCTCATTAGGCATCTGTCTGCCAGAAGCCTGTACAACCTAGTTGTTGGACTCAGACAAGCATTTCTTTAGCTAGGAAGAAAGACCCAGGTTAGAGAAATCAATCTGTGAGTTTTTTTTTTTGTTTTTGTGTTTTTTTAATGAAGTGCCTACGAGAGAATTACTCCTGCAGAGGGTGGTCTTCCAGAGTGTATCAGGATCGTGTCTGAGGATGGCTGCACCATTTGAGCCGTTCATGAGTCTTTGAAGGATCTAGACTTTAAGAGCAGCATCTTCACTGGCTCCTGCCAAGAAGCTTGTCATCCTCTTAGCCTCCAGCTGATGCATTTTTCAACCCCAGCAGCTCTTGTTCGTTTTTATGAGTTCATTTTCTACACCTTTTCCTTTTGTTAAATAAGTTTTTATGGGTATCTTTTTTTTTTTAGTTGCCTCCGAGTTTACTCCAGGGTCCTTCCCTCTCCCAGAATCAATCCAAATAACAGAGTATGTTTTGAAATCAAAAAAAAGAGAAAGAAGAGTAAAAATTCAATAGAGTTGATCAGTGCATTGAGAAAGCCTGAAAACATGTTCAGTGCATGACATGTGTAGGTCTCACCCACCTCCACGAGGGGAGGGTTGGGGGTGTCCTCTCATATCTCTTCATTTGATTCATGCATCAGCTTTCTAATTTTTCTAGTTTCATTTAAAAATTTTTTGTGTGTGGTTTTTTCTATTTACCTGTCGTAATCACTATGTAGATTGTTTCCTTTTCTCGGAGACTTCACCCTACATCAGTTCATATAGACATTTCTGTCCTTTTCTTCATTCATCATAATATTCCATTCCATTCACATACCATAATTTGATTAGCCATCCCCCAATCGATGGACTTTGTTTCCAGTTCTTAGCTTTCACAAAAAGTGCCACTCTGGGCGGCTAGGTGGCGCAGTGAGTAAAGTGCTGGCCCTGGAGTCAGGAGGACCTGAGTTCAGATCTGACCTCAGACACTTAGCGCACACACACACACACACACACACACACACACACACACACACACACCCTAGCCATGTGACCTTGGGCAAGTTACTTAACCCCAATTGCCCTCCAAAAAGCAAAAAAAAAAAAAAAGTGCCACTCTCAGTATTTTAGTGTACTGTTTGTGGTGACATTCTTAGCAGTTGCTTCCTTGGGGGTATAAGCCCAGTAATGGAATCTCTAGGTTAGAGGATATGGACATATTCGTAACTTTATTCACATAATTACAGATTGATTTCCAAAATGGTCATGCCAGTTCACAGCTTTACCCAGTGCATCAATGAGCCTGTCATCCCATAGCCCTTGAAATATTGACTGTTGCCATTTTTGTCATCTTTGTCTGTTTGCAGAGTGAAACCTCAGGGTTGTTTTGATTTGCATTTTTCTGATCATTAGTGAGTTAGGACATTCTTTCTCCTGGTCATTAGTAGTTTGCAGTTCTTCTTTTAAGAACTGTTTATTCATATCCTTATCTATTGGGGGAATCTATTGTTCTTATATGTGTTAATTGTTCATGTATCTTGGATACCAAACTCTTCTCAGGATATTTGATACAAAATTGTTTTCCATGTCAGCCATTTACATTCTTTTCCTAGCGGTATTAATGTTATCTTTACAGAAAATTTTCCGATTATTTTCATCAAAAGTTATCTCTTAACCTTTTGTAATTGCCTCCATTTCTTGTTTGGTTAAGAATACATTTCCTGGGGGTGGCTAGGTGGCGCAGTGAGTAAGAGCGCCTGTGCAGCATTGGGAGACCCGGATAGGTTCTGGCCTCAGATACTTGGCACCCACAAAAAATAACTGGCTATGTAACCTTGAGCAAATTACTTAACCCCAATTGCTTTAAAAAAAAAAAAAGAATATATCTCCTAGAAAGAAGCATTTGCAGGGCAGAGTCAAGATGGAGGAGTATAAGCAGGACCTCCGCCCAGCTCCGGCTTCCAACTTCCCCAATCCATGTAAAAAGGGGACTCTGAACAAACTTTGGAGCTGGAAAACCCACAAAATGGACACAGAGAAGCTAACCTCCCTCTGAGGACACCCCGGCAGGCCAGCAGGAATCGAGGCGAAGATTTTACCCCAGGGTGGGTCTGACCAGCTGCTGGTGGGAGGGGCTCCAGATCAGCAGCAGCTGTGGCTGTTTCCAGATTTATCAACACAAAGATGCTAAGGACAAAGTGAGAGGTCAGTGCAATGTGGACTTTGGGACCAGTAGTTGCTGGAAGCCGAGGCACATGGCACAGCCAACACCACGTGGCAGCTTCAGCTCCTGGACAGCAGACTGGACCAAGCGACCAGTCTGAGGGGTTATCGCTCTTGCTTTAACCTGCTTGGATCTGGATTACAGTCTAGGGTGGAGGTCCTGGGGTTTGTGACCAGCTTGCCAGAGCATGTGGACGCCTCAGAGAGGGCACCCAACTAATACCTCCGGCAGCTGAGAAAACCCCAGCGTTTGGGACAAAAGCTCCCCTGTCTGGTGGCAGAGTCCTACTGTGGCAGAAATCCTAGGGGTCAAGTGATTGAGGGGCAACATCACAAGGAAACAAAACAGGCAGAAGACTCCAAAATTAGACTCCTATTTTGGGGACAAAAAGGATCAAAGTATGGAACAGGAGGAAGATAGTGAAGTCAGAACCCCTGCACCAAAAACTTCAAAGGAAAATACAAGCTGGTTACAGGCCATAGAGGACCTTAAGAAGCAGATAAGAGAAGTGGAGGAAAAATTGGGAAGAGAGATGAGAACTATGTAAGAAAATTATGAAATGAGAGTTAACAGCCTGACTGAGGAAAATCACACCTTAAAAAATAGACTAACTCAATTGGCAAAAGAGGTTCAAAAAGGCAATGAGGAGAGGAATGCCTTGAAAAGCTGAATTTGCCAGATGGAAAAAGATTCTCAAAAGCTCAATGAGCTGAATCTTTCCCTTGGATTTAGACTGGAGCAAAGGGAAGCTAGTGACTTTAAGAGAAATCAAGATGATGTTAAACAGATCCAAGCAAATGAAAGAATAGAAGGCAATGTGAAATATCTCATGGGAAAAATCACTGACCTGGAAAATAGATCCAGGGGAGATAATTAAAAAATTATTGGTCTACCTGAAAGCCATGATCAGGGAAAGAACCTAGAAATCATTCTCCAAGAAATTCTCAAGGAAAATTGCCCTGATGTTCTAGAACCAGAAGGCAAAATAGAGGTTGAAAGAATCCACCGATCACCTCCTGAAAAAGATCCCCAAAAGAAAACTCCTAGGAATATTATAGCCAGGTTCTGGAATTCCCAGATCAAGGAGAGAATATTACGAGCAGCCAGGAAGAAACAATTTGAATATTGTGGAAACACAATTAGGATAACCCAGGATCTGGCAGCTTCTACACTGAGGGATCAAAGGGCCTGGAATATGATATTCCGGAGGTCAAAGGAGCTGGGATTAAAACCAAGAATCACCTACCCAGCAAAGCTGAGTATCATGTTTCAGGGGAAAATATGATCATTCAGTGCAATAGAGGACTTTTAAGTATTCTTAATGAAAAAACCAGAGTTGAATAGAAAATTTGACATCCATACAAGAAGCAAGAGAAGCATGAGAAGGTAAACAGGGAAAAGAAATCATAAGCCACTGATGAAAGTTGAACTATTAGCATTCCTACATGAAAAACGATAATTGTAACTGATGAAACTTTTCTCAGAATGAAAATAGTTGAAGGGAATAGAAATAGAAACATATATATACATATATGTACACGTATATGTATGTGTATGTGTCTGTATCGGAGGGTATATGGGCGTATGAATACATCTGTGAATGTGTGTATATATGCTTACAGGTATACATAGATAGAGGGCACAGGACCAATTTAATAGGAAGGAATGATGCTTAAAAGGGGAAATTCAGAGGTGAGAGAGGAATATAATGAGAGGAGATGGAGAGAGAATGGGGTAAACTATCTCATAAAGAAGAGGCAAGGGAAAATGGTTACAATGGAGGGGAAGAATAGGAAGGCAAAAGGGAATGGGTCAACTTTCTTCTCACTGAATTTGGCTTGGGGAGGGAATTAAATACACACTAAATAGGGTATCTCACCCTCCAGGAGAGTAGGGGGAAGGGGATGAGAGGGGGGATGATAGGAAGGAGAGCAGGCTGGGGGGGAGGGAAGTTGGAAGCGCTCACTTTTGAAAAGGGACGGGATCAAAGTAGAGAATAGAACAAGTGGGAGGGAAATATAGTCATTCTTTTACAATATATCTTCTGTGTTAATATTTTGCATTAACTACACATGTACAACCTATACTGAACTGCTTATCTTCCCAGTAAGGGTGAGTGATAAGGGAAGAAGGGAATGAATCTGGAATTCAAAGATTTAAAATCAAATGTTTAAAATATATATACTATTATAAATACTATCTTACATGTAATTGGGAAAGAAGATATACAGGCACTGGGGCATAGAGATCCTCCATGCCCTACTGAAAAAGTCTAAGGAGGTATGGGAGAAGATATGGGAGAGAGCAGATTGGAGGAGGGGATAGTCTGTGGGACTACTATTCTGGGGTGGTGGGTAGGGGAAAAACAGGGAGAAAATTTGTAACTCAAAATCTGGTGGAAATTAATGATGTAAATTAGAAATTAATAAAGCATTTGGAAAAAAAAAAGAATATATCTCCTACGCATAACTATGAGCCCAGCAACTTAAAAAAAAAAAGGTTTATTGACGCCATTTGCTTTATTAGCACAGTACATGTACACCCCTCACCTTTCCCATTGATGTTTTTCCTAACTCACATTCCTGGACTGTAAGATGAGAGAATTGAACTAGATGGTTTTTAAGGGGACTCTTAGGATTAAATGCTTTGATCTTATAAATAGAAACGATCTACTGTTGTCCACCATTTTGAAAAAACATGTTGATCCCCTATTGTTATAATAAATGTTGCCAAGACCACGTGTGTTTCTTCCCGTTTGAATCTAGGTTTTGTCATGATGGCACAGATTCTGTCATATTTTAGATGACATTTTCTTTTACTCTCTTCAGCATTGGCAGCATGTGTGATTTTTATTTAGAGTTGGTGTTAGAATTGTGGTTCACTGACATATTTTGACTCTCTCCATCATAGGCCATTCTCCACTCAACTGTCAAAGTGATTTTCCTAGAACACAGGTCTGAACATGTCTACAGAGAAGTCAGGAAGGATGAGGATGGATAGGAGGCCATTAGAGTTGCCTGTTAAGAGGATGGATGAGATAAAGTTCTGTTTTTAGGTAGCAGTGACAGTCATTAGGATGAGATTGAGGAGAAGTGAGAGACTGGGGGTGATGGACGGGACAGTTTATAGAAGCCTCATTCCATCATCCAGTCTTGGTCATTAGGCATCCTGTTGTCTTTTGAAGCCCCGCTCAAATGTCACTTTCTTATGACACTCTTCTTTATCTAATCTCTTTCATACTTATTTTAGATGCTCATTGTAATGTGCCTTTGTGAATTTTGTCTGCCTTATTGTGGACCCTACCAGACTCCTGGAAACTGGGACAAAGTACTGTTTTTCTTGTGGTGCCTAGCACTGTCCGTCAACATTTATTAAGCAGCCCGTGTGTGCCAGGCACTGTACTATGTTTTGGGGGTGCAAAGAAAGGCAAAAGGTAGCCCTTGCTGTCAGGGAGCTTACAGTCTGAGGGAGGAGACAACTCCGTACAGATTATATAAGCAAGCTTATGAGCAGCTCTCGCAGGATAAACCGGAGATAATCAGCTGAGTGAGAGCATGAGCTTGAAGGGGGACCAGCAAAGGCTTCTTGCAGAAGGTGGGATTTTAACTTGAGACAGATTTGAAGGAAACTGAGGAGATGGAGAGGAGGAGGGACCTTCTACGCATGGGGGGCAGAAAAAAAAATGCTTGGAGTGTTGTGTTTGAGGACCAGCAGCAAGGCAAGTGTTACTGGATTGTAGAGTATGTGGGGGGAGAATAAGGGGTAAGAAGGCTGGAAAAGTCGGAGGAGCCCAGTCCAGTAGATGGTTCCTGCAGGCAATATGGAGCCATTGGAATTGACTGAATAGACACTGGGGATTGTGGTCAGAGTATAAAATGTGTCTCTGAAATGAGATTGCTGAGATATGTGCTGAAAAACAGCTATCCAGAAGTGTCGAATTCAGTCTGTTTCACATATTTTTTAATACTTCTTCCAAGTGAGAGGTAATATGGTGTAGTGGAAAGAATCTGAACTTTAGTCTGGAGTTTGAATCTCGCTTCACACATTTATTGCTTTTGTGATTATAGGAGAGTCACTGACTTTAAAACTTTGGCATTCTCATCTATAAAATGGCTGAAATGATATTTATATTACTTACCTCACATGGATGTGTAACTAGGGTGGGGTAGTCAGGGTTTTGCCTTCACAATGGAGGGGAATGCTGCTTCTTCACTGTAGCCCAGAGAATGCTATTATTGGATCTTGTCATCTCTTAGCCTGTGTCTCTATCTGGGTTGGTAGGAAGGCAGACCTGGGAGATGATAGGGAACTAGGCGGGACCTTGGAGAGCTGCTTTCTTAATTCATTTTGTATTCTTGTCTCTAAAAGAGATTTATTTTTTGCTAAATGCCTCTTTGACTGAGTTTCATCAAATCTTAGCTTCCACTTGAGAGCAGTGTGTACTTGGCCCAGATTAGTAATAAATACTTGGTAAGATAATCACTACCAGGCCTGTACCTCAAAGAGATAAAGGAAAAGAGGAAAAGAACCCATATATATGTATGTGTGTGTGTGTTTACATAGAGAGAGAGAGAGAGAGAGAGAGAGAGAGAGAGAGAGAGAGAGAGAGAATAGTGATAGCAGCTATTTTTGTGGTGGTAGCAAATTGAAAATTGAGGAGGTGCTCACTTCTCTCCCTAAGGCAGCGGCTAAACAAGTTGTGGTCTATGAATGTTAAGCATACTGCTCTACTATAAGAAATAATGAAGGAGATAGTTTCAGAGAAACCTGGGAAGATTTTTGTGAACTGATGAGTAAAGTGAGCAGAACCAGGAGATTTATATACAGTAACAAAAATATCATTAAGACAGACAGTTTTGAAAGACTTAGAAGCTCTTATCAGAGCATTGTATCTGGCTCTTCATGACCCTGTGGACCGTACTGTCGGTGGGGTTTTCTTGACCAAGATATTGAGTTAGTTTGTCATTTCCTTCTTCAGTAGATTAAGGCAAACAGAGGTTAAGTGACTTGGCCAGGATCATATAGCTAATAAGTATCTGAGGCTATATTTGAATGTAGGGCTTCCTGACTGCAGGCTTAGCACTCTTATCTGCTGTGCCAGGTGGCTGCCTCTTTGTCATAGTAATGGTTAGCCACAAATCTAGAGGACTCAAGATGAAATATGTTGCTCACGTCCTAATAGAGAGGCGATGCCTTAGAGTACAGATTTGCAGATGGGAAGAGGAGGGGAGGCTTCGAGAATGTTGGAGAATGCAAGAATTTGTTTTATTGGGGCAGCTAGGTGGCGCAGTGAATAGAGCACGGGCCCTGGAGTCAGGAGGACCTGAGTTCAAAATCTGGCCTCACATACTTGATCATACTTGCTAGCTGTGTGTGACCTTGGGTAGCAAGTAACTTAACCCCAGTTGCCTTGCCTTCTTCCCCTCCAAAAAAATATTTTGTTTTGCGTATACATGCTTGCAGTGGGTTTTGTTTTCCTTGCTTTATCAGTGAAGGAGGAGGAAGTGGGAGAGAGAGAAAGAGAATTTGAATAAAATCAGATTTAAATGAAATGAAAAAAAAACTGTTTGAGAATTCCATTTCTTCTTCCCTCCCCTAAAATAACACTCACTGAAATTTGAATGAAAACAGTATATACATTGACTCCTAACAATATAAGTGGAAAGACAGCACTAGGGACAAAAGTTAACCAATCACTGTGTAATTTTGATTCTGCTAAAGAGAGATGAGGTTACATCTCCTTGCCTCTGTCATCATCATCATTCCTTTTGAGATTTCTGATTCTTTCCTCTTTCTGTCCCTATATTCAGTCAATCACTAAGATTGTTTGCTGGAAATCTCCTTGCTCCCTATCACTTCATGTCTAGAATTTTGCAGTAACTTCCTCACTGGTCTCCCTCATCCAGTCTCTACTCCACAGACCGCTAATCAGTCAGTAAACATTTATCTAGTCCCTGCTATTTGCCAGGCCCTGTGCAAGCACTGGAGATACAAAAAGAGGCAAAAGACAGTCTCTGCCCGCGAGGAACTTACAATCCAATGGAGGATAAAATATGAAACCAAACATATGTATATCTACAGCAAGCTATATGCAGGATAAACAGGCAATCATCAACAGTAGGAAGGCCCTGGAATTAAGAGGATTGGGGAAGACTCTCTGTAGAAGGAGAAATTTTAATCGGTGCTTAAAGGAAGCCAGGGAGGCCAGTAGCTGGAAAGGAGGGAAGAACACACCACGCATGGAGGACACTCAGTGAAAATCCCCGGAGTCAGTAGATGTGTTGTCCTGTTTGTGAGACAGTTTAGGAGGGCAGAGTCACCGCATCGAAGATGCCTTCTGGACAGGGTGTGAGCAGACTGGGGAGGTCGGGAGGGACCAGGTTACAGAAAGCTTTGAATGTCCGAGGATTTTGGGTTTGGTCCTAGAGGCAATAGGGAGCCATTTAGTGAGGAGGGGCGTTATTACACCAGAACCGTCTTCTTAAAATACTCCTTTAATCACTCTCATGTTCCAGTCTTCAGTGACTCCCCATCACCTCCTAGATCATGTCTGCGAATTCCACCTTTGTAGCCTGGCACTCTGGCTCTAGTCTACCTTTCCAACCTTCTCTCTTTCCATTTTCCTGCCTAGGTAGATTGAACTCCTCGTCCCTCTTAACTTCCATAGCCTATTCTTGTTTCTTTGCTTTACTCATCCCCTTACCCTGGCCTTGAACGCCTCTAGGTGTTGCCTTCCTTCCTCTCTGCCCAGGTCCTACTCAGCTGTCCTCTCTGAAGCCAGCAGTGATCATTTTCTCTCCCTGCTGTCAAGTTGTTGTCTGTACCTAAGTATACTGAGTATATACATGTCAGCAGAATCATTCATCTTTGTATCTGTCTATGCCTAAGGGCACTTGAGGACTAGGCTTGGAATGAATTCTCAGTGAATATCCAGGGCTGACTGTTCTTCAGTTCTCCTTAAATAGTCTCTATTTTCCACAATTCCTTACACATAGTAGGTACAGGAAAACTATATTGTCTTGATTTGGTGAGATGCATAATAACTTACAGCTGTTAATATGTAAGAAAAATGTTTAGGCTTGAAAATTGATCATGATGTGCTTTTAAAATCAAGGACACCGTGTTCCCCAAATACAGTTATCTTCTATCTTTAAATGAGGAATGCATGATATTTTTCAAAGTCAGCTAATCATTCATGAGCTACAGGGACGCTTTCTGTGTATGAATAAAACTGGTTCATTTTTATGTCTGGAGCTTTTGCTTTGCCAGTTCTCATTTTTATGGGCATCACTTGGTTTATGAAGTGAACCACAAAACAATCTTTCTGTCTAGGAGAGAATCTTGTTTCAGCATAATCAGACAGATTAACTCCTCAGTGTAAGCTAAGACTCATACACTGTTTGCTCAGGAATAGGTTAGGACCAGTGGGATTTTTAGAAGTGAATTATTGGGTTTATGTATCAATAGAGTGGGAATTAGCCAAGTATAGATAACCCTTTCCTGGTTGGCTTTGGTTAGCCCTAAATCCAGACTTAAAGTAGGTTATCGGCTGAAAAAAACCAGTGACCGTTTTCCTTTTCCTCCTTTCTCCAGGTTTCACTGCGACAGGAAGAACCTTGACGTCTGCTGTGCTAGATTGAGGATCCTCCTCCTAACCTGGGCTTCCTGTCATGGTAAGCAGGACTCACCAAGCAGAACGTTGGACTCAGATGTGACCTTGTAATTCAGCCGAACTCTGGATTCAGAATCACGCCTTGTTGTCAGGGCTTGAAGCTAACCTGCCTCTGCTGCTGGCCTCTCCTCGGGAGTGTAGGATTTAGAGGTAGAAGTAACCTGTCTTCTCCACAAAGAGTAATTGGCTCTATGGTCAGAGGCTGTGTTGTCCAGTGAAAGCCCATCGGCCTTGAAGCTGCTGGTCGGGTGGCATTGCCCAGATTCACCAGGCTCCTTCTTTACCAGCACTGAACCTCTTTCAGCCTCAGTTTCCTCATCTGTACAATGGGGATAATAACTGGCAGGGTTGTTGTTAGGGTCAGATGAGATGTTTGTAAAACACTCAGCAACCCTTGGAGTGGCACTTAAATGTAACTATTTTTGTAACTACCATGATCAGACTAGTCCCTGAAGAGCCAAGGGGAACCTTAAGGTGTTGTAGTGAGGAAAGCACCTTGTAACCAGGTGAAGCTCTGTATTAATGGTGAGCTGGGGGGGTTTGGTCAGATACAGAGAAAGAATTTCTCTTTGGTCTTCCTAGTTTCTGTGCAGGCACTTCCTTTCTTGAAGCGGACAGCCCCTCATCTTCCCTTCATACACATACCATTCTCCCATTCTCTCCTGATTGGGGCATACCTAAGAGGCAAACCTGGCCATGCTTTTCTCCCTTCCCCCTCTCCTCACCAGCACTCTCGGAGTCTGGTGCTTCCTGCTCTGCTCCTCCTCTGCCTCCGCTTCCCAGGACGGACGCTGTGGCCAAACCAGCTCCCCGGCCTCTCCTCCCAAGCCCTTGGCATCACCTCTCTAGTCCCCTGTCCAGCAGAACACAAGCCCTTTCAGGTGAGGACTTTCTTTGCCTTTGTAACTGTATCCCCAGTCCATAGTACAGTGCTCAGCCACAGACAGCACTTCATAAATGACTTTAAATTCATTTCTTCTGTCTCTTCTCCCTTCTCCAGTCCTTACCAGCTAAGTGTATAGATCCCCTTTCAGTGAAATGCCTTATGATAGGAAGCTGGACCAAGACCAAGCACTCCCCAGGGCAGCCCTGCTTCTGGCTCCCAGACTCCCCCCCACCTTCTGGAGCCAGCTGCTCCATTCTGGTGCCCAAAGAGGCAACTGGAAGAACCTGGTTCATTTCAAGCTTCATTAGGGACATGAGGACGAATGTGTTTTGAGATTGTTACTTCATTTAAGTTAACAGTGCAGTGGAGTAGGTACTGAAGGAGAGGCGGAGGGAAGGCATTTGGCTAACTTCTCTTGGCATAAGATTTTTCCAGTATACATGATGAGTTCATACAACAGCTTTGAATATAGCCTGTGGGAAGTGGGTGAGGGCTCCCCAGGAAGCTATAGAAGTAATAGATGAAGACTTCTTTGAAGGAGGGCCCTGTGACTTTGAAGCATGTGTCTCTCTCCCCTCCCCCCCATCTGAATTTTACATGACTGGTTTTGGGGGGCAGCTTCTCCATGAAAACACTGTCACACAGCTGCCATGGTGCTTAGCTGGTCCCCCAGCAGAGATGGGGGCAGTGCAGCACAGCCTTAGTGGGCCTGGCCCACTTGCCACTGAGAGTGGCAGCATTTTGTGAAGAGCAAAGGGCTCTGAGAGGCCTCCTGAGAACTTGCCACAGTGCAGAGTGTGGGACCTGGAGTCGGGAAGACCTGGGCCCAAATCTGGCCTCAGACACTGCCTTAGATGACCCTCAGTCACCCCCGAGTACCTCAGTTTTCTCAACTATAAAATGGGAATGATAACACTGCACCTCTTCCTGGGAGATCATATTTGTAAAACTCTTTGCAAACCTTAAAAATGCTATAAAAAGGCATCTGGTGTCAAACCTAAGGGTAGAAACTGTGGACTAGAAGGCAGAAGCTCTTTGCTCACACCCTGCCCTGGATATGCCTCCCTGCTCTACCTGCTGGTGTTCTGTCCAAAACTCCCAGGTAGAAGCATCTCCCCAGATCACAATTATGATTATATAATCGTGCCTCTGGCTTTTGTAGTGCTTTATTGCTCACACGCTCTGCTCACCACCCCTCTTCGGTATTAGTACTGCTTGTGTTGCTGTTCCTATTTCAGATGAGAAAACTGAGCTTTGGAGAGGTAATTAAGGATCTGGCCTATGGTTGCATAGCTAATAAGTAACAGAGCTGGAAACTTGAATCCGGGCCTCTGAACCCCAAGCCTGCTGCCCTTCCCTCCTGTGCTTCGTGTAGCCGAGGTGGTCTGAGGAGCATGGCACCAACGACAAAGTCCCCAGAAGTCACCTTCTCCCTGGCTCCAGCTCTACCATTGACTAGCTGTGAGACCTTGGGAAGTCGTTTCCCTTTCTCCTGAACTCTTTTTCATCTGCAAGTAGAATAGATTGGACGAGATAATCTATAAGAGCCCTTTCGTTCTTACATACTGTGGTCCTCTGATGTCAGTATAGTGCTGAGGTTGATAGTAAGTGACTATCTCTGTGGAAGGCTCAGGCAAGATTGGATCTTTTCTCTTCTTGCTGGTAGAGGGTGCAGGTCCGATGTGCACCAATCAGTCTCCCAAGTGCAGGGGGTCATGGTAAGAGTACTGAGCTTGCAGGGGGAAAGACCTGGGCCCCCATGCTCCTTCCAGAGCAAGGCCAGTGTCCTCAAATATAAAATGGGCTTAATGATGCCCTCAGTACATCACAAGGTCATTGGGATATTATAGTGAGCCTAAGGTATGGAAATAATTTTTAACATTTGTTTTTTAAAAAAATTTGAGTTCCAAATTCTCTACTTCTCCCCAGTTTGACATAGGTTTATACATGTGCAGTCATGCAAAACACACTTTAGGGAAAGCATTCCAAAGCTCCAGCTTTACTGCGATTTATATGATGTCATGGAGATTCACATGTGGAAATTGCTGCTCTTTCCTTCCCTCATGGATTTTCAGTGATTCCACATGCTAGAAATCACCTGACATATCTTTAATTTGCTCTTTGAATGGGAGGGTTTCATTTTTTTTTTTTTACCCCCCTGGTCCCTCTTCATCCCTTTTCTTTCCATTTTCCAACATGCTAGACAAAAATACTTTCATTGCGTTTGTAATACAAGGTAATATTTTTTCTACCATTTTACATGGTCCTTTGGAGGGAGGAAAGTTACTTCCTTAAAGGTAGGCTGAAAATGTAGATAACTTAAATTGACTTTAGGGGAGCTAAAATGTGACATGAATCTATTGTGAGGACTGGCAGGGAAGAAGGTACTTCCAGCATAAAATCAACATTAAACCCCTTCTGTGTTCTAGATGGTATATACAAAGCCCCATGTGAAAGCACACACATGTCTAGGTACCCAGCAGCTCTAGAGAGGAGCCTTCTTCGGGCTCTTCTTCATCTCTCTTCAGGCCACTACAGCCTGGAGTTTTGTCCTTCTGAACCCTCCAGTTTGATATGCCCTGTGTGGCGGTCCACTGAGGGCCCCATCATCACGTGGGCCAGCAGCCAATCCTGGTCACGTCTGTTCATCTTCCCTCCTCCTATCCCTATGTGTTCGGGGACCATTAAGTCACTAGACAAGAGAAATATTTATTAAGCACCTACTGTGTGCCAGGCACTGTGCCAAGCACCGAGGATCCCCCAAAAGGCAAAGACAGCCCCCGTCCTCACAGAGCTCCCCATGTAGGGTGCCCTTAGCAAGTTAAAAATGAAAACAGACTTGGTAACTGATCTCAGAGGAACCCGCCTTGTCAGTGGCCACTGACATGCTGTTCTTTTCCCTCCCATCTTTGTTGTTCCTCTTACATTAAGACATTGTCCCACTCACAACCACTTCGTGGGTTACATCCATTGGACACGGTCGTCACCCAGGGGATGGCAGTACCAGTTAGCGTGTGTGGGTAAATGGCTCCTTTGACTTTTAACCTCCTGCCTCACTTCTTCTCTCAGCCGTTTAAAGGTCATTATTCCTGGCCACGTGCACAGGGGTGGTCAGGTCAGGGCATCCTATGGGAGAAAGTTGTGTAGTGCTGCTCTCTGCAGCTTGGGGCAGTACAGAGAGTCCCTGGGCGGCTGCCAAGCCATCACATTCCCCTCCTGGGACCAAACAGGATTCAGTGAGGTCTTCCTGAGTGTCTCTTCTAGCCATGAGTTGCTATCAGGCAGTGTGGCCTCACTGAATGGCCTGCTGGAGGTACGGGTGAGCATCCTGCTCTCCTCCTTTCATTTCCCCAGCTATGAGTGGGAGTCTGAGGAAAGCCTCCTAATTCAGCTCAGTTCAGCCAGCATTTTTCCTCCATGTCCCTCAGAATTTCCTTTTGGAGAGTTTTAAAAAGAATAACAAAAAGCACTTTTGGATTTTTGTTTTTAAAGAGACAGTGATTTAAGTGAGAAGCCCACCATGCTTGAGTTCTATATATGGGCTTTTCACTATAGCAACAGCCACAGAGACCAGTTAATTTATCAACTGTGTTTGATGAGACCGTGCATCTCCTGAAAACCAAGAGCCATTCTCCTGGTGCTACTGATGACCCCAGGGCTTGGGATCAGACCTTCTCTGAAGAAGTAAAAACCACTCTTCCCCAGAGGGCAGGGGAGAGGTGCAGAATGGCTGGGAGGCTGCAGCCTAGAGCCAGGAGCAGTCATGAGAGAAATGCAGGCTAGGAAGAGAAGATCGCAGTCATGTGGTGAGGCCTGAGGGCCCACCGGCACCTCAGAGTCAGGCAAAACCCAAAGGCTGTGACCCCACCAAATGGATGAGGCCCCAGGTCCATGGGAGGCACAGCACACGCCTGTGAGATAGCTAGTGCAGGGGGGGATCTTCGTTTTTCAGATGGGGAAACTGAGGCTCAGGGAAGGGAAGTGACTCTTGCTATAGTTGTACAACTGTAAAAGAATCCAGGTTGTGACTAGAGCTTCAGTCCTATGGCTGAAGCCAGATGCACTGCTCCTGCCTTCTTTCCATCTGAAGTTCACTGGCTCTTCTTTTCCCTTCTCTAGTCAGCAGTGAGACTGGATACGCAGGAGCACAGGCATGGTCTCAGTTCTGGTTTCGTGTTGGAGGGGGTAGGGAGGGGTGGAGAGGGAAGAAAATGTGTGATTTGATGGTCTGCATTTAGGTTTGGGGTCCTCCAAGCCCTTTATATTAGATTGATTGCAACCCGTTCATGTCCTAACTCACCATTAACATAAATGTCACATTGGCTTTAATTTATATTGGGGATCTAATTACATTGGTGAATTACATAATTGGAATTCTATGGTCAAAGTTGGTGTTAGGTTTAATCTTCAAAACTATATGTGCCTGTCTATTTTGTTTGGTTAAAAACCTTTCTCTGAGGGAGGAGGCTTGTTTAACTGCCAAATTGTAATGTAACTTCTATGTTTGCCAGTGTCTTGGCAGTTGTATTTCTTGTGCTTGTGTGACTTTCTCTGGCTTTTGAAAATTACTTTGTATGCAGCTGGTATCTTGATTTCTGGATTAGTTTTCTAATAAACTATATGTGCCCCAGATAAGCCCTTCCACCCAGAATGATGACCAAAGTGAAAGATGCCTCTGTTATACAAATTAAAAGAAATTATTTATTTCCCCAAAAGTCTATACCAGCAACTTCATTAAAATGTGGTTTGGTTGAGCCATCCTTAATATCCTCTTTTTGGCTACATGTTTGGTGTCGAAGCACTTGCTGTCTCTGTGACTCACGTGGATTGGGATACTTTCAGGAGGTCTCTTCATTCAGATGGTCTCCAGTACCCAGTGATCCTTTTCAAGGATCCTTGGCATCTCTTTATGATTGTCCCATTAATCGTTGTCGAACAAACCCTATTATGGGTGAATAAGAGTAGCATCAACATTATTCAGAGATTTGGGGTTTTCCAGGATGAAGAGACACAGCACAGCCTTGAATGCATCCAGGCCAATCAGATCTTTCCCAGGAAGCAATTGATTCGAGAGGATGAGAATCTTCAGGTAATGAATAGGTCACTTTTGTCCTTTTTGACCAATCTGTAGTTGTGTGGTTGCTAACAAGGATGCTGAGCTTTTGGATGGGACTCCCTCATATCTAGCTTCTCCATTCACCTCCCCCTCCCCCATTCCCCTAGTTCAAGACTCCCTGGCCTCAGTGGTCTCTCCCTTTCTGTTTTTCCTGTATACCACCATCCCAGTCCCAATTTTGTTACTTGTCTACTCAGAAACCTTTCATTCCTTTCTCTGTTGCCTGCCACGTGAAGTCCAAACTGTGGACTAGCAATCAGGACTTTCTATCGTCTGGTCCCAACCTACTTTCCAAGGCTTGTGTCGAATTGCTTCCCCTTCACATGGCCTACACTCAGCCAGAATGGGCGATTTCCATTGCCAGTCATGGTCTGTACTTTGGGTCGCAATGGTCCTTCTTCCTTCAAACTCCTCCTCTCTCCTAATCCCACCATTCACTCTCTGTGGAAATTCTTCGTAGCCTTGTTCAGGTGCCCCCTTCTGCTGGAAACCTTCCCTAGTCCTGCCCTCCTGGAAATTGCCACAGCCCTTAAGACTTCTCTTAAGACATGGACGTGTCTTAGCTGTAATACCAGACAAGACTTTCCCTGAGAACAGTGGTTGTGTCTCATTCATCTCTGTGTCTCTTGTCGCACCTCCTCCATACCCTGATGGCAGACCAGTATTGTAGAACGCGTGCTGGGCCGAAATTTAGTCTAGGCTTTGGCATCTACTTGTTGTGTGACCATTAACCTCCCTGAGCCTTAGTGCATATTAATTAGCTTGTCAGTTAAAGGGGAAAATAATACTCAGACCACTTAGCTCTGAGGGTAGTCATGCAGAAAGCGCTTTCTGGAACTTCCAGGGTTCTGGTGATGGCTCTGCCGCCATTCTCCTTGAGAGAGTGCTCTTGGTGATTTTTTCTAAAGCTTCTGAAACTTCCCCTGTATGAATGACATCCCAAGAATTCAAGAGTGCAGTGAGAGGGACCTGCATATGCCAGCTCTCTCTGTAGAATTTCAGGATTGGAAGGGATCTCAGACGTCATAGAGCTCAAGGCATTTGCTCCATTTAAGTGAGATGGGCCTTCCCAGCTTCTGCAGACTTGTTATTTGAACCTACATGTCAGAGTATTCATTGTAGAAAAGTTTCTACCTCAACTTTAAACTTAAAAACCAATTAAATATATTTTACAACTATTGCTATTGGAATAAGTGCATTTTGAGATAGGAAATGGGTTACACTATAGGGATCAGAAGAACTTGTTTGACTGCTTCTGAACTTTGAAAGATTTCTTCTTCCATTTTGAAGGTTCCTTTCCTGGAACTTCACGGTGAGAGCACAGAATTCGTGGGCCGGGCTGAGGATGCTGTCATCGCACTGTCTAATTATAGGCTGCACATCAAGTTTACTGAGTCACTCGTTAACGTAAGTAATCAGACTGTGATGAGGACGGGGAAATCTCATAATGATCCTGAACAGGGAAAGAAGCCGATGAGCTTGGGGACCTCTGATTTTGATGGGGACACATTCATTCTAAAGCAGTCCTTCCTTTGAGCAGATTCAGCTGATCCGTGACCACCTGACAAGCTGGACGTGGTGAGCCCTGTAAGGGCTGGCCACTGGGGCCAGCATTGCTCACAAAGGCACTCTGTCAGGGTGGCATTGAACCGAGGGGTGGACGAAAGGCGTCCCTTGTAACTCCTTTTATCCTGTGCCCGGGGTGCTCTTCAGGGAGTGTACAAGGGGGAGAGGCTAGTGCTTCTTTGTTTTCTCATGAAAGGAGTCTGAGTCTTCCAAGGCACGCATTTTCTCTGGGTCTGTGCATTGCCACCCTCATAGAAGAGGGCTCTGTCGTGATGCTGCTGATGACTCATGCTTAGGGTCTTCCAGTGAGGGAACCAGAATAGGCTGCTGGGCCTCAGATTTAGAGTGAGAGAAGATCCTGGCCTCATAAGGCTGAAATCAACCTCAGCAGCAATGGAATGAAGTAGGCAGAGCATGAGACCTGGAATCAGGAATCAGGTTCAAATCCTGGCTCAGACATTTGCTGACTGTGTGACCCTGGCCAAGTCACTTCATCTCTCTTGTACTCAGTTTCCTCATCTGTAAACTGGGAGATTTGGAGACAGTGACCTAAGCTCTCATCTAACTTTGTCTGTGATATCATGATTCTTCTGACGATATCAGAACTCGATGCGCATTCATTTATGATTCTAGTATCCCCATAACACAGTATAATCAAGCAAATGATTTTGGTGCTTCCTTCTTTCCCGTTGGTCCATAGCTATAGTTCTTTGCTATATATTCATGAAGTATTCATAATTATATAATTCTGTGGCGGTCTCTTTTTTTCCTTTGTACAGTGTGACACACACACACACACACACACACACTTGGTGTTATGTAAACATTTATCACTTGCATTTGAATTCATTTAATCTAAAAATCAAGAAATATCACACTACAGTGACACACTTTCATTTGCAAAATATGAGAGATGTGTTTGTCCCCTCACACATTATATGTATTTTGAAACACCTTTGGCCATAGTGCTAATTTCAGCCTCCTCAGAGCCAAAGTCTTGTAAATTCATTTTTGTGTGTAGGGCTGGGATGTGATCACACCATTCATTATGCTCAAATACCGACACCGCTGCCATATTTATATTTGGGTTGTCAGCTAAAAATACAGAGCAGATTTTTCAAGGGCAGAGGTTGGCTCACTGCTGGGCACAGTGACTTCAGTAGACCAGCTGGAAGTTTAGAGCTTGAACTCAGCACCAAATGAAACCCCTATTGAATTCTCAGATTCTGCATTATCTTTGCAGTGTCAAGTAGAAACTGATAATACAATTTAATTTTGTGCTTTTCTGCTTGCTACTGGACTGGAACTAATTCGGGATCATAAATAAGCTTTATATGGAGAGAGATGATAGAGATTTACAATACCCTACTTCTCCCTTGGAACAGGGGACCATCCTTGGAGATCTGCCCCTTCCCCTAGACAAAACAAAACAGAAACAGTACCTTAATTGTTCCTACTCTATTGTAATGTCTTTTATATATGGTTCAGATCAAAGAAGTATGTGGTGTCCCTACTGGTATCACAGCTTCATTTCTTTTTTTTTTTTAAAGCAGTCGGGGCTAAGTAACTTGCTCAAGGTGACACGGCCAGGTATTACTTCTGGGTGTGGTGCTGAGTGTCTGAGCCGGGACTCGATCCCAGGTCATCCGGACACTGGAGCCGGTGCTCTTACTCGCTGTGCCCCCTGGCTGCCCTGTACATCTTCATTTCTAAGCTGTGCACGTGCCATTGAGTCTTTAATTCTGCCTCTGTCCACCCAGTGCTCTGCTGGTCACGTCCTTATAAACTCCTCGGTGATAGTCATACAACCAGAATTAGGACACAGGCTCTGGCGGGCCTGAATTGGAACTGAAATGAGTTGGCCCTCTGTTCTTACCCCAGGATAGCCGACCATTCAAAGAGATGCTAACATTTCTGGCTCTTTTCGGTAAATGTTCAAGATTTTGCTTCAATGAAATGAAAAGCCTAAATTAGTGACTTTGGAGAGAGAAATGATTGGTATCCCTGTGTCTCCTCCTCTATGACTTCACGAATGTTAGACATTTCAAATTAAGAAAAACAGATGATTTAACCTGTTACCTGCAAAGAAATGAATGTTTACACCCTCATCCATCATGCTCAGTGCTGTGCAGCCTACAGGCATTCTGGAAAGGAGCATGTTCTCCATACAGAGACCCATCAAGCACATTTTTATTAGGCCCAGGAGATGGCCCTTCATCTAAAACAGAGAAGATCAAGGTGTCCTCTTTTAAAAGAGGCAAATAGTACCTCAAAGCCCAAGTTGGTTGGCTATAAATTTCATGGGCTGCCTCTGAATTGTCATCATTTTTTAGTACTCTTATATCAGAAAAGCTGTTTAGATAATGACTTAGCAAGAGGTCCCAAGAAGCTTTTAGTACCTCCTAAACATTGTACGTTCTCTTTTCATCTCACAGTACATTGAGTAAGACATATTGGCAGAAGCTGGGTACCATAAATGACATAGAGCCAATGAAACATGCAGATTCACTCAACATCAGATTCTTGCACAGAGGAAAGAGGCCATATACCACAGAATTAAAGTTGGTAGTAATTAAGGGGAAAGCCAGCCTGCATCTACCCAACTCAGTGATTCCATATTTCTTATCTAGAAAATCTCTGCTAGGCATAGGTAATGTGTACAGTATTAATGTGGATTCCATGAAAAATTCACACCTTTAATTCGTGCCATTTTGTCTGTTCCTTATGTTTTGAGAGACTGCCCCTCAGCCTCCTTCTTGTGAAATCCCAGTAAGTAGCGTGATCTGCTGGGATGTCACACAACAGTGCGTGAAGCAAGCTTGTTTGGAGTGTTCAGGAGGCTTCCCTTGTGGATTTGCAGGGATTGGCTTTGATGGAGGAATCCCAGAGAGCATTGTGTTTGAATGGTAGAAGAAAAGGCTTGGTGGGCCATAAAGGGGATACAGGCAGTAAATCGGCTGTTGGCCAAAAGCTCATTTCCAGATTCAGCATTGGCCTTTGAAATCCCATCACAGTTCCAGGGCCAGACTTGCAAGGTAGGCAGTTCTGGGCGGGGCAGATGCCAGAGGCTGCTAGGAGGGAGCTGGGTTGCTGCACATTTTCCAGTTGTGGGTAGCTATATAATGGAGGAACCTTACTATTAATGGAAGGTAATGGCGACAGAGCAAAAGATTGGACGTGGAGGGGGGGGAGCGCCAGGGAAGTGAGAAAGAACCAAGGGTAAAAGATAAAAATTGGAAACTGTGGATCTAAGTGTGTAGTGCAGCTCTGTTGTAGGTGTGACCCTGGGCAAATTACTTTGCCTCTCTCCATCTCACTCTGTAAACTGACCCCTGGGCCCTTTCCAAGTCCAAATCCTGTGATCCTGGGGCTTTCACTCTGAGCCCTTACAAATGGGGGATCAGGGGCTAATCTTGCTGGGCCTTAGTTTTCTCCTTTTCAAGTCGCCAAGCATTTATTAAGTGCCTACTGTATGCAAAGCACGATACTAGGGGTGCAAAGACAGCATCTTACAATCTCATCCCTTCTGGAGCTTGTACATTTTCCAAATGGACACAGTGATTAATCCTTCTCCTTCAGCTCTCTGGGTTTCGAAGAAAGTCTTTTGAAAAAGTAATATGCATTGTAAATGTGAGCTACAGTACTTTATTGTTACAAAATACTTTCATATTTTTTTATTAAATATTTCATTAAAATTTAATATTGAACATTAAATACAGGCAACTAGATTTGGCTCAGTAACTATTTACATTTAAATTAATACCACAATAATTTTTCAACCATTATATTCCAGTAGGATTTTTTAATCTAGTCGTGTTCTTTAAAAAAATTTTTGTCTCTTCCTCACTGCCCCACTCCCACCCCCACTGGAAAAACAAACAAGAGAAACTCTTCACCAAGGACCTACATAACCCAACAAATAAAAGTCCTGCTTTGTCTTGTTCTGAGGTTTAAGTTCCTTATCTCTGATCTGCCTGAGAGGTGGGATTTAGCCCTCTGGATTCAGGTAGTGCCTGAAGCATCTCCATTTTTAAGTGTGGAAACTGACTCTCAGAAAGGAAGCCAGTAGCTGGCCATAGAAAGACCAAAAAAAAAAAAAAAAGGCAGTTTCTATCCTCAGGGAGTTTACCATTGTCCTGGAGGGATTCTACAGGTACTCATTTTGTGGAGGAATCAGGCAGGGCTTCTTCCCTTAGGAGATGGCTCAAACCCAGGACCTCGGGCTCTGGGAATGCTGGTGTCCTCTCTCCTCTTCTCTTGTCAGTGATGTCCCACACAGCAGCTTTCCCACTGATGGGCTCCCAAACCTGTTTTGGAGTTCTGGGCTTTGAGCGTCAAAAGGAAAAGAACAAGGGTTACCTTGCTGAAGGTGTGGAGAATCGGGGATGGGGTTAGGTGTGTCTGACAGAGGAGGATCATAGATTCATATTGTCACAGATTTGAAGCTAGAACCTTAGAAGTCATCCACCAGATGAGGAAAGTGAGGCCTGGAAAGATGCCCTGCCCTGCCTTGCCCAAGGTTACATAGCAAGTCAACTTTAGAATCACCACTCCCAGGGCCATAGAGACAGTGTAACCCAGCCCAAGGGCAGCTCCTTGTCCTAGGTCCCCAGGCTTTCAGATTCCCAGGGCAGGATCTTGGTCCATTACTAGAAGGTCAGGGTGTATATGGCTGGCAGTGTTCCTGCATGATGATGGCATTTTTGTCTGTTGTTTGTATCACCTTCACTAAAGAATGGGAGTACAATTTGTAATCAGACTCCCACCAGTTTTAAAAAGGGCTTTTGTTTCCCTTCTTTTATACATTTTTCCTCTTGTCTAATTAGAGTTATAGCTATTTTTTTATTTTTGTTTTTTTTGCTTTTTGGAGGGGGGAAGGCAGGGCAGTTGGGTTTAAGTGACTTGCCCAAGATCACACAGCTAGTAAGAGTTAAGTGTCTGAGACTGGATTTGAACTCAGGTCCTCGTGACTCCAGGGCCGGTGCTCTATTCATTGCTCCACCTAGCCACCCTGAGTTATAGCTATTTTTAAAAGCAAGGATATTTGAGAAATCCAGTAGAAGTATGGTCATCTGAACTCTGTACTGCGTGACAGCCCAATGCATTGCATGTCTGCTCAGACAAAATCGGGCTTGCTTTTCTGTTGCTCTGGCCTGCTCTAGAGCTGCCTGTGGGAGAGTAGACTAGCAGCACTGTGTGCGTGTGGTTTCTGTTTTCTGGCATGAGTTCGAGGGGATTGTGAGATTATCAGTGGGACCAAGGATAGGTCAGGGAGGAAATCAGCATTGGCAGATTGGCCAGCAGGAGCATGTAGAGCTTAAAACTTTTCATTGATTTCTGATGCCCTGTGCTACTCCAGACCTCTAACCTAGGGGGAGAAAGTTAAGTGGTCCAAGACATCTAACCAGGAAGCTAAGTTTTTGGAGGTCTTTTTCTATCTCCTACCATCACCTGCAGGCATTTTCTTACAGATCCCCAGATTACCATTAGACTTGTCAGAATAACCAGGGTTCATATCAGGGATAAACTTCTGTTGAAGGATCCTGGTAGAGAGGAGAAGTTTCAGTTCAGTAGAAGGAAGTTCCCCAGTTACCATGGGACCTACTTTACTGCCTTCCCAGATGGAGAGGATAGGTGAGAGCAAGATTCTCAGCTCTGAGGGGGGGTGCTAATGGGCACCCAGAGGAGGTTCCCCCTTCTCCCATCCTTGTACCATTCCCATAGCATTAGGGAGAGTGGTACTTAGGCTCTCTGGGCTCAGTAGGGGAGCAGCCATTCCCTGGACCTGGAAGATGTGAAGTCGGTGGGTATTTACCTTACAAGTTCACATTGTTCTTGTTTTCTCTGTGGTCCTAGAACCCTCTTACCTGGGCAGGTTGGCCAGCAGGAGCATTGGAGTGACCTTGGCATTTGTTTGGTTGGCAAGTGTTTGGTTATCATCCCTGGTTGTTATTGCTTTGACTCTAGTAGGCTTATGGTCACAAGTAATAGGTGTGGTCCAGTGAATTGAGCTGGAAGGGGACCAGAGGAGGCAGGTGGAACATTGGCCAAGAGGCTGTTCCCAGCTCCGCCACTAGCATAGCCAGCATGACTGGGCAGACCACTTTCCTCTTCTGTAAGATGAAAGGTTTGGAATAGATAACTTTTAAACTACCTTTTAACTCTTAAGATTTTATGATTTTCCTTTTTACCTTTTCCTTTTCAAATTAAGAATACCCTACTTTTTAATTGTGTTGCTTTACCGTTTATAAGAGACTCCCATTAGGGAGTTAGGGTCTCTTGACTTTCAGAGAAGCCCGTAACCTAAACAGGGAAGCTCTTCTTGTTCCCTAAAGGAACCGAATTCTCCTAAAAGTTCTGCCTTGTCCAGAGTCAAAGGACCCAGGTCACCAGTCTTTCCTTACATGTGCCTTTTCTCCTGCTCTTCAGAGCTTCTCTTCCTCCTTTCTCCTGAGTTTTCCTCCCTTCCCAAGCCACCTTTCGGTAGCTGCTTCAGATTTTCTTAGCATCTTGGGATAAAGGACCACACAGACGCAGAGGCCCTGCAGGCAGACATCCAGCAATACCTCCTGGCAAAAGGAAAATCTGCAGATTATATTCTTGGCAGTTCCTAGATGGACGTTTTAGTCTTAGATGAAACCCTTGGCCCTATATAGACTCCCATATTCTGTCTTCTAACCTCTGCCCCCAGTCTTAGTTGGTTTTCCCCGATCTCATCAGCCATCCTTCTTCCTGAGACTCTCCCGCCCCATCTCCTTCTCTGGAGGTGCTTAGACCTGGAACACTTAGCTTCAGGCCTTGTTTAGCAGAGGGAAGGCCAGAATCAAGGGAGAACTTGTCCCTCTTTAAGTGGAGAAACATATCAAACTGTTTCCACAGCCTCATTTGGGCTGGCATAAGAAGCATGTGCTCCATCTTCTTTCCATGGAATGGGAGTGACCTTGAAGACTCACTTACGTGGTAAGCAAGCACTCAGTCAGGAGACAATAAGCATTTATTTTTTATTTTTAAAGCAATTGGGGTTAAGTAACTTGCTCAAGGTTACATGGCCAGTTATTTCTGGGTGTAGTGCTGAGTATCTGAGCCCAGATTTGATCCCCAGGTCATCCCGACACTGGAGCCGGTGCTCTTACTCGTGCTACCTGGCCGCCCCATGACAGTAAGCATTTATTAAACAGCTGCTATGTACCAGGTACTGTGTTAAGTGGGATACAGACACAGAAAAGAAAGATAGTCCTGACTTCAAGGAGCTTATAGTCTGATAGAGGAAGACAGCTTGCAAAGGAAGCTGAAAAGCCTTCTGGAAGGTAAGGGGGTTACCTCTGCCCAGGGGCATGGGGGAAGAGGAAGAGAAGTCCACCTGTAGTTCATCCAGGTGAGAAATGAAGAGATGCCTGAGCTGAGCTCTCTCCTTAAATGAAAGCTTGGCTCCACCCTCCAAGGAGCACAGGGTGCTGATGAGGTGGGATACCAAGGCTGATGGTGAGATTTCCCAAGAGCTTCCTAGGACATGGTGGAGAAATGAGTTGGTGAAGCCCAAAGGATAGCAGCCAGGTAGAGATAAGAACTTGGAATGAGGTAAAGTGAGGTGAAGAGTCTCCCAGTTTTTTATCCAGGAGGCCTTCTCCAGAGTCCTCTCTGGAGCTGGTAAAAATTCCTTTGGAATGGCCTTCCTACCCCTCTAGCCCTACTCTGCTTTCTGACATGATCTTTCAAGGACTGGGGAGCCTGGCATGGCTGTTGGGGAAAAGGGACCTATTCTCCTTCTCTTTTCATCTCCCCTGAAGCCTAGCCTAGACCATCTTGAATCATGACTTGGGGTTTGTTGAGTCAGAAGCCCTTTCCACAGCCCCTTTCCCTAATGCTTCCCTAATTCATGTTCATTACCTTGGAGGGGATAGGAATGGATAGACATCACTAGAAGCTACCTGGTGAGTACATTGACAGAGGGGTGGGGTCCTTGTTGGTTGTGGGCACTTGCAGTAGAGCAGAGTCCCTGATTTCAGTTCTAAGGCAGAGGACAGTTGAAGTTTGCAGCCACCAGAGGGCCACAGAGAGCAAGAGCCATTGTGGGACAGTATGGCTGAGGGCCCTAGCCATGGCTTACGGGTGGAAAGGACTGCCCAGGCTGGGCCCTGGGACAGAGCTCAGAAAATAATGGTAAGAAGGACCTGAGGCTTAGGACATCACTCCCCATAATTGAGGCCTAGAATTTGATGATAATAATAAACTGCTCAAAACAAAATAAAAATAAAAATGAATAAGGAGAAAAACCCAATAAAGGGATAGAGGGGATAGAGAAGATCTGGGTTCATGTTCAGAGGAAGATAGTGGAGTGAAAAAAAGATACTCCTTTTTCTATGAGAAACGTCAAATGGTCCCAAGCATAAAAAAAATTCTTAGAAAAACTTTAAAAGGCCTTTAGAAATCAAAAGAGACCTACGAAAAATTAGGTGAAAAAACAAAGCAATCCAAGAAAATTATGAAAAGAAAGTCAACCAGCTGGAAATAGAGAATCAAAAGCTTAAAGAAGAAAATAATTCCTTGAAAGCTAGAATTGGACAAGGAGATGCTAACAATAAAACAAAATCAAAAGAATGAAAAAACAGAAGAGAATGTGAAACATCTCATCAGAAAAATAACTGATCTAAGAGAACATATTGAGGAGAGACAATATAAAAATCGTCAGTCCATGATCAAAAAATGAATCTTGATACCATATTACAAGAGATTATTAAGGAAAATTTCCTTGAAGTTCTAGAACAATAAGGTGTAAAGCAGAAACAGAAGGAAAAAAAAAAAGCAAACCACCGATCACCACCTGAAAGAGATCCCAGGGGGAAAACTTACAGGAATATCATAGCCAAATTTCAAAGTTCCCAAATTAAGGAGAAAATAATTGCAAGCAACAAAGAAAAAAATAAATATTGTGGAGCTATAGTCAGGTATTACATAAGACTTAACAGCTTCTACATTAAAGGATTGTAGGTCTTAGAATAGTATATATTGTAGAACAAAAGAGCTGGGGTTACAGCCATGGGTAATTTACCCAGCAAAGTTAAGTATACTCCTGAATGGACAAAAAAGGAGGGGACTAGGGAAGCTATGTGATATAGTGAATCAGCAGCCCTGGAATCAGGAGGACCTGAGTTCAAATGTGGCCTCAGACATTTAGCACTAACTAGCCGTGTGACCTAGTGCAAGTCACTTAACCCTAATTGGCCTTCCTTTTCCTCCCTCCAAGAAAAAGCAAAAGCAAAAAAAAAAGGCAGGGGGGGGGGGCATTTAATGAATTGAAAGACTTTCAGGCATTTGTGACAGAGCAGAAATTGATGGAAAATTCAATATATAAGATCCAGGAGAAATATAAAGCAAACATTAAAGACCAATTATAAAAGACTCAGTAAGGTCAGATTGTTTACTACTTATTCATGAAAATGTTATTAGTACTTTTATGACTGTTATCATTATTTGAGTAGTTTGAAAGAAAGGCTTGGGCTGAACTGTATATGATGGGGGGGATTCTAAAAAAAGGAAAACTGTAAGTAGAGATAAAAAGGAGTAATTAACTCATACAAATGAGGCGTGAAAGGAAGAATTAATAAAGAAAAAGCAAGTGGGGGAGGGTGGTAGTGCTGGAACCTTATTCTCTTTGGAAATAGGTTAAAGAGGGAAATAATATATATATATGTCTAATAAATTTAGAAAGATATAATAGGGATAGGGGATAGGATAAGGGAAGAACTTTTAGAAGGGAGTATAGATTAAGAATTTGGAAAGGAGAGGGGATAAGGGAGAGACTCTGGGAGGGGTGGGTAAATTAAGGAATAGGAGGGTAAGGTGGTAGGTAGAAGTAAATAAGATTGAGTGAGAAGAGATAGGGTAAATAGTAAAGAATAGTAGTAAGAAAAAGTAGAATGGAGGTAAATGGAGAACAAGTAATCATAAATTCAGAGTATGAATGGGAAGAATTTACCCATAAAGAGGAAACAGATAGCAAAATGGATTAAAAATATGAATTAAACAATATGCCGCTTTCAGGAAACAATAAAAATGAGGGATACAGAGATAAAATAAAAGACTGAAGTAGAATTTATTATGTAAAAAAAAGCAGGAGTGATAATCATGATATCAGACAAAGTTAAAGCTAAAATGGATTTAATAATGAGAAAAATAGGAAAACTACACAATGTATCACCAATATTATTTAGTATTGTTTTAGATCATTTAAAATGGGCAGACAGTATAAAATACCTGAAAGTATACATGCCAAAATAGACACAGGAACTACATGAACATAAATATAAAACAGTGTATACAAATAAAGTCAGACTTAAATAATTAGAAAAATGTTCATTGTTCATGGGTAGGTAAAGCTAGTACGAATAAAAAATGGCAGTTTTTGCCTAACTGATCTATTCAATGCCATCCCAATTAAATTACTAAAAAGCTATTTTACTGAATTAGAAAAAATAATGATTGATTTGGAAGAACAAAAGGTCAAGAATTTCAGAGAAACTAAAGGGAAAAATTTTAAAGGAAGGAAATCCAGCAGTACCAGATGCCTTAAACTATATTATAAGGTGAGAGCATTGTTGAAATGTAAAATGGATAATTTCAATTATTTTAAATTAAAATTTTCTTTTATAAATAAAACCAATGGAGCCAAGATTAGAATGAAAGCAGAAAATTGGGGGAAAACTTTAAAGACAATTTCTCAGATAGAATATAATTCTTTTGTGATACTGCTATGATATAAGAAAAGGTGAACTGGTTGATATAGAAAAACATGGAAAGGGTTGGGCCCATGAAGGAAGATGCTATTCACCCCCAGAGAAAGAACTGACAAACAGATGCATGCGTAGTGTGGTATTACATGTATGATGTATATGTGTATGTTTGTATGTATACACACATTGAATTTTTGCCTTCTCTAGGGTGAGTTGAGGGGAGGGAGAGAGGGGAAAAGAAAGTGCACTGCAGAGAACAAAAGAAAACCTGGAAGGAAGCACAGAAAAGCTTGGGTAGTTTGGAAAATGATGTGTAGAATTTATTACATAAGTTTTTGTAAAATAGAAATTTATTGTTTTATATTGAATCCTGTCTTATGTTCTGCTATGTACATAGAAATGTCCTTCCCCTTTTTTTCATTTTGTATTTAAGTTTAAAATGAATTAACTTATTTAAAAGGAAGAGTGAAAAACCCCAAACGTTTATTAAGCACCTCCTATGTATGAAGCACTGTCCTGAGTGCTGGCAGTACAGAGAAAGGCAAAAGAGAGTCCTTATCCTCAATTTGCAGTCTAATGAGGGAGACAGTAAGCAAATAAATATATATAAATAAGATAGAGACAGGACAGATAGGAAATAATTAATAGAGAGAAGGCGTGGGGGGGGAGGGTTCAGTAAAGGCTTTCTGTAGAAGGTGTGATTTTTATCTGGGACTGGGGGGGTGGGGAACCAGGAGGCAGAGGTGAGGAATGGAGAACATTCCAGACATGGGATGACAGCCAGTGGGAATGCCCAGAACTGGGAGATGGAGGGTTTTGTTCAAGGAAATGCCCACTATGGGGTGCGAGACAGAAGGAAAAGTCAAGGCTGGCACCTAGACTGTGTGTTTGGGGCACTGAGAGGACAGTGGTGCCCTTGATAGTAAGAGGGAAATTTGGAAGGGGGAAGGGCTTGGAGGGAAAGAGAGTTTGCTTTTGGACATGTTGAATTGAAGACATTTCCAGGACATCCAGTTGGAGAAGTCCAACAGGCATTTGGATGTGGGAGCTTAGAGGTCACTAGAGAGGTTAGGGCTGTACAAGTTAATCTGAGGGATTGGTGAGATTAATAAGCAAAGTGTTTGGAGAAGAACAGAGGGCCCAGGACAGAGCCCTGAGGGATACCTCTGTTTAGAGGACCTGATCTGGGAGAGGCTCCAGCAAAGGAAACCTAGGAGCAGTGATCAGAGAAGTAGAAGGGGAACCAGGAGACAGTGGTTTCCTGAAAACCTGGAGAGAAGAGAGGATCTTGGGAGCAGAGTGATGAGTAGTGTTGAAGGTTATGCAGAAGTCACGAATTAGGATTAAGGAAAGGCCATTGCATTTGGGAGATCCTTGGACCTTTGGAGAGATCTCGATTAACCTGCTTATATGCAGCCTCTTCCTTTTACAGAGAAGAAAATTGAGGTTGAGAGAGGACCCCATGACTCAGCGGGAGGCAAGCAGCTCCTAGTGGCCATGCTCAGGGCCCTGACCCTGTTCTTTTCACTCTCCATTGCCTCTTCTGTGAAAGGGTGGAGGCTCAAGAAGCTTCAGAACAAGATTTACATCTGGTGCCTTTTAAAGACACTGAGAAATCATTGACAGCCCAGTGGTACTTTGGGGGACATCCTGGTGATTTTATTATTGTTGCTCTCCCTTTGTGATGTGACATACTTGGGGCCTTGGCTTGAGGAACCTAATTCCCTGAACAGAGAAATTGCTGGAAACACTTTGGGTCCAGATGTGTTTGTCCATGTCTCACCCTCAGAGCCCATTCACCAGCCTGGTGCCAGTGTCTTTTGCAATAAAGGGATTGAATCTTTTTTAATTCCAGGTTCCATTACAGCTCATAGAGAGTGTTGAATGCCGAGATATATTTCAACTTCATTTGACTTGCAAAGACTGCAAAGTTATCAGGTATGTACACACATGCTACCTTGTAGTGTGGAAGAATGCTGAGAGCGCGTGGGTCTGGGTGCAGGGTTCCCTAAAGAGTTGTTTCTTGTCACCTTCTGAGGGGAATGTGCCCCTTGGTTTGGGGGGCCTCGCAGTAAACTGCATGTGGGACACAATAAATACTTGTCTAGTGGAATGCGAGCTCATTCCAGCTCTGGGGTGACTTCTTTTAAGGTATCAGGAGTGTCCAGAGCCCACAGTGCCTAGTGCAGCTACAGGGAGGGTTGGGAAAGCAGCAGATTATTGGTTTTGGAGTGTGGAGAAAATGAAGTTCTCCCTTGGGTTTGAACTAACTCATTGAACTTCCCATAGAATCTAACCGTTCTGTAGGCTTCCTTTGTCTAGCTTCTTCATTTGAACAGTCTTTAGCCTGTTTAGTGGTGTGGTCCATAGTGAGGCAGCAGATGGGCTGCTGGGTCAACTGGATGGTGGCCTATTAAATTGTCCCGATTTTGCATTCTCCTTGGTCATATTAGAAAAGTTAGCTTAAGGTTTGCAACACATTCTCCTGAAAGAGCAGGGCATGCCCGTTTGTTCCTTTGTCACCCCCTTCAGCCCCAGAAGTTTTGAATCTGCCAGTGATTACTGAGCACACTGACTGTGCTGTGCCAGAGAAATGCTCATTTCAGTTCATATTCAGTTCAGCCAAGTCACTGGTGCCTGCTACATGCAGGGCTCTGTGGTAGATGCTCCTGATGGATCCTCAGATGAAGAAAAGCCCTGTCTTCCCTCCCTGAGCTCTCCATTTCATATTCAGGAATGGACTTGGTGACACTGACCAAGAATCTGTGGCTTAGCTTGAGCCTGCCTTCTCCACAAAGTCTCCTTCACTGCCTGGGACTGAAAGCCTTTTCTTCTCTGCTCTCCTTACTCTTTCCTTGTCTGTGTGTATGTAGACTTCTTGGATTGGCTTAGTAGACCACAATCTCTATGTGGGGAGGCACTGGGCTCTTTTTCATCAGTTTTCCCAACACACATAGAAGGCATTTGTAGCATAATAGAATTTAGAGTTGGAATGACCTTAGAGATCACCTTATTAAAAACAGTTATGTTAAATTGATATATTTTAAAGTTACCTTGAATGTTTTAAATGTAATTGCTATTTAGTGCATCCCAGAAAAAAATGTGAAAATCCCCACCTTTACCCTAATTTGTGAAAGGGAAAATTTTAAAAATGTTTTACAAATAACTTTATTATTATTTATCATGATAATAACAGCCCTTTCCATGTGTGTACAAACACACACACACACAGATCTCCTTACAGTTCACCAATGACTTTCCTGTGCTATTACTACAGGGCAGGTAGTTCAGGTATCTCTACACGTGGAGAGGAGTGACTCCAGCTCATATGAAGTTCTGCAGAGGAGGTCATCTGGCCAGCCAGTCGGGAGCAAAAGCTAGGATCTAGGGAATGGAGTCCTAGTCCTGGGATTTTTATTTTCCCTTCACTGCATTAAATTTACCTACAACCCACAAGAGCAGAGTGAGGCCACATATTGTTGGAGAAAATACAACTGGAATTTAGCTTAATGAATGATTTAAATAAAAGATGGAGACTCGCTGTTTGAGGCCTCTTCTAATAATGAATTATGGATTTTTTTAAAGGATTGATGCTAGTACATTCTTGTCCATAGTGTTTGAAATACCACCTGATGGTCCTTGCTTTCATTGAGCTGAATGACAAATTTCATTAGCCTTTAAAAAAAAGTCACTTCTTTTAGGTGTCTGCAGTGGAAGCCAAATCCTGGCCCCTCCCCATGCAGCCCTCTCAAAGCCAAGAGGAAGAGTGGTAGAGAGCACATTTTTGATGGCTGAATTCTGTTTTGAGATCCAGAAAAGAGAAATGGGTTGAGCAAAGGTGTTTCTGAAGAGCTCTCCCTGCTCTTAGTGGTGAGTCAGACTCAGAAGTTGTGGGAGGAAGCTGAATGCAGCTGGACAGCAGTGCCAGGAGCGGCTTCTCGGTGCCAGGTCCCAGTCAGAAAGCATCTGTGCCCATGATCTCCTTCACTCTCCTCAGCACCACCACCGTCTGAGCTCATGGTTATGTCCATTTGGCCAGCTTGAGGCCCAGAAAGCTGGAGTCACTTGCCTAGCGTTGCACAGCTCTCTAAACACAGAGTCAGCACTCAGCACACCCAGCTCTCTTTGGCTCGGTCTAGACTGTCTGCAAGTGACTCGTGCTTACTCGCTTTCTCTTCTGGGAGGTGATTGGGTAGTGCCGTGCAAAGAGCACAGGGGCCTGGAGTGAGGAAGACCTGAGTTCAAATCCAGCCTTGGACATTACAGGCTCTGTGACCCTGGGCAAGTCACTTCACCTTGTTTGCCTCAGTTTCCTCATCTGTAATACAAGCTGGAGAAGGAAATGGCAAACCACTCCAGTATCTTTCTCAAGAAAACCCCAAAGGGGGTCACAGAGAGTCATACCGTGCTGAAATGATTTAGCAACAGAATAAATGCTTGTCTCCTTCCCTTTCCCATTTGAATAATTGAAACTTGAACAATTCATTTCAACAAAATTGTAATCGACTACTCTGTGCCTAACACTGCTTGGGGCCAGGAAGATACCAAAATTTTGTTTCACATCATCGTCTCTCTCTCCTGGACACTAATACAAAGCCTTACCCATTTTTTGGTATTCAGATCAGTGGTTTCCTTGATGTAAGGCATTCCTCAGTTTTGGGACTTTCCCACTGATGTAGACCAGCATCTCATCTGTAATGCAGAATCTGAGAGAGGCCAGAAGCCAGAGGCAGGGAGGAAGGAAGTGAACGAAATTACTTGCTCAGCATCTCCAGTGTCTACCAAAGACAGACCAACCTCAGACCCAGACCATCAGTGGCTCCAAGGACCTTCCTTTCCTCTCGCCACTAAGATGCACTCCCTCCATCAGTGCGGAACACATAGCTCAGCAGTGTTAGCGTAGAATTGGCCAGGCATGTGTTTGTCCTCAGGAGACTTACGGTTTGGCAGGAGGACGAGTCTCAGATGCCTCTAAATCTAATAGACTCTGTTACAGAAGAACATTCAGTGGTATAAAACAGAGCATTTGATGAGGTCTGAATGGGAAGGGTCCTAATTTACACACATCCATTTTCTCAGCTGATAGAACATAAGCTCCCTTAGGATTTCATTTTTCTCCTCATTCCCACCAGCTGGCATAGTGCCTGGCTAAATTGAGGCTTGTCAATTGATTAGTTTGTGTTTTTTTGGTCCTTAAAAAGGTGTCAGTTCTCAACCTTTGAGCAATGTCAAGAGTGGCTTAAGAGACTGAACAATGCCATCCGGCCTCCTTCCAGGATAGAGGATCTCTTCTCCTTTGCATATCATGCTTGGTGCATGGAGGTCTATGCCAGTGAGAAGGAGCAGCATGGAGACCTGTGCCGGCCAGGTAGGCATCACGCATGCTTGAAAGACTTCCAACCCTTTTATAGCCAACCGTGTGCGACTATGTAGGTAGTACAGGCATCATTATTCCAATTTTATACATAAGAAAACAGACTTATAAAATGTAACATGCATACAATTCCACAACTACTGTTTGTTGGCCAAAGAAATTTTTAAGACTTTTTAGGTCTTGCTATTTGACAGTTGATTTATAAAGGCTGAAATTTCTTAGGAAATAATGGTAATCTGTGCGAATATCTTTTCCTTTATCCATTTGCATTTTCCAGTGTCACCAGCTTGTTTAAATAGGTCAGTTTGGAACTGTTTTAATTGCATGCTCTATCTTCTCATTTTGATTATTCTTTTAACTTAGTATTTCTGTCTTTGCTCATATAAATCAATAGAAAGATAAAGAAGACTCTGAATAGTCTGTTAGGAAACTAGATATTAAAGACCTTTTATGTTTATTGAGTTAAGAATCTCAAGTGTTATACTTCATGTCAGTTTAACACACACATTTGTTAGGACCACATAATAATGTGTAGAGAACTCAGAAATAAATGCTAAAAGGTAAACAATACTTTAGAGACCACACTGTAATAGAAATTGTAATTATCAGGGAAATAGGAATAAAAGACCCACTTGAATGAAAAAAAGTTACCCTAATTAGTGAGTAAGTCAAAGAACAAATCCTAGAAAAACTAACAATTTTATTAATAGAACATTGAGACAGTTTATGACTTCAGCTAAAGTAGTCCTCAAAGAAGAATTTATATCTGAATACAGTATTAACAATGAATTGAGCATGCCCCTAAAAAATCCTAGGAAGTCAAGAGATAATAGTAACACAGAAAGCATAGAAGTAGAAAAATTAAAAATAAAAGGAGGGAAAATTGGAAAGAAAATAACTGTTGTACTGAAACAGTGACATTTATTTGGTGCTTACTGTGTCTGAGGCCCTGTCCTAAGCACCTGGGGAGATCAGTACAAAAGAGACAGTCTAGCCCCCCCCGATTAAACACGTCCTGTGTGCCTGGAGCCAAGCTAAGAGCCAGACGCCAAGACAGACAGGATGAACAGCCATCTCTGCTCCCAGGAAGCTTGCCTCCCACAGAAGAAGACTGACCTGGGAGGGAGCTGAAGGGGGGAGGGAGTGGGCGGGGGATGGGGGCCAGGGCTGGAGAGTCTGGTCAGAGTGGGCAAAGACAGGTGGCAGCTCCTGGCACCCTGAACACGAGCTGCTTTGTAGCCACTTGCCTTAGGCCTGAGAGGCAGCCTCTTCTGACAAAAGAAGGCCTTGGGGCTCTGTGGACACAGGTCACAGTGGTTGCCGGCTGGGCCCTGAGGGAGCTGCTGGACCTTTTCTGACTCACAGGAAATTGTCTTCCATTTGTGGGTATACCTAAAGACTTAGGCTGATTTTGCCCTCTGCCTCCTAGGTGATCTTCTGAACTCTAATGGATTGAGTTATCTCTGTCTAATAACACCCACATCTCTAGATCTCGTCCTTAATCACTGCTGAGTCAGTCAGTCACCATTTATGAAGTGCCTCCTGTGTGCCAGGCTCTGCTAAAAGCCTTGGAACTTTAGGCCTGTGCCTCCTGCCTCGTGATGGGCAGTTTTCAGCCAGGAACACTTTCGCCTTTTGATCCCCTCTCGCCTGGATTCTTGTAATAGCCACCTAATTGGTCGGCTTGTGTGGGTTTCTCAAAACCTCTTCAGACCATCCTCCCAACAGGTGCCAAGTGATTTTCTTAAAATGGGTCTGTTCACATCACTTCCCTGGACAAGAAACTTCTGTGGTGCTTTATTGTCCCTAGGACCAAATGCAGAGTTGTCTGGCTCCCGCGTGGCTTTGCAGACTTAATATCTCTCACTCTTCTTCCAAGCAGGCTGATGTACTCGCTGTCCCTCGTATGAGACATTCCATCTTGGATCTCTAGGCTTTCCCCTGTCCCTAGGATGGTTGCTCCTCCTAATCTTTTTCTCTGGGTCCTTTGGGGCTTAGTCCAAGTGCCACCTCTTATGGGAGGCCTTTTCTGAACCCTTTCTTCTCTTCCCCCGAAGGATTCTGAATATATTTTGTGTCTTCTTATATTTGTAGAAGAATGAACAAATGACTAATTACAAAACATTTATTAAGCATTTACTATGTGCCAGGCACTTTGGAAAGCACTCAGGGTCAAAAAGAAGCAAGCAATACAGTCTGTCTTCAGAGAGTTTATTTTCTAATAATAAAACCCCACACACATAAAGGAGAACCAGAAAGGCAGTGCAGAGTCTGCTTATGGAAACCTGGTCTGGAAATGGAGGAGAAGTGCCATAAAGGCCTGGCTCTGGACCAGATCAAGTGATAACTCTTTCAGTCTCAGGGACTGAGGGGCTGAGTCCCTGTGGTTCTTTTAGGATTGGCTTGTGGAGGTGGCCTGGTCTCTGCTGGAGGGAGAGATTGATGACTGCTGTTTAGATCTAGCCGTGCCACATGTTCAGAAAATCCAGTCTCTTACGTGCAGAATAGGTACTCCTGGGGGTCTGCAGGGTCAGAGCTATATTCATCATAATAATAGTAAGATGTTTTAATTTCTAAGATGGTAAATAGTGATAGACACACAAACCAAAGCTCTTTGGGGTTGACTTGTCATTAATTTTGAAGAGTTCTAAAGTCTGAGAACTGCTGCAGTCTAGCCTGTTGAACTTGGGCCTCAGTGCAGATTAAAGAAGGAAAAAAGCCCAAATCATCATCAGACCGACCTTTGCATTGGCCTTGGCTTTCCTTGTTTATTTGGAGCTTGGCATTTCTGGCTCTCTCCCTTCAGAACTATGCCAGGCTTTTATGTTAATCTTCCTTGATCATCTTCCCTTTCCTCTACTGTCATTTTAAAATCCTGGTTGGTTATGAATTCCCTGTACATCCCCATTAATCTCTTCAGACAGCTCCCCTTTCCCCTTCTCATTTGTATCATTTCCATGAATGTCTTCAGAATTCTTGATTTCTGCTCATCCCTCCTGGGCTCGTTTCCCCTGCAGATTTTGAGTGAACAGTCTCTATCCAAACCTCCTTCTGAATCTCTTCAGTGTTATGCTGTTCTTATTGGGTCTCTTTTAAACTGCAGGAGATCCCCCTGGGTTCTTTTTGTTCCGGACTTTGTAAACAAGGTTGTGTGATCTTTCATACCTATGCCTTTTCTTCCTCTTTCCCCATCTCCAACCTTCATGGTTTCATTGACTTTGCCCATATCTCTTTAGACTTTCTCTTTTTCAAAATTCTTGAAGATGGAAGAAATCAGTATTTTGCCTGGAGAAATTTTTAAAAGGGGCTAGCAGGGTCACTGTCTTAAAATATTTGAATGGTTGACCCATGGAATTGGAGTTAGACTTCTTACTTTGCTTGACAGGGAGGTGCATTTCAGCTCTGTATAAAGATCTTGAAATTCTCACTGAGCATATGAGGGCTATGTTCAGAAATGAATATAATACAAAGACAAAAACATCAAAAATAAAATTATTTTTCATACAACATGAATTGAAAAGGGCCTTAGGTGATACCTCAAACATCTGAAAATCTCAAGGAATGTGTCATTCTGGAGTTTTTTAAACAGCTGAAAGTTTATCCCATTGTACACTAAAGTTTTGTAAATTGTATTATTTACATCCCTGCCTTAAATATGTAAAATGCTTTGCAAACCCTTAAAAAACTATGTAAATGTTAGCTGTGTTCATAAATAAACTGTCTTGTACATATATGTAAAAAGAAGGAAAGAAGATCTTGATGGTAATTAGCACAATATAGAGACAGAGTGGGCTGCCTGACTGTGTGACTCCCTTGTCATTGAAGGTGTTAGCCAGGGGTAGGATGATGACTTGTCTAGGTTTAGAAGCCATTTACAATTTGAGTAAGGATTGGACAACATGCCATTTGTGCTCCCTTCCTGAAGTAAAATTCTAATTCTCCTCTTGTGCCCTGACTCTTCCGGGGATTGGGAGTGGGGTAGAACAGCTTTCTGATTGTTTAGAACCCATCATCCTTTGGGAGTAGCTAATAGTATTTTTCCTTCAGTGCGTTTATTATCTTGTGTTTGCCTACACAGGAAGCAGCTCGCCTGCCACTACCTGAAATAGAATGGTACTGCGGTGCTTTGTTCAGTTTTTTTGGTTTCACCTTATTTGCATTCCTTTTTGTACAGAGCAGGGAGCTCTCCACAAACTTCGGTGATAATGACTGCTTAGAGCCAGCTGACCTACTTTGTAGCTGTTGGCATGAGAGGGGTTGGTTATATCACCTCTGCCTAGCATGGGTGAATATAGGTGGTGGCCCAGACATTACTCCCTGAAGATGAAAAAATGGTTCTCATAAGTCATACTGACATATTTTCAAAGCGATGCCTGGCATCAAGGTGACCTGTCTGAATCCGTGAGATCACAAGCCCAGCTTTGGACAGTTAGTGTAGTCTTTGAGTAAGTAATCAGCAAAACTGGCCTTTTATGGTGTGAAACTGGAGTGAGCAGCAAGTTAAGCTGTGGCGAATAGGCCACGGAGGAAGATGAAGAAAGTTCCTTAATGCTTGAGAGTCACATGAAGGTTTTTCTGCAGTTGTGAAATCCACCCATATTATGCTAGGTTTATCATGGCTTTCGTTTAGCTCTCAAACCTTTTGCTTTGGAAGAAGTCTTAATATGGCTTTCTGAATTTCATTAATGATAGCTGAAGCCTCCTGCAAAGGATACTACATCTGCTTTTGAGTTGTAAAGTGAGGATGGACATGCACTATTTCTCTCTCCCCACCCCTTACTTTGCCCCTATACCTTTGGCTTCATTTCAGGAGATTATAATCAGAAGATCTTTGTTTTCTAGCTGGAAAGGATCTGAGAGGCCACTGAGACCAAACCCCTCATTTTGCAGAGGCTTAGAGATAATAAGGGACTTAGCTATTGTTATAGATCCTGACTCCAGTTGAGGGCCCTTTCCACTATATCGCTTGGCTTCTCTTTTCTTTCCTTGAAGAGTCACAACTTCAGAGCTAAACCTAGAAAGCTTCACCCATTAGGTCCAACTTCCTCATTTGAGAGAAGTAACCTCTGATAACACAGTGAGTTGCTATCAGTACTAGGATGAAAACTCAAGCCTTACCATATAATCCAGAGTCTTTTCTGCTCTCCTTCCTGCCTCTCTTTCTCTTCTCTACTCCCTTTCTTCCCATCCCATGTAGCTGCTGTATGTAGATAAATTACTCAAGTGGATTCTTAGATGGTTGCATTAGAGGCAGAATCACCTTTTTCTTTATTTTTTAAAAATTATTTTTATTTTGTTAAATGTTTCCCATAGAAATATAAAAAAATTTTTTTTTTGCTTTTTGGAGGGCAGTCGGGGTTAAGTGACTTGCCCAAGGTCACACGGCTAGTTTTTGTGTTAAGTGTCTGAGGTCAGATTTGAACTCAGGTCCTCCTGACTCCAGGGCCGGTGCTGTATTCACTGTGACACCTTAGCTGCCCCTTAAAAAATTTTTTTAACAATCATTAAAAAAAATTTTTATTTTATTTTATTCCTCTTTTCTGCACCTCTCCCTTCTATGAGAAGGCGAATGGTTTGATTTCAGTTATGCATGTGACTTCATGCAAAACATATTTTGCTGTTAGCCATGTTGCAAAAGAAAACACAAAGAAAATAAAACAAGTTAAAGAAACTTTTTAAAAGTCTGCTTCAGTCTGCATTCAGAGTTCATCAGTTCTTCTCTGGAGGTAGATAGCATTTTTCATCATGGGTCCTTTGGAATTATCTTGGATCCCTTGTCTTGATTAGAGTCTTTTATGGGACAGCTAGATGACTCAGTGGATAGAGTGCTGGCCTGGAGTTTGATCCAAATAAGACCTCACACGTACTAGAATTCAGAGCTTCTTAAACTTTTTCCACTTGTGACCCCTTTTCACATTAAGGAACAGTTAGTAAGCGTTGTGTGACTTGAGGGCTTGCACAATGCAAAGTGCTTGTGCTTTGTGTTCAGAACCAAGGCTGAAGTGAAGGTGTTACATGGGCAAGCACTTGCTGCCAGAAACACCTCAGTCATTATACACGTGGTTTTTAACTAATTTTTGGTTGTTGCGCATTCAGAAACCTTTCACTGTTGCCAAATGGGGTCAAGACCCACAGGTTATATTTTAAGTAGTAGATGTATAACCCCAGACAAGTCACTTAGTCCACTGGAGAAGGAAATGTCAAACCATGCTGCCTGGATCTTTGCCAAGAAAACCCCATGGACAGTATGGTCCTTAGATTCTTTTTTTTTTTTTTTTTTGCCTTTTGGAGGGCAATTGGGGTTAAGTAACTTGCCCAAGGTTACACGGCTAGTTTTTTTGTGTGTGGGTGGGTGTTAAGTGTCTGAGGCCAGAACTGAACTAGGGTCCTCCTGACTCCAGGCCAGCGCTTTATGCACTGCACCATCTAGCCTCCCAGTCTTTGGATTCTTGAAGAGTTGGACACGACAGAACAGCAATTACAATAACAACAAAGTCTTCCACAGCTGATCATTGTTACACTATTGCTTTACAGTGGTCTCCTGGTTCTGCTCATTTCAATTTGTATGAGTTCATATGTTTTCCCAGGTTTTTCTGAAAACATCCTGCTCATCATTTCTTATAGCACAATAGTATTCCATCACAATCATAAACCGTAACGTTTTCAGCTATCTCTCAATTGACAGATATCCAATTTCTTTGAACCACAAAAAAGAACTGCTGCAAATATATATGTATATATATATATATTTTTTTTTTGTATAAATAGGTCCTTTTCCCTTTTCTTTGCTCTTTGGGATATAGACCTAGTAGTGGTATTGCTTGGTCAAAGGGTATGCACAGTTTGATGGCCCTTTGGGCATAGTTCCAAATTGTTCTCCACAATGGATGGGCTAGTTAACAACTCCATAAAACAGTGCATTAGTGTCCCGACTTTCTGACATCCCTTCCAACTTTTGTCATTTTCCTTTTTTGTCACGTTAGCCAATCAGATAAGTGTGAGGTGGTACCTCAGAGTTGTTTTAATTCGCATTTCTCTCATCAGTGATGATTTAGAGCCTTTTTTCATATGACTTTTAGACATCTTTGAATTCTTCTGAAAACTGCCTGGTCATATCCTTTAACCATTTATCAATTGGGGAATGGCTCCTAGTTTTATCAGTTTGACTCGGTTTCTGATATAGTTGAGGAATGAAGCCTGTATCAGAGAAGCTTACTGCAAAATTCCACCCCCCCCCCAGTTTCCTGTTTTCCTTTTAATTTTGGCTCCATTGGTTTTTATTATTGTTTTTGTTTTGATGCAAAAGCTTTTTGATTTCATGTAAATCAAAATTAACTGTTACATTCTGTAATGCTCTATATCCATTTCTTATTTGGTCATATACTCTTCCCTTATCCATAGATTCAACAGGTGTATCTTTTCATGCTCCTCTGATTTACTTATGACATCACCCTTTATGTCTAAACCTTTTTAATTTATGCAATCAAAATTATCCATTTTACATCCTATAATGCTCTCTACCTCATTTGGTCGTAAATTCTTCTCTTCTCCATAGATCTGACAGGTAACATATTCCATGTTCCTCTAATTTGCTTATGATATTACCCTTTTATGTCTGAATCATGTACCCATTTTGACCTTACCTTGATAGATGATGTGAAGTGTTGGTCTGTACCTAGTTTCTGCCAAACTGCTTTCTAGTTTTCCCAGCAGTTTTTGTCAGATGTTAAGCTTTTACCCCAAATGCTTAGATCTTTTGTTATTAAACACTAGATTACTTTGGTCATTTACTACTGTGTGTTATCAGCCTAATCCATTCCACTGATATGCTGCTTTCTTTCTTTCTTTCTTTCTTTCTTTCTTTCTTTCTTTCTTTCTTTCTTTCTTTCTTTCTTTCTTTCTTTCTTTCTT